>NC_084549.2:45322500-45643750 GCF_033978685.3 Nerophis lumbriciformis | reverse complement strand
AAGTAGCTAAATGTGAGGAAAAGGTGTTGAAAATGAGAAAAGTGAGTTAGATGTGAAAAAAATGAGCTAATTGTGCAAAGATTATCTGAAAGAAAAGTGTGACTGAATTTTTACATTTTGTTCCCCCTAAGGATGCATGTTTGCATTATAACTTGGGATATTGTGTGTACTCATGTGCACACATGAAAGTCACAACAAGGTGTCACAAAACTGGCCAACAAAATACACAGGCAAATGTAATCAATACACATGGAGATGTGGAACCATCACAACAAATACAGCCACATACACAGGGAAAAACCTCGCTCCTCAGCTACCTCTGTCCACGCACACACACACACACACACACACACACATGCACACGCACACACATGCACACACACACATCCTCAATAGTGCTACTAGTCCTAATAATGCAGGAGTGTTGTGGCAACAAGGCTTTAAGCTCCAAATTGACTGCTGGCTGTGGGTGGGCTCATGTAACAGCTTACTACTGCTACTCCTGGACTGTCCATTCAGCCAGAGGAGACTATTAGACAGATATATGGCCACTTAATTGGCCCATGATGGCAGTGTGGTGAAGTGGTGATCGCCAACAGAGTGCTAGACACCAGGATGATTAGGGGCTAGTGGGTGTGTGTGTGCGCGAGTATATGTGTGTGTGGGTGTGAATAGCATGTGTTGCGTGTGTGTGTATGTGTATGTGTATGAATAAAATGTGTGGCTGCACAGCCAACTTTATAATATAGGCTCTCCTTTAGTGTCTGTATGAATTAGTTTTCATGTGTAGTGTAAAAATATATACATATGTGTGTACATTATATACATACGTGTGTTTGATTGATTGATTGAGACTTTTACTAGTAGGTTGCACAGTGAAGTACCGTATTTTTCGGACTATAAATCGCAGTTTTTTTTCATAGTTTGGCCGGGCTCCAGTGCGATTTATATACGTTTTTTTCCTTCTTTATTATGCATTTTCGGCAGGTGCGACTTAAACTCCGGTGCGACTTATACTCCGAAAAATACGGCACATATTTCGTACAATTGACCACTAAATGGTAACACCCGAATACGTTTTTCAACTTGTTTAAGTCAGGGTCCACTTAAATTGATTCATGATACAGATATATACTATCACATATACTATCATCATAATACAGTCATCACACAAGATAATCATCAGGGTGTATACATTGAATTATTTACATTATTTACAATTCGGGGTGTGGAGGGGGGATGGGGGGGGGTTAGGTTTGGTTGTTATCATCAGTCATCAACAATTGAGAACAGATAAATGGATATTGAAACAGTGTAGGTCTGACTTGGTAGGATATGTACAGCAAGTAGTGGACATAGAGAGAGAGAAAGAGATCAGACGGCATAAGAAAAAGTATCTACATTTGATTGTTTACATTTGATTATTAACAATACGGGGAGGGTGTTAGTTTAGGGTTGAAGTTGCCTGGAAGTGTACTTTTATCTTGGTTTTGGAGGACAGAGATGCCCTTTCTTTTACACCTGTTGGGAGCGCATTCCACATTGATGTGGCATAGAAAGTGAATGAGTTAAGACCTTTGTTAGATCGGAATCTGGGTTTAACGTGGTTAGTGGAGCTCCCCCTGGTGTTGTGGTTATGGCGGTCATTTACGTTAAGGAAGTAGTTTGACATGTACTTCGGTATCAGGGAGGTATAGTGGATTTTATAGACTAGGCTCAGTGCAAGTTGTTTTACTCTGTCCTCCACCCTGAGCCAGCCCACTTTGGAGAAGTGGGTAGGAGTGAGGTGGGATCTGGGGTGGAGGTCTAGAAGTAATCTGACTAGCTTGTTCTGGGATGTTTGGAGTTTAGATTTGAGGGTTTTGGAGGTGTGTGTGTGTGTGTGTGTGTGTGAATATATACAGTATGTGTGTGTACAAATATACAATATGCGTGTAAATCGGTGTGTGTATTAAGGAGTTAACAATTAATCAATATGTCGATTTATATTCCTTACATTCAACTACAATGATCTGTGCTCGACCAGTTTGGCTTCCGGAAAATAGGTATCAATTAGGACTGGATGATATGGACGAAAAAGTATATCTCGATATATTTTTACTTAAACTCGATATTCGATATATATCGAGATATATTTTTCGGTGAAAAAAGTATGCGTAAGAAGATATTAATTTTTGAGCGAGATTCTGTGAAATTGAAGTGAATGACAACTGTACTGTAAACAGTCAGTGGCCCTTTTAATAGCCGAGTCAGTGAAGATGGGTATTAACAGCACAGAAAATAAACTGTTTAAGTACTACATAATTACATAACGTAAATAAAATAGAAAACTATTTTTTCTACATAAAATAAAAAACATAGCTGTGCAAATAATACAAAATGTATCAAACTCAGATTTAAAAAAAATACATTTGCAGGTAGGCACTTTCCCTTCCTGGTTTGATGACCCGCCCTATCTTGCCTCTGATTGGCCTGTCCCTAACCAATCGTGACTCATCATTGTAAATAACCAAAACAATCATGGATGTTCTTGGAAGGAGGAAGAGCAGGGGTTTAGAGGGGGACCGGGGGAGAACAAGAAACACAACAAATAAGCGAAGTTTGGTAATTTTAACATAAAATTAATTATATCTATATTACGATATTTTCTTAATTCACATTTGTTTAAAAATATATCGATATATCTTACAAACTCGATATATCGCCCAGCCCTGGTATCAATCCAACATGTTTTTAAAATAAATCAATCAATCAGACTTTATATAAAGTTTAACACTTTTAATATTAAGGACGATCAACGTTATTCAAGTCCGTCTGCCCATCTGTGGCCTCATCGCCATCAGTCGGCAAAAAAATAATGGCGGATAGCTACAATGGATGAGAACGATCACAACAAACACATACGTGACAAGACAATATCATAAATAACAACACAACAGCTTTCAGCAACAACAAGCCACAACATATACAAACACCACAACACAATAATACAAAGCAACACAACCTTAAGCCACAAAGGACACGACGCAAGTTATGGCGGCTCAAGGGACCACTTACTGAACATAGGATATTTGTTTTATTGAAAAAGTAAAAATATGTATTTATGATAGGAAAAAGTGGTCACACTTCACTAACTTTTCCAACTACTTTTCATTCAGTGCATTGTCTCAGGAAGTTGGTGAGTCACTAAAACTTGTCCGCTGTCAATTGTCGTGTTATGGCTTCATGTGTGTGTGTTTTTTGTGGCTTTTGCAATCTTGCTATCGCTGAAAGTTGTTGTGTTGTGGCTTCTTCCTGTTATTGCGTTGTTGCGTTTGCATTTATTGTGACTTTTCTCTGCTACTGTACAGGTCAAACCACTGCTCATTTGACCAGAATGGTCAAAATTTTTAAAATTATTTTAAAAATAATTTATTTTTGTATTTGTATTATTTATATTTGAAAAAATATCAGTAAAATTAGCAGGTAAGCCTATTATTATTTCAACCTGAAGAGATGTTAGTTGCATGCACTCCGATTATTAATATTGTATGCTTTTATGTTGAACAACAAAATAAGAAGTAGCAGATAAATATCCTGTTAAAATGGTTACTGTACTTTTATTAAAACATTCCTGAATAATAAAAATGTGAGGTTTCCTATTAATTCAAACTAAAGTGTTTGTTGCACTTTATTCAAATAAGATGTGAATGCGTTGGACATTAATTATTGTTTAGTTGCATGTTTGTATCCATAATTCATGTATGCCCAATTTCCTTCCAAGAAATAACAGAAATATAGGAAACCTCACTTGTACTATCCAGTATATTTATTTTACAGTCACACTGGTTGATTTTTTTGTAAAAAGTTACTGACTTGATTTCAACTTACTGAATCGTTCTAAAATATACAATATCGTCTACACACACACACACACACACACATATATTTACATACACGTGTATATGTGTATAGTATATATATATATATATGTATATGTATATATATATATATATATATATATATATATATATATATATATATATATATATATATCAGTGACGTGCGGTGAGGTTCATGGCTGGTGAGGCACTGACTTCATCACAGTCAGAATTACAAACATATGAATCCTAAAGAGTATTTTATTCACCATTTGATTGGCAGCAGTTAACGGGTTATGTTTAAAAGCTCATACCAGCATTCTTCCCTGCTTGGCACTCAGCATCAAGGGTTGGAATTGGGGGTTAAATCACCAAAAATGATTCCCGGGCATGGTGCCGCTGCTGCCCTCTGCTCCCCTCACCTCCCAGGGGGTGAACAAGGGGATGGGTCAAATGCAGAGGACAAATTTCACCACACCTAGTGTGTGTGTGACAATCATTGAACTTTAACTTAACTTTAACTTTACACATACAAACTGTAGCACACAAAAAAGCACATTTAATAAATAAACGTTATTATGGTCTTACCTTTACTTATAAATGAAGTCCATGCGCCGCTGTTGTGCTGGATTAATGAACCCCCTGACGGGAATGTTATATCAACTAAAGCCCTCACTTAAACTTTCCACGTGCAAGATTGAATCTATTTAAAAAAGTGTAACCGAGGGTTTATAAATGTCGCCTATACTGTATGAAACTACAAAATAACAAACACGGAGGCTCCAGTTTACACGAAGACCACTTTATTTACCTTCTTTCAAAAACCTACGCTCCACTCCAACGTGTCATCACTTCCGCTCTTAGCGCCTTCAAAATAAGAGCTCAAGGCATATACTGTATAACAGCGCATAACAGGAACTTAACATCACAAAGAGGAAAGCCCATAAAAATAGGTTACAAAAGTTATTTAATAAGAAGCCAAAAAGTGCAAAAACAATAATGTTCGTGTTGGAGGAGTTGTGAATTAGGTACACCTGCAGTCTGCAGGTGTACCTAATGTTGTGGCCCTGCAGTCATTCACAACTCCTCCAACACGAACATTATTGTTTTTCAGAGGTGGGTAGTAACGCGCTACATTTACTCCGTTACATCTACTTGAGTAACTTTTGGGATAAATTGTACTTCTAAGAGTAGTTTTAATGCAACTTACTTTTACTTTTACTTGAGTATATTTATAGAGAAGAAACGCTACTTTTACTCCGCTACTTTTATCTACATTCAGCTCGCTACTCGCTACTAATTTTTATCGATCTGTTAATGCACGCTTTGTTTGTTTTGGTCTGTCAGACAGACCTTCAAAGTGCCTGCGTTACTGGTGACGTTTCATTCCGTTCCACCAATAAAATACAGTCACTAGTGACGTTTGACTCTGTTCCACCAATCAGATGCAGTCACTGGTGACGTTGGACCAATCAAACAGAGCCAGGCGGTCACATGACCTGACTTAAACAAGTTGAAAAACTTATTGGGGTGTTACCATTTAGTGGTCAATTGTACGGAATATGTACTGTACTGTGCAATCTACTAATACAAGTTTCAATCAATCAATCAAAAGTGTGAAGGAAAAAAGACACTTTTTTATTTCAAACGTACATCCCGTCACAAGCCTAAAGACTGACTGCACAGTTCCTGTCTTCACAATAAAAGTGCCGCTCCATCGCGCCTGCGCTTTCAAAATAAGAGTCTCCGAAAGCCAGCGCAAACAAGCTAGCAAGCTACGGAATTTGCCCCCAATGTATTTCTTGTAAAGTGTGTGAAAACGAATATGGAAGCTGGACAAATATGATACCAAAAACCAACCACTTTCATGTGGTATTAGACAGAAAGGAGGAACTTTTTTTCTCCTGCATTTGAAAACGTGGACGTTAAGCACTGCTGTCTGATTACAATCAATGCAAGTCATCAGAATCAGGTAATACACCAACTTATATTCTTGTCAACATGAAAGAAAGGAATCTATATGTGTTAAACATGCATGTATATTCATTAAAACACCTTAAACATGTAAACAAAAACGGCAAAATAAATAAATATAAATGATATACTGTATGTATCAATGTATGTGTATATATGTATATATATATATATATATATATATATATATATATATATATATATATATATATATATATATATATATATATATATATGATATGTGTGTGTATGTTACTCATCAGTTACTCAGTACTTGAGTAGTTTTTTCACAACATACTTTTTACTTTTACTCAAGTAAATATTTGGGTGACTACTCATTACTTTTACTTGAGTAATAAATCTCTAATATATATATATATATATATACATATCATGTTCATGACTTCACGTTGATTTATGTGTGCGAAGATGGCTAATGAGGCCAATCCTTGTGCAAAATGACCGGCTGCAGTGAGGGCAGGTTATGGCTGGGGGGTGGCTGGCTGAGAGGGAGGAACTGTCTTTGGTCTTGCGGCGCTGTCGCTTCTGTTCGGCTTCATGGATGCGTTTTTCCTCCAAGTCTGCTACACCATGCCAGACTGCAGAGCGCCAGCTTGAACGGTGTTGGGCATCGACTTCCCAGGTCTCTGGGTCCAGACCACAGCCCTTGAGACTGGCCTTTAGGGTGTCCTTAAAGCGTTTCCGCTGTCCGCCGCGTGAGCGCTTTCCATGGTGCAGTTCACCATACAGGAGCATTTTTGCTAGGCGTTCATCTGACATGCGGCAGACATGGCCAGCCCATCTCAGCTGGGAACGCTTGAGGATTGCATAGATGCTCTCCATCTCAGCCCTGTGGAGGACCTCAGTGTCTGGGATCTTATCCTGCCACCTGATGTTGAGCAGCCTCCTGAGGGATCTCATGTGGAAGGCTGTATACAGTCCAGGTCTCACAGGTATACAGCAGGGCGGGTAGGACAACAGCACGGTAGACCTTAAGTTTGGTCCGTAGGCTAAGCCCTCTGCACTCCCAGACAGAACTGCGGAGTCGGCCAAAGGCAGCACTTCCATGCGCTATCCTGTGCATGACCTCCTCGTCTATGTTGCCCACGCGTGACAAGGTGCTACCCTGGTCGACAAACTTTTCAGCAGCTTTGAGGTCTTCACTATTTACGCTGACAAGGGGCTCAGTGTACGGGTCTCCAGGAGCAGGTTGATGCATAACCTTTGTTTTCTTTGTACTGATGGTGAGTCCAAAGTCTGAGCATGCTGTGGCAAAGTTGTTCATGCTCAGTTGCATTTCCAGCTTGTTGGAAGCATTCAGGGCACAGTCGTCCGCAAAGAGGAAGTCGTGAACCTTGGTGGTCTATACTTTTGTCTTTGCCTGGAGTCTTCGCAGATTAAACAGCTTGCCATCAGTGCGGTAGTACAGGTCTATCCCCCTATTCCCAGACCGGAAAGCATCTGTCAGCATGGCTGAGAACATCATACTGAACAGAGTGGGTGTCAGAACACAGGAAAGGCTCAGATGATGCACCGTTGTCCTGGACTTGTGCCTGCATTCCATCATGGAATTCACGGAACATGTTTATGAAGATGTTAGAGCAGCCAAACTTGGCCATGATATTCCAGAGGCCCTCTTAGCTGACAGTGTCGAAGGCCTTCGTCAGATCTACAAAGGTGGAGTATAGAGTGACACTCTGTTCTCGGCACTTCTCTTGGAGTTGGCGAGTGGCGAAGATCATGTCCACTGTACCACGACCCTTCCTGAATCCGCATTGGCTCTCCGGTAGGAGGTCTTCGTGTTCGAGATGTTCCGTCAGGCGGTTTAGCAGAATTCTGGCCAGGATCTTTCCTGCTACAGACAGCAGAACAATGCCGCGGTGGTTGTTGCAGTCCTGCCTGTTGCCCTTGCATTTGTATAGATGGACGATGGAGGTGTCTTTGAACTCCTGTGGCAGTTTTCCTTGGTTCCACATGGTGCAGAATAGGTCTACCAGTTGTTTGGTCAGAGGTGGTCCACCAGCTGTGTAGATTTCTGCTGGAATTGCATCAGAACCAGGTGCTTTGCCATTTGGAAGTCCTCTGATGGCTTTGATGACCTCAGCTTCCGTTGGTGGTTCGTCAAGGGAGGTGTTGACAGGGACTTGAGGGAGGCGTGCAATGGCTTCGTCATTAATGGCTGAGGGGCGGTTGAGAACACCGTGGAAGTGTTCAGCCCAGCGCTCAAGGATCTTCTCTCTGTCTGTGACCAGTGTGCTGCCATCAGCACTGAGGAGAGGAGGATATCCTGATATTGTGGGCCTGTAGATGGCCTTGAGGGTGCTGTAGAACTTATTGTTGTCATTCTGGTCTGCATAGGACTGGATCTCGTCAGATTTTCGACAGAGCCAGTCGTCCTGCATCCGACGCAGCTCCCGCTGGATGGTTGCTTTGATGTTCTTGAGGGCAGACTGTTTTTGAGAGGATGTTGGATCACTGAGGTGGGCTTTGTGCAGACGATGTTTCTCCTGGAGAAGATCTCTGATGTGATCATCGTTCTCATCAAACCAGTCCTGTTGCCTGCGGGCTGTAGGTCCTACTGCATTGAGAGCAGCAGTGTAGACAGTATCTCTGAACGCAGCCCAGTCCTCCTCGAGGTTCCCTGAGGGTTTCAGGTCCTGCAGTTTGCTGGTGAGCTCTTCAGTCAGGGATTGCTTGGCAGAGGCACTGGTGAGCCTGGAAACGTTCAAGTGCTTCGGAAGTTTGGAACCTTGAGGTCTTCTGGGAGGATGAATCTTAATGTTCAGCTTAGACACAAGGAGCCTATGGTCAGTCCAGCACTCTGCACCGCACACCGCCTTTGTAACCCTGACATATTGTCTGTCGCTTTGCCTCACGATGACATAGTCCAGTAGGTGCCAATGTCTTGAGCGGGTATGCATCCATGAGGTCCTGTTGCGATTTGGGAGACTGAAAACTGAGTTGGTGATCAAGAGCTCATGTGCCGCACAGGTCTCCAGCAGAAGGGTGCCATTGCTGTTACAGCTGCCCATGCCATGTTTGCCGAGGACACCTTCCCATGACTTGTGATCAGTGCCGACCCTGGCATTGAAGTCAGCGAGGATGATGAGCGTGTCTGCCCTGGGCACTGCCACAATGGTAGCGTTCAGGTCTTTATAGAACCTCTCCTTCACATCGTCTGTGTTCGTCATCGTGGGCGCATAGGCACTGATGAGTGTGGCAGAGTGTTTTCCTGGAAGAGGCAGGCGCAGCGTCATCAGGTGGTCACTGACGCCTTTGGGAAGTGCAGCCAGCTTACTGACCAAGTTGGACTTAATGGCAAAGCAAACTCCTGCCTCACGCCGCTCTGCTTCAGTGCGGCCTATCCAAAAGAATGTATAGCCAGCACCAGTCTCTGTCAACTGTCCCTCTCCAGCTAGACGTGTCTCGCTGAGAGCAGCGATCTGGATGCCGTACCGGTCCAGCTCTCTGGCGATCAGGGCAGTTCTCCTCACAGGTCTTGATAGGTCACCAGCCCTATCAAGAAGTGTGCTCACATTCCATGCACCAAGGGTGATCGGTGTCACCTTTTTCTTTTTTTCTTGTTTCTTACCACTGGTAATGGGACTCCTGCCAGCTGCGGCTAGCTGGCCAAGAAGAGGTGAGGCAGGCAGTTTTTGGGGCACCTTTTCTAGCCCGTTCCTCATGCCAGGAGGTAGGCAGTGCATACCTAAAGAGGGCTGCTTAGTCGCTCGGGGGGCTGCCAAAGTCCAGTGCTGCCTCAGTCATTGGACAGCGACCCTATGGCCCAAGCCGCCTGCGTGTGAGTTTGTGACTATGGCTTCCAGTGAAGTCCACACCTGCCACTTGGCCACTTGCCCGACGCCGCAGGACTTGGGTGAGGGTGAGGGAGATTGCAGGGGTTGTGTGTGTGTGAAGTCATGACTTGCGCGGTGCATTAGATTTAAGTGAGAGTGGGTTGCGCAGCGCCGACCTCACTCTCTCGCCTGAGTCCACCTGTATCTAGGCAAGACAGAGTTGAGACGGCTGGAGATGGATCCAGGTGCAGTGGATGGCCTGGATACATTATAGCCTAACACCCGTAGCACTCCACAGAGCCTGCTGGTGTCGCCATTCAGCCCGTTGAACCTCTGAGGGTTTCTTCCGCGCAGTCAGCCGAAAACCAGTCTTCTATCCCAGTGTGCAGGCTAGGCTAGGCACCATGGGAAGTGCCATACAGGCATGCAGGAGGACTAGGACTATCAGTAGGGATATTTCCTTAGCTAGAGGACCCTTGCTGAGGTAAGGTGCTACCTCTCTACAGCCTGCGGTTGTAGTTTAAGTTCATACCCAGGATATATATATATATATATATATATATATATATATATATATATATATATATATATATATATATATATATATATATATATATATATATATATATATATATATATATATATATATATATATATACATCCATTTTCTACCGCTTATTCCCTTTGGGGTCGCGGGGGGCGCTGGAGCCTATCTCAGCTACAATCGGGCGGAAGGCGGGGTACACCCTGGACAAGTCGTCACCTCATCGCAGGGCCAACACAGATAGACAGACAACATTCACACTCACATCCACACACTTGGGCCAATTTACATGTGTGTGTATATATATATATATATATATATATATATATATATATATATATATATATATATATCCATCCATCCATCCATCTTCTTCCGCTTATCCGAGGTCGGGTCGCGGGGGCAGCAGCCTAAGCAGGGAAGCCCAGACTTCCCTCTCCCCAGCCACTTCGTCTAGCTCTTCCTGTGGGACCCCGAGGCGTTCCCAGGCCAGCCGGGAGACATAGTCTTCCCAACGTGTCCTGGGTCTTCCCCGCGGCCTCCTACCGGTCGGACGTGCCCTAAACACCTCCCTAGGGAAGCGTTCGGGTGGCATCCTGACCAGATGCCCGAACCACCTCATCTGGCTCCTCTCGATGTGGAGGAGCAGCGGCTTTACTTTGAGCTCCCCCCGGATGGCAGAGCTTCTCACCCTATCTCTAAGGGAGAGCCCCGCCACCCGGCGGAGGAAACTCATTTCGGCCGCTTGTATATATTAACTAAATTAATTTTGTTCTCGAAATTCTACCGACAATAACCTATAATGATAATATCAACAGTTTTTTTAAGTTTTTTTTATTCACAAATGTATTAAAACTAAAGAAAATCACATTTACATAAGTATCCACAGCCTTTGCTCAATATTTTGTTGATGCAACTTTTGCAGCTACTACAGTCTTTTTGAAATTGAATACTTGAATTTGAATACGATGGCACAAGCTTGGCACAGCTATTTTTGGGCAGTTTCGCCCATTTCTCTTTGCAGCACCTCTCAAGCTCCATCAGGTTGGATGGGAAGCGTTGGTTTTAATCCAGGATGTCTCTGGACATTCATCTTTCCCTCTGTTCTGACAAGTCTCTCAGTTCCTGCCATTGAAAAACAACCCGACAGCATGATTCTGCCACCACCATGCTTCACTGTAGGGATGGTATTGGCTTGGTGATGAGCGGTGCCTGTTTCCTCCAAACATGATGCCTGGCATTCACACCAAAGAGTTCAATCTTTGTCTCCTGTCAGACCAGAGAATGTTGTTGTACAACATTCAAAACAGGCCCAGAGCATAATACTGCCACCACCATGCTTGACGGTAGGTGTGGCGTTCCTGGGATTAAAGGCCTCACCTTTTCTCCTCCAAACATATTGCTGGGTATGGTGGCCAAACAGCTCAATTTTTGTTTCATCTGACCACATAACTTCCCTTCAGAATGTCTTATCTTTGTCCATGTGATGAAACTCAAGACAGCCATGACATTGTTTTTTACAAGTGTATGTAAAATTTTGACCACAATTGTATATCCATGCATACAATATATCCCTTTAATTAGTTTTCACGTACAAGACCCTCATTTTAAAGGTGTGGTGGCTTTTATTTTGTCGTGGCGCTGTGCCACAACCAACTACATGTAGGGGATGCAATGCATCAGTTGCAAGATGTTTCTCTGCATTGTAACAAAGAGAACCCGCTTCTTGGAGTACCACAGCTAAGAATTGATACTACAGTGAAACAATAGATAATAGATAAATAAACAATAGCCATCCCTGGAATTATTAGTCACCCGTCTCAAGGTGTCAGACCACACACACGTTATCTGACTTTTCAAGAAGTACGGCCATAAATACACTATATTGCCAAAAGTATTTGGCCACCCATCCAAATGATCAGAATCAGGTGTCCTAATCACTTTGCCCGGCCACAGGTGTATAAAATCAAGCACTTAGACATGGGCTGATCTCAGGAGCTCAGTGATTTCCAGCGTGGAACTGTCATGGGATGCCACGTGTCCAACAAATCCAATCGTGGAATTTCCTCACTCCTAAATATTCCAAAGTCAACTGTTGGCTTTATTATAAGAAAATGGAAGAGTTTGGGAACAACAGCAACTCATCCACAAAGTGGTAGGCCACCTGAACTGACAGAGAGGGGTCAGCGTAAGCTGAAGCGCATAGTGCAAAGAGGTCGCCAACAGTTGCTACAGAGCTCCAAACTGCGTGTGACCTTCCAATTAGACCCCGCACAGTACGCAGAGAGCTTCATGGAATGGATTTCCATGTCCAAGTCCAATGCAAAGCGTCGGATGCAATGGTATAAAGCACGTCGCCACTGGACTCTAGAGCAGTGGAGATGCATTCTCTAGAGTGATGAATCATGCTTTTCCATCTGGCAATCTGATGGACGAGTCTGGGTTTGGAGGTTGCCAGGAGAACGGTACATTTCGGACTGCATTGTGCAGTGTGACATTTGGTGGAGGAGGAATTATGGTGTGGGGTTGTTTTTCAAGAGTTGAAAAGGAACTTTGAATGCTCCAGGATACCAAAACATTTTGGACAATTCCATGCTCCCAACCTTGTGGGAACAGTTTGGAGCGGGCCCCTTCCTCTTTCAACATGACTGTGTACCAGTGCACAAAACAAGGTCCATAAAGACATGGATGACAGAGTCTGGTGTGGATGAACTTGACTGGCCTGCACAGAGTCCTGACCTGAACCTGATAGAACACCTTTGCGATGAATTAGAATGGAGGATGAGAGCCAGGCCTTCTCGACCAACATCAGTGTGTGACCTCACCAAAGCGCTTTTGGAAGAATGGTGGAAAATTCCTATAAACACACTCTGCAACCTTGTGGACAGCCTTCCCAAAAGAGTTGCAGCTGTAATGACTGCAAAAGGTGGACTGACATCATATTGAACCCTATGGGTTAGGAATGGGATGACACTTCAAGTTCATATGTGAGTCAAGGCAGGTGGCCAATTCTTTTGGCAATATAGTGTATGTTATGTTGTCTATCAGGTATGTAAGTGTAAGTTAGTTGCCTTTGTGTGAATGGGAAAATGTATTTATCCCTTGTGTGGTGTTCATATTGTTGTTACTTAGCCAGTGTTTGTGGGTCTGATGGACCCGTTGCATTTTGTGGCTTTTAATGCCTCACAATCAAACCCTTTTATGTTAAAATACTGAACAAATGTTTACCTTATCCCAAAAAACATCTGTAATTAAGTGTTTGGAGAGGCTGGTAAAGGAATACATTGTCTCCAGACTTCCCCCCACATTCGACCCATACCAGTTTGCTTATCGCCCTAACCGCTCCACAGAGGACGCCATCTCCTCTGCACTCCACCTGAGCTTAGAACATCTGGAAGTAAAGGACACACACGTGCGGATGTTGTTTCTGGACTTCAGCTCAGCATTCAACACCATCATCCCGCAGCACTTGGTGAGCAAACTGGCCCCCCTTGGATTTAGTACCCCCTTATGCAACTGGCTGCTTGACTTCCTCACAGACAGACCCCAATTTGTGAGAGTGGGCAACAACACCTCCAGTGCCATCTCCCTGAGCACCGGCTCCCCCCAGGGCTGCGTCCTGAGTCCGTTGCTGTTCACATTGATGACCCATGACTGCTGCGCCAGGTCCACTACTAACCACATTTTGAAGTATGCGGACGACACAACAGTAGTGGGCCTCATCTGTGACAACAACGACATGGACTACAGGGAGGAGGTGAAACATCTGGTTGACTGGTGCAGAACCATCAACCTGGTCCTGAATGTTGACAAGACCAAGGACCATCGTCTACTTCAGGAAGCACCAGTCCAGCCACGCTCCACTCTTCATCAACGGCACAGCGGTGGAGATGGTAAGCAGCACCAAGTTCCTGGGGGTGCAGATAACTGACAATATGACCTGGTCCCTACACACCGGAGCTCTTGTAAAAAGAGCTCAGCAGCGCATGCACATTTTGCGTCGGATGAAAAGAGCACAGCTCCCTTCCCCCATTCTCACCACATTTTACAGAGGCACTATAGAGAGCCTACTGACCAACTGCATCTCTGTCTGGACTGGAGCCTGCAGTGCCTCAGACTGGAAGTCTCTGCAGAGAGTGGTGAGGACGGCGGAAAAGATCATCAGGACTCCTCTTCCTCCTATCCAGGAGATCGCAAAACGCCGCTGCCTGACCAGGGCTCAGAAAATCTGCAGAGACTCCTCCCACTCCCACCAAGGACTGTTTTCACTGCTGGACTCTAGAAAGAGGTTCCGCAGTCTCCGTAGCAGAACCTCCAGGTTCTGTAACAGCTTCTTCCCTCAGGCCGTACGACTCTTGAACGCATCATAATAATCCCCTCAATTCCCCCCAAAAATGGATTAACTGGCTGGAATATAAAGACAATACAACATGCATCCATAAACCTGGATGCATATGCAAAAGTGCAATATATTTATCTGTACAGTAACCTATTTATTTATTTATATATGCACCTTATTGTTTTTTTATCCTGCACTACCATGAGCTAATGCAACAAAATTCCGTTCTTATCTGTACTGTAAAGTTCAAATTTGAATGACGATAAAACGTAAGTCTAAGTCTAAGACCCACAAACACTGGCTGAGTAACAACAATATGAACGTTGCATGGAAATTTCTCTGCCAGTTTCTGCATCCCACAGGGATTCTTCTTTTGTGTTTCTGCACCTGCGGTTCCCACACAAGGTTGCAACATTGTTTGTCAACACTGTCTGCTCTCATTTTCTCGCACATTTGACCCTCTGATGTTCTATGTGCCTACGCTTTGTCCTCCCCTTGTCTAGGCCTGCTGTGTGTGTGTGTGTGTGTGTGTGTGTGTGTGTGTGTGTGTGTGTGTGTGTGTGTGTGTGTGTGTGTGTGTGTGTGTGTGTGTGTGTGTGTGTGTGTGTGTGGGTGGGTGGTTGCGTGTGGTACACAGAACGTCAATTTCCATACTTCTATTAGCCCCGGGTCCAGTGGACCGGGACATCTTATATGTAATAGAAATGTGTAGGGGAGGTGTATGGTGTGTGGTCATTAAATATGTAGTCTGATATATGTTCTTCACAGAAAATGAGCCAGAGCCAGTGAGTCTCAGTTTGAAAAATTAATTAATTGTATAATTTTTCCTTTAATAAAAATTGAAAACGGGTCCCACAGACCCGAACACCACACAAGGGTTATTCAAGTATTTTATGGAGGCTTGTTTTGCACTCATCGTGTAAGCACCTGGAGTACAATGGAAATATGTGGAGGGCGTGAATGGAGAGTTTGACAAGAAAGGGCTGTAAAAAGAAAAATAAACAAAGGCTTGGCTTTTTAGACAAGAAAAAAAGAAAGCGCAAGGAGATGTGGGAATTATAGGAAGAGAATGCCCATTAAGGTGGGAAATTGGAGCCCTTCGCTGTTAAGCATTTTGCTTGTGCCCATATTTCCCTAATGGTGGTGTGAGATTCACCAGGCCCCGAGTTATCCAGATGAGACCGGTAAGAATTAAAATGCCATATGTTCAGGATGGCACCTCGGTGCAAATCAAACGCTCCTGTAATTTCTCTCAATACTGAAGAGGCCCCTAACATTAGGCTCGCTACGCTTTGCTGGTTTGTTTATTTCCACCCTCTTTTTGTCACATTGAAGTGGTGATTTATTTTAACTATTTGATACAGCTCCTGCTGTTGTGTATGCTATTGTTCATGCACATGTGTTGACAGCATGTTAGGATGTTGGTGATGGAGAGCAGTGAAAGAATCTCATTGACTTTTTCATAATTACTTTTCCGTATTAGATTGCTTCAATAGCCTGTGACGGTTCTGTCTTCCAGTTTACTAGTCGGAATTTTACTGAAGGAAAAGGGTCTGCTTGAATTCGATTTTGAACTGATATTTGAATTTCTTGATGGATACATGAGACCTGTTTAATATGACACCATCCAACAAAAGAACTGTATTGTAGTTTACAGTGGCGCAATACTGTTTTTAGTGCTATGCGATATTACAATATATCGTAGTGCCACATAGAAATGTATATCGTACGATATAACTATTGTTTATATCACCATTTAGCCAACTGGGCTGGGGCTAATGTAACTGCAGCAACACTGCTGCTTTGTGGGAACATTTTAATGTTTTAATTTTAATAATTGTATCCCTGCTCAGTGGCCTTGTGAGTGTCTGCCCTGAAATTGGTAGGTTGATTCCTCCCCGCCCCTCAGATAAAACGTGACTGGCAACATAGCTGGTTCATGTCTTCACTCTCCTAAACATTACCATAAAAAACTTAACATACTGCACCATTTACTCTTCTTTAGTTGTTGTTGTTCTTCAGTTGTTGAAACAAACAAGCTAGTTTACCTTTCCAGATGACAATGCTGATCTTTTTTTTTTGGCACAATGCGACCTCAGCTCGTTGTGATTACTTACAGATGTCCGACGTTCCCCAGGAAGCAAAATACATTCACATTTAGTCTGTAGTTGCATCTTTATGCTCTTGTTTGCGTAATGCAGTTGGTTCATCCTTGCTGTAATTGTGCCTGTTCATGGTATTGTATGACAGATCAACTGTGGTGGTAGGCATACTTGCCAACCCTCCCGGACTTTCTGGGAGACTCCCGAAATTCAGCGCCTCTCCCGAAAACGTCCCGGGACAAATTTTCTCTCGAAAATCTCCCGAAATTCAGGCGGAGCTGGAGGAGGCGTGGCCTCCAGCTCCGCCTGAATTGCGGACGTGAGTGAGGACAGCCTGTTTTCACGTCCGCTTTCCCACAATATAAACAGCGTGTCTGCCCAATCACGTTATAACTGTAGAATGATGGAGGGCGAGTTCTTGGTTTCTTATGTGGGTTTATTGTTAGGCAGTTTCATTAACGTCCTCCCAGCGCGGTAACAACAACACACAACAACAGCAGTCACGTTTTTGTCTACCGTAAAGCAGTTCGTCTGTCGTAAACAGCAATGTTGTGACAGTCTTAAACAGGACAATACTGTCATCTACTGTACATGCATATGTGACAATAACATCCAGGGCTTTTAGAGAGTGCAGTGCACAACTGCGCACACAACAAGGAGACGAAGCAGGATGCATCATCAGAGAGGGTTTTCAGCATGGTTAGAAAAATAGTGACAGAGAATAGAACAAAGATGGACAATTCAACCCTTAACTCAACAATGAGTAGATGAGTGTTATGTGTGTGTATATGTGTAAATAAATGAACACTGAAATTCAAGTATTTCTCTCTCAGGACTTGGTCTTCACAGGTTTTAGATGTCCTGTATGCGGTTAGCAAAGGCATATGTTTAACTTAACGGTGCTACTTTTGTTGAAAACATTGAATTAGTAAACTTTGCCAGCGTAGCATTCTCCTCTGCTTCTTGTTGATGCAGCTAGCATTCATGCTAGCATGTAGCAATCGGCGTAGCACACTAGCTCAGGACGGTTACTGCTAGACCTCTGCTATACCTCAGAGTCTCCCAAGACACAAAAAAGCCTCCAAGACACAAAATAAGTCTCCAATATCCCTGGGAAAAGTCATCAGATTGGTCACTAGTAGCTGTTTAGAAGTGAGCAAGAGGATTTGGCAACACTGTCGGCGCCATCCTCGGGTACGTCTTTTGCTTTAAGATGGTATTTTAAACGTGATGTGCGTTGACGATAAAAACGTTTGTTGCTGCAATACCAACAAGTTACCTTAGTTTTATCCAAAGTTCTGTTTTGAAGCGAAATTGGCCGCCTCTCATCATGATCTGTGTAACAAATGCGATCTTCCAGGTTAAGCCTTATCCGTAAAGCCATTAATTTTAATTCATACTTGATCATCTATTTTTATTAATCACATGGGTTAACGTGTTAAGGTTGACAGCCCCAATGCACAAAAAGACGAGTATCCCCCATCCTACATGTGTGTCAATATTTGGCCGGTCAGAAATATAAAACATTAGATATATCGTCTATTCAGCATCATCATTTTATAATTGTATAGCTGCTAGAGAACTTAAGAGCTGGTTAAAACTAATTCAATTGATGCATTTTGGTGTCCTTTAGTATTTTCAAATTTGTTTTATGAAACATTTGTTTATTGGATTTTTGACATATACAGTCCAGAAATACAATTACACATGCCAAATGTTCTTTTTCTCTCCCCCGAACAAGAAACCCGCAAACATGTTATATAAAATAGAATAGAAATAAGAAACTACAAAAAAATAAAATAAAATTAAACAAGCTTCAGTCAAATAAGTACTAGTAAATACTGACATAAAGCCACGGACAACTGCACTCCTGAAGGTCCCCAACACGGTGCAGCAATACACAAATGCAGACAAAAGGCTCATCAATTATCTAACTTTCAATTACTTTTCTATCGGGGTTAAATTAGAGATCAGTCTCTTGTACATATTTTTAGGAAACCACCTCATACTTCCTGAAACTTTACAGAACAACAGTTCAATGTCAACCTAATTTTGTCCAATTTAAAGGAAATAAAGAATATCAATCTTGTGGGTGTGGCAGGGAGGTGCTGTTGCCTTCCAATTTAGCACAATGAGTACTCTATCCAACAAAGTAGTAAATACTACCAAGTTATTTTTGGATTTACTAAGAGATGATGACAAAGGGGCTACCCCATATCGTCCGCTTAGAGCAGAGGTGTCCAAACATATGAACTGGGGGGCCGCACTGGACCAAAAAAAAATTGGCCAGGGGCCGAAAGCATGCAAAGTAACCATATACTGTATATATAAAGAATGTTTACATATTATAATAATATAATGGATATCCATTTTCTACCGCTTGTCCCTTTTGGGGTTGCGGGGGAGCTGGGACCTATCCTAGCTGCATGCGGGCGGAACACACTGGACAAGTCGCCACCTCATCACAGGGCCAACACAGATAGACAGACAACATTCACACTCACATTCACACACTAGGGCCAATTTAGTGTTGCTAATCAACCTATCCCCAGGTGCATGTCTTTGGAGGTGGGAGGAAGCCGGGGAGTCACACGGAGAACATGCAAACTTCACACAGAAAGACCCCTAGCCTGGGGATCGAACCCAGGACCTTGTTATTGTGAAGCACACACATTACCCTCTGTATCACCGTGCTGCCCCTATAATGGATATACAATTAATAATTAATATAATTGAATATTAAGGGTATGTGACAATTCAACTCCTACCTTATTTACTTCCATGACGACTTCTTCAAAGCTTAGTAATTAATCAGAAATATCAAGCAGCTAACATGGAAAAATGTGGAGAGAGTTTTTTTTGCAGATTTACCATCGTGCCTTGTAATGGATTTAAATGGGTTTAATTTTAAATGTTTTATGGTGATGGGACATTTTTTTCAGTTCAGTGAGCAGGTTGTGTTATGTGTGACCATGTGTGTTAACTTTTTGTGCAAGTTGAATTTTTTTTCTGCACCATGACTAGGAAAGGTTGTTTGGATTTGGTCATAGGAGTAAATGTTGTGCTTATGATAGCAAGAAAGTACACATCGTGGTCACTGACCTGAGTTTCTCACATTGTCCACAAGGCATGTGACAATTTGCCACCTGTCTGATCCCTGGGTATTTAAAAGCCTACTGAAATGCGATTTTCTTATTTAAACGGGGATAGCAGGTCCATTCTATTTGTCATACTTAATCATTTCGCGATATTGCCATATTTTTGCTAAAGGATTTAGTAGAGAACATCGACGATAAAGTTCGCAACTTTTGGTCGCTGATAAAAAAAGCCTTGCCTGTACCGGAAGTAGCAGACGATTTGCGCGTGACGTCACCGGTTCAAGAGCTCCTCACATCTGCACATTGTTTACAATCATGGCCACCAGCAGCGAGAGCGATTCGGACCGAGAAAACGACGATTTCCCCATTAATTTGAGCGAAGATGAAAGATTTGTGGATGAGGAAAGTGAGAGTGAAGGACTAGAGGGCAGTGGGAGCGATTCCGATAGGGAAGATGCTGTGAGAGGCGGGTGGGACATGATATTCAGCTGGGAATGACTAAAACAGTAAATAAACACAAGACATATATATACTCTATTAGCCACAACACAACCAGTCTTATATTTAATATGCCACAAATTAATCCCGCATAACAAACACCTCCCCCATCCCGTCCATATAATCCGCCAATTCAACTCAAACACCTGCACAACACACTCAATCCCACAGCCCAAAGTACCGTTCACCTCCCCAAAGTTCATACAGCACATATATTTCCCCAAAGTCCCCAAAGTTACGTACGTGACATACACATAGCGACACGCATGTACGGGCAAGCGATCAAATGTTTGGAAGCCGCAGCTGCATGCGTACTCACGGTACCGCGTCTGCGTATCCAACTCAAAGTCCTCCTGGTAAGAGTCTCTGTTGTCCCAGTTCTCCACAGGCCAATGGTAAAGCTTCACTGTCATCTTTCGGTAATGTAAACAATGAAACACCGGCTGTGTTTGTGTTGCTGCAGCTGCCCGCAATACACCGCTTCCCACCTACAGCTTTCTTCTTTGCTGTCTCCATTGTTCATTGAACAAATTGCAAAAGATTCACCAACACAGATGTCCAGAATACTGTGGAATTTTGCGATGAAAACAGACGACTTAATAGCTGGCCACCATGCTGTCCCAAAATGTCCTCTATAATCCGTGACATCACGCGCAGGCGTCATCATACCGAAACGTTTTCAGCAGGATATTTCGGCGCAAAATTTAAAATTGCACTTTAGCAAGCTAACCCGGCCATATTGGCATGTGTTGCAATCTTAAGATTTCATCATTGATATGTAAACTATCAGACTGCGTGGTCGGTAGTAGTCAGTTTCAGTAGGCCTTTAAATTTAATATCAAAGCATGGCCAGATGGTTTATTGAAATTGAACTCCTGCTGTTGTCTCGCGAGCCAAACTGAAGATTGCACCCCCTGTTTGGTGCGTGATATTTAGATTTTAGTCAATTAGCTCCTAACTGTTTAGCTCTATACACATAGCTAAACTGGCTGCTAAGATAGCTTGAAACAATGGACAAAATAAGTGCTAAATAAAGTTTAGGAAAGGTAAATACAAGCGTGTTACAGCAGAACATATTGTTTTTAAACGAGTCTCGAGGGTGGACATAACGGCAATTGATGTGCTGCTTTGTTGCAACCACTCTAAAGCACACACGTAACAGGGGAACGGATTGATCCATAAATCAACAGTGTTGATACCACTGGTAGAATGTATATGATTGATACTAAAGTGATTAGATCAATATTTGTATCCAAATCCAAATGATTCAATTCTGTAGAAAACAGTAGTTTTAGTTTTTTTTTTAGGTTTTGTCTGCTATTGACTTTGTTTTGATCAAACAATTGAAATTAAAACAATATGGGAGTTGTTAGAATTTTGTGTTGACATTGTTACACTGTTAATAGCACTTACCATAAATACATGTTAAAAAACAACAGTTATTACTTGTGAAACCCTGATGGAACATCTCTCTCGCACTCATACACCAACAAGTTGTGTGTAAATGTTTCAATAATGAGGCTTTCATAACTAAAGCTAAACTTTTGTGAAAGTGTATTCCTGTGGAAAGACACTTCATAACATGTGTATTCAAGTACAAATAATTGATATATATTTACTGCTTGAAAATAATCCAGTAAGAATAGGTAAACATTTTTGACCCTGCCTCTTGAAAGCATTGTAATTAAGAAGTGAATGAATTATTGAGTGCATCAAACGTTTGAGTATCTGTGTGGCATGAGTCAGTGCTTTTTGCCTCCTTGAGAAGCCTATATGATTATCATAACACTCTTTTGCCCATATATTGTTTTATGTAATTTATATAGCATGTGTCCTTCTTATTGGTCATAGGAAAGTGGTAATAGTAGTGCTGGTTTTATTTGTTTCTGTAGAGGAGCCTAATTCAGTTGACCGGGTGAAATGCAGGTGTCATCCTAGAAAATAACATGATCCTAGGCTTAATCTGTCACAATTTCCGAGTATGTTTTGTCATATCAAAATTTAATAATTGTTGTTGCATTTTTTTATTACCATTATTTTTTCATCCATTTCCAATTGAATGCTAAAATATGAAACCTAAAACCTGCACTGCTTCCCTCTACCTCCCTAGCTTTCCACCACTACCCCTTTCAATAACATCTTTATCAATCACTATCTTTTTTTACTTAAATGTTGTTGCTGTCTCACCAATCCCCATCGGCTTTACTTGCACCAATAATTGTGTGTTTTCAACCTGTGCTGCTTTCGGCTAATTTACCCACAGATTGAAATGGAATGACCCCTAACCACATACCCACCAACCCTGCCACCTTACACTGACGCACGCACGCACACATAAGCACGCACGCACATACACACCGCACACACACACACACACACGCACACACACACACACACACACACTCTCAAGCACGCGCACACACACACTCGCACACACACACACACACTCGCACACACACACACACACACACACACACACACACACACACACACACACACACACACACACACACACGCACACACACACAAACGCCCCACCACCGTATGGCAATCAGGTTTCTGAAAGCACTGTGTTTCCTCAGCAGACACAAGGCTGATTCTAAAGCTAATAGTCATTGTTTGAAATGACACTGCTGCCCTGGCATTTGCTTAACCTTTTGTCTTATGTGCAGGGCACAGTCATCGCACAATCCTTGCTTAATTAATATTTTCTCCTTCTGTCTTCTTCCCGCGCCTCATTTTTAGCCCTCCAGTATAAACAGAAAAAATTATACTCCATGGTTCGTCGTTTCATTTTTTTTTTTTTGAAGCCTGTTTATTAGTTTACCCTTTTTCACATTTGTAGTATAGTACAAAGGCACCTTGGGTTTCATTAATGCTCCGTTTTAAAAGGTCAGATGTTGACCAAACCATACAAAAACTAATCACAGTTTCCCATAAAAAAATATGTAAATCAAACTAATCTGTACAAGACACCCACAATTATGAGCACAAAACACATTATAGAAAATAGATACTTTATCAATCCCCGGGGGGAAATTCAGGATTGACCTACATGTAGAAAAACAATGGGAAATACAGTACATGTACCTCAATTAATGAGCTCAATTGGTTCTATGACTGAGCTCGTAACTGAAAACATTACTATCTGCAAGAACCAACCACTCATTGAAGTGAATTAATTGGGTTATGACAAAAGAACAAACTGAAACATGTCAAGCAGAAAATTCGGTAGCTTTTCCATATTTTCATTGATAAATGTTTGCCCTGTGAATGTTCATTCATTCATGTATTTATTTGACAGGGACAGTACAATTAAACATTGCTACCCATACGTAACCAATGTCAAAGTACATAAGACTTCTAGCCACAGGCTAATTTGCAACCCTTGTCCCTAGTTACACTTTTAATAAAAGTTGGAAAAAAGTGTAAAACACATACAAAATGATTAAGACAAGTACACAAATATAAACGCATTGAAAATAATGGGCCCCATTTGTCTATACTACATCCAGTTCTAGTGCTCACACTTCTGATTTTCCTTAAGCCACTTTTTCAGTTTTGTGGAGAAAAGTTCAATGTCTGACTGTGACTTTAACTCCAGTGGCAACGAGTTCCACAGATGTGAGGCCTTCACCTGAGAACACAGACTGACCCAGAGTCGTCCGGCACCTTTTCACTCTACAACTCCCACCGACTGCAGCTCGAGTTTGCACACCTTCTCTACTGTATCTTTGTAATTCTTGACACATCACATCAAGAGCTAATCCATTAAGACACTTAAAAATAGCTTTTAAAAATGAGACATTTATAAAATTATCAAAACTCATCATGTTTATTTTTGGGTAATATGGCAGTGATGATGCTTCATTGGTTTTTGGTCAAATATCTTAAGTGATTGTTTATATAATGACAACAGAGGCTTCACTACACATCTCGTGGCCTGTCCCCAGACCATGGCACAATAAGACGTATGGGATAAAATCATTAAACTTGTGCATCTTCATCAGATAAATGAGGTCTAATAAGCCTGACACAGATTATATTTCTGTTTATGGTTTTAGTAATTTTTGTAATATGGACTCGTAACTGAAAACACCAGTATCTGCAAGAACCAACCACCCGTTGAAGTTAATTAATTGGGTCATGAGAAAAGAACAAACTGAAACATGTCAAGCAGAAAATTTGGCAGCTTCTCCATATTTTCATTGATAAATGTCCGCACTGTAAATGTTGTTTTGGTGTGAAGGTGGAATTCTGCTTCAGAGTGGTGCGAACTGACTGCTGCGTTCGGGCCGCCTCACCAAGTCTGCTACACGGTAGGACATTATTTTAAATGGTTTGTGTTTCTGATTCAGTGGGTGTTGTCCTTCTTTCTAAGATTCTCAGTTATGGTGGTTTGAGGGATGGATTGTGTCAATCCCTGGCTGCGAGCTGTGGACATTCGGTGCGCCACTCTACTGAAAATTACAAATTAATGAATCAATTTAACATTGCTTTTACCATTTATTGAAGGCTCTTGTTGACAAAGATGGTGTAAAAAACACAACGTTTTGGAGAAAATTTTAATTGAAACCCAAATCATACAAAAGTTAGGCAGTCAAAAAAGTATTTATAGTTATTCAGGTGTACTGGAGAGGAGACTATGCCGGATAGTCGAACCTCGGATTCAGGAGGAACAGTGTGGTTTTCGTCTTGGAACGGTAGACCAGCCCTATACTCTCGGCAGGGTCCTTGAGGGTGCATGGGAGTTTGCCCAACCAGTCTACATGTGCTTTGTGGACTTGGAGACGGCATTCGACCGTGTCCCCCCGGGAAGTCCTGTGGGGAGTGCTCAGAGAGTATGGGGTATCAGACTGATTGTGGCGGTCCGCTCCCTGTATGATCAGTGTCAGAGCTTGGTCCGCATTACCGGCAATAAGTTGGACCCGTTTCCAGTGAGGGTTAGACTCCGCCACGGCTGCCCTTTGTCACCGATTCTGTTCATAACTTTTATGGACAGAATTTGTAGGCGCAGTTAGGGCGTTGAGGGGATCCGGTTTGGTGGCTGGAATATTAGGTCTCTGCGTCCGACCGGCAGGAGGCCACGGGTAAGACCCAGGACACGTTGGGAAGACCATGTCTCCCATCTGGTCTGGGAACGCCTCAGAATCCCCCAGGAGGAGCTGGACGAAGTTGCTGGGGAGAGGGAAGGGAAGTCTGGGCTTCTCTGCTTAGGCTGCTGCCCCCGCGATCTGACCTCGGATAAGCGGAAGAAAATGGATGGATGGATGGACATTGATGTTTGACTTTCTTCTTGCTTTAGTTGATGTGGATATTGTAAACTAAGATAACTCAGATGGTCCCTTCCATGCAAGGATTGCATTTAATATCAACACTTTACTAATTCTTGCCAATTGTTTGACAGTATTTACGATGTGAATGTGACAGTATTATCAATATTAATTATTCAAAATGTGTCCAAAATATGGTAAATAGTGTATTAATGATTTGCAGAACTACAGTGGCCGATTGGCTCTTCAAGACCTACTCACAATGCTGCGCTGATGTTAAAAGCTGTAAAAAAAGGTCCAGGAAGATCAGACGTTACTCCTGCTGTTGGTCTGTAGAGCTCTAATTCTCTCTGGGGTTGACCGATGAAGTGGTCAGCAGTTGACAGGTGCTGCCATGGCTGACAGGCCCGACACAGCGTGTGTGTGAATATGTGACAAAGAGAGAGGGTTAGACACACTGCTTGAGGTCACAATGGCCATGTGCTGTAGAGCATGGCAGGGACTACCCCACTGGGACAGAACCAGTGACATCTATTTCTATCTGCGTCTCCAAGCTTCTCTCACCTCTTTCTCATTTACAAAAGAGAAAAGGCTTGAATACGTATTAAGCTTTAATATAACACTCTATTAAACATGTAACCTAAATCAGAGAGGGACTGAGCTAATAACTCCCTAGGTTTGACTTCCTCAAACTCCATTCATTCAATTTCTCGGACTGATAATCCTTATCAATGTGGCAGGTGGGAGTATAAGGGGAGGGGTCTGAAACCTATAATGCAAAACATATCATAAGTGATTGACAACAGCCTCGCTGTACACTGCCAAGAATGCATGAAGCACCACACCAAGTGTTCTGTGCAGGTTACAAACATGGCCTTCGCACTCCTCTGTGCCACTCACCCACTTTTTGCTGCTGCTTTTTTTCATTGGAGTCCAACCACAGTGGTTACGTTTGCTCGTTGCCTCGAGGCATATTGATTATTTTACTTTTATTTCATAATATTTGGTTTTCATTTCAATTTGTAGAAAGATGTGGCAAGGTCAAAAACCTGCTTTGTTGTATGACTCAGTTCAATAGACATGACAGTTTGTTCAGTCACTACAGTTTTCTTGAAGGGGAACTGCACTTTTTTTTTAATGTTGCCTATCATTCACAATTTTCATGTGAGACAAGTACACATAAGGTTTTGTCTTTTAAAAAAATAATAATTCTTACTAGTGAATAAATGTGCTTCACGTGCCTTTTCTCACCATCTCTGTGTCTAAATTGGCTACACGTTGTAGAAACTGAATGATAAGCAGATCCAACAAGTAGCATTATAGTATTGCTGAGTGTTAAACAAGAAATACAAACTACGAACATAATAAAACGGTCACTCACTGTACAGTCTCTGCTCTCAATGGGATGCCGACTTAAAGGATGTTCATATCTGCCTGTATTGATGAAGAATTAATCATAGTCCTCACACAGGTACAAAAAAACCGAACAAACATAAAACATATGTTTTCGTGACTTTGTCGCCATCTCCGTGTAAGTTGAATGTCAAAGTTGACCATCGTCTCATTTCATGGCAACAACCTTCTGTACAAGTGAGAGGCATGGCTTATAACAGACCTGGGCATTCTGCGGCCCGCGGGCCACATTCGGCCCTTTGTGCGTCCCTGTCCGGCCAGCGTGAGGCCAATCATAAATTACAAAATAAATTTTAAAAAGTATCTATGTCGAGTGTGCAATACAACGGTGCTGCTTTTGTTTTGAAAAGCGTTATTTGTATTACTTCCGTGTGGACGTATGCGCGTGCGTGGGTGATTGTGAGTGAATGTGAACAGCGGCAATCACAAATTACAAAATAAAAAGTTTAAAAAACATCTATGTCGTGCGCGCAATACAACTGTGCTGCTTTTTTTTTTTTAAAGTGTTATTTATGGGCGTATGTCCGTGTGTAACCTGTGAGGGAAGGTGCACAGCGACAAGTGATGCCCAGTTACTCTCGAGACGCTAAAAAGAGAAAAGTTGATGACAAATGGCGTGTTTTCAACAAGACATGGACTGCCCAGCAACGTTCCCTCTAAGGTGCGCGCCTGCGCAATTGCGCACTGCTCAAGCGTCCTCTGCGCACCTCAAATATATGCCGCGCACCAAATCAAATCCCATCTGAATTCTAAACAAAATAAACACATTTATTCTGTGTAATTTTGCAATGCAAGTCTGAGTGACAGTGACAACAAGCGGCCCTAACGGTGT
This sequence comes from Nerophis lumbriciformis, assembly GCF_033978685.3. Lineage (NCBI taxonomy): Eukaryota > Metazoa > Chordata > Actinopteri > Syngnathiformes > Syngnathidae > Nerophis > Nerophis lumbriciformis. The sequence continues at coordinate 45,616,020 of NC_084549.2, read as the reverse complement.
TCGTCAACACCGTTCAATTGAACACCGTTCAATTATTGTAACGTCTATCGAGATGCTTCGAGGACAGGAATTATATCGATCACTTTATTGAGCAAAACTGTTTATATTTGGCCATAACCACACCAAAAACATGAGTAAAAATCTATCTCAAAAAACTAGTCATTTTCTGCCGCACAAACCGGGCCAAAACCAACTTGTCATCTGTCACCAACACGCATAGCACTAAGCCACTGGTGGGTTTATGGCCACACAAAAAGTCGGACAACTCAAAAACTACACAAAGTTACACAATGACTCCTCAGTCATACGTGTGCTTATTTTACTGTCATTTATTATTAATGTTAATTTATTTATATTAATCATGGAATACTGTTACTAGAGAAAGATACAGCAATGCACACTTCATCCTATGCTTACATTTCATTGTGCAACATGAGGATGTTTAAGGGGAACTAAATGTGATCTCTGAAAGGGGTACAAATGATTTACAAAGCAGTGCTTTTGGTATAAAGTTAAGTTAGGTGAAATGAAAGTATTATTATTATTATTAATAACTCTTATTCTTATTCTTCTTATTATTATTTATCTTACGGTATATATCAAAAATAATATTGACCAAAATTTAATTGAAATATTGTCGATGTGGCCCTCCAGCAGTGCTCGGGTTGCTCATGCGGCCCCCGGTAAAAATTAATTGCTCACACCTGATTTATAATCTAGAATTAACTTTTACCAACTCAGAGGCAATGCAGCAGCTCACTACCTCAGTATGCCAATAGCTCTATAAGCTAGTTACCGCTCAGTGATCACAGGGCCGCTAAAAATAGTTCCTTGGCTTAAGCGCGTCTAATAAAAACATTGGTAATACTTGGTAAATATTCAAGTCATGTAATGTTAATGGTATTGTTGGCCTTTTTTTAGAGGGCTTTGTGGACACAATACACTGACTCCCATTAGCTTCGTTATTAGCCGCCTTGTATTTGTCATATACTACAAGTTAGATAAAAAATATATTTAAAAAACACAACATATGTGTATGTTTTACATACAGATTATGAATGACAGGCGACATTTAAAAAAAGAGTAGTTCTCCTTTAAGAGAAATGTGAAAATATTGCCTCATTAAAGAAAATGAGACATTACATTTCCATCCCAATTAAGTACACTATTATAATTTCCCACGGTACACATAATTATCTCCAAACACAGGGATCTCTCAAAGTGGTTGGGAATCGCTGGTCTAGATCTTGGTCACCATTTAATCACTTTGTGATGGTAAAAAGGACACTGAACTGGAATCAATCCCTTGGAATCATATGGTTCAGCAATGTAAAACACTACACTATCAATGGCCCTTTCTTCCATCTTCATTTGTCACTGGGCGGTGTCCAGGCTAACTTTGGAGCAAAAGGCAGACCACACCCTGAACTTTTTCGCCAAAACACATATCGTCAAACAAGCAATCACAATCATACTGTGACTGAGTGAGAAATGGGGCCATGCTGGCTGTACAGAAGTCAGCAGCATGGACCTTTACACTTACAGCACTTCTCTTTTCCACGCCAATACATCTGGCAATTCAAATAATCTTACACAAATCTTTCCCCAGACCACCTAAAAAGTTTTAATGACAGTCGACTACCTGATCATAACCCTCTCTGTACACATTTGCAACCTCAGTCATATTTCACAGAGATAAATAACCAAAAGGTCTTTCCAGCACCTATCACGTTGTCATTTTTGCTTCTGAAACTGCGATCCACACATATATTGCATCTCATTGTAACATGATCACTAGTCCTTAATAAAAATGCAATGTATACAGACTGTTTCTATTTGATCACTCATTCCTGCCCCAGGAATAATATAAATGGAATAGCAAAATTGTCTTCCTGCCTTCCTATTCCACAACGCACATATCTTAAAGTGCCCCTGACCTAAAAAAGACCCTCAACAAATAGACATCATCCCATCTCAAAGACATGCTGAACCTACACGTTTTGTTTCCTTTAACATCCATCTATCAATCTATCTATACATTTGGGGCAGTGACAGCAGCTTTCAGAAAGTTACCAATAATTACTCTAAAATGTTGATTTACGATTGTTTGAGTGGCTTTAATCTGGTATAGGCCATGTCTACACTAAGTCGTTTAACCCCTTAAACAAATAATTATTTAGCCTAAGCCCCGTTTCAGCCACACTAACCCATCGTTTAAGGTCCTCCTCCTCGGACAAATTTTGATGGCTAAGCGCACCGTGTATTTCTTGAATCTCCGGCACTTAGCTTTCTATGGACTCATTGATCCTTTACAAACAGAGTTCGGAGAGGAAGTGACGCCAGAAAGACCGCGCCCCACACAGGAAGTGACGTCAGAAAGAACACGCTACAGCCAACTTCATAACAACCGAAGCTAAAAAGATGGAGGCAAGTCATCCAGACATGCCCGTGTTCCTTCTTCTTCTACATGTACAGACACATGTGGAAATCACACATGAATACCTTAAGTGAAGGAAACGCGCAAAACTTCCTCCTTTCCTCCCGTGGATGTGATACAGGCAGTGTGTGACTACAAATATTGCTTTATGGAAGTGACTGTGAAATGGCCAGGCAGGGTGCATGATGCCTGCATCTTCGCTAACTCCGCCATTAGCGCGCAGCTGAAAGATGGAACCATGCCCTTGTGTCCCAAACTGCTGGAAGATGAAGATCCGGTCCCTGTTTTTCTTTTGGGTGACCCATCTTATCCCCTGACACCATATCTCACGAAAGAATACCCCAACAGCAGAGTCATCCCACAACAATATATATATATATACCGTATTTTTCGGAGTATAAGTCGCACCGGAGTATAAGTCGCACCTGCCGAAAATGCATAATAAAGAAGGAAAAAAACATATATAAGTCGCACTGGAGTATAAGTCGCATTTTTTGGGGAAATTTATTTGATAAAACCCAACACCAAGAATAGACATTTGAAAGGCAATTTAAAATAAATAAATAATAGTGAACAACAGGCTGAATAAGTGTACGTTATCTGACGCATAAATAACCAACTGAGAAAATGCCTGATGTGTTAACGTAACATATTGTGGTAAGAGTCATTCAAATAACTATAACATATAGAACATGCTATACGTTTACCAAACAATCTGTCACTCCTAATCGCTAAATCCCATGAAATCTTATACGTCTAGTCTATTACGTCCATCCATCCATCCATCCATTTTCTACCGCTTAGTCCCTTCGGGGTCGCGGGGGGCGCTGGAGCCTATCTCAGCTACAATCGGGCGGAAGGCGGCGTACACCCTGGACAAGTCGCCACCTCATCGCAGGGCCAACACAGATATACATATATACTGTATATGTATATATATATACATATATATATATATATATATATATATATATATATATATATATATATATATATACATATATATATGTATATACAGTATATATACAGTATATATATATATATATATATATATATATATATATATTTAAATCCCTAGATTCATTGTGGTAAAATGTTGTTTATCGCATTGTCTACTTTCCATGTCGATTAAAGATTTGATTAATTTATGATGGCTCAGGTGTGATTCACTACAATAGGGCCCCACAGCACACTGGATTCTAGTTAATTGAAATACCACAACACTGGATATTGTTCAAAGGAGATACATTTTAATTTAAAAACTTGCACACAAAACACAGCAAACAAATGTAAAATGCACAGCAACCTAGTTACAATATAGCTCTTTTAAATAACTTCACAGTGAAGTAAAGTCATCCTCTGGAGAGCTTGAGCAGATGGACGCTCAGGTGGGTGTTAAACGGTGGCATTGTTGTGTGTGGACACGGATAAGGTTAGGTGCGATTTACCCTTGATAACATTATCCGGCTTAGTGTAAATGGGGCCTTATTTGTCATCATTAATAAATTATGGAGACATTCAATCAATCAATCAATCTTTATTTATATAGCCCTAAATCACAAGTGTCTCAAAGGGCTGCACAAGCCACAACGACATCCTCGGTACAAAGCCCACATACGGGCAAGGAAAAACTCACCCCAGTGGGACGTCGATGTGAATGACTATGAGAAACCTTGGAGAGGACCGCATATGTGGGTAACCCCCCCCCCTCTAGGGGAGACCGAAAGCAATGGATGTCGAGTGGGTCTGACATAATATTGTGAGAGTCCAGTCCATAGTGGATCCAACATAAAAGTAAGAGTCCAGTCCATAGTGGGGCCAGCAGGACACCATCCCGAGCGGAGAAGGGTCAGCAGCGCAGAGATGTTCCCAGCCGATGCACAGGCGAGCGGTCCACCCCGGGTCCCGACTCTGCACAGCCAGCACTTCATCCATGGCCACCGGACCTGTGCCCCCCCCCCTCAAGGAAAAGGGGAGCAGAGGAGAAAAGAAAAGAAACGACAGATCAACTGGTCTAACAGGGGGGCTATTTAAAGGCTAGAGTATACAAATGAGTTTTAAGATGGGACTTAAATGCTTCTACTGAGGTAGCATCTCTAATTGTTACCGGGAGGGCATTCCACAGTACTGGAGCCCGAATAGAAAACGCTCTATAGCCCGCAGACGTTTTTTGGGCTCTGGGAATCACTAATAAGCCGGAGTTCTTTGAACGCAGATTTCTTGCCGGGACATATGGTACAATGCAATCGACAAGATAGGACGGAGCTAGACCGTGTAGTATTTTATACGTAAGTAGTAAAACCTTAAAGTCACATCTTAAGTGCACAGGAAGCCAGTGCAGGTGAGCCAGTATAGGCGTAATATGATCAAACTTTCTTGTTCTTGTCAAAAGTCTAGCAGCCGCATTTTGTACCAACTGTAATTTTTTAATGCTAGACATAGGGAGCCCCGAAAATAATACGTTACAGTAATCGAGACGAGACGTAACGAACGCATGAATAATGATCTCAGCGTCGCTAGTGGATAAAATAGAACGAATTTTAGCGATATTACGGAGATGAAAGAAGGCCGTTTTAGTAACACTCTTAATGTGTGACTCAAACGAGAGAGTTGGGTCGAAGATAATACCCAGATTCTTTACTGATTCGCCTTGTGTAATTGTTTGGTTGTCAAATGTTAAGGTGGTATTATTAAATAAATGTCGGTGTTTAGCAGGACCGATAATCAGCATTTCCGTTTTCTTGGCGTTGAGTTGCAAGAAGTTAGCGGACATCCATTGTTTAATTTCATTAAGACACGCCTCCAGCTGACTACAATCCGGCGTGTTGGTCAGCTTTAGGGGCATGTAGAGTTGGGTGTCATCAGCATAACAATGAAAGCTAACACCGTATTTGCGTATGATGTCGCCTAGCGGCAGCATGTAAATACTAAGGAGTGCAGGGCCAAGAACCGAACCCTGAGGAACTCCGCACGTTACCTTAACATAGTCCGAGGTCACATTATTATGGGAGACGCATTGCATCCTGTCAGTAAGATAAGAGTTAAACCACGACAAAGCTATATGGTGGACAGATTTCATGTACCAAGACTATACACAGCATATCTGAGTTTTGCCTGACTGAAACATAATGATGGAACATTTCATCATTATAAAATGGCCTCACTTGCATGGGAAGCCCGAGCTTGGAAATAGAGTGACTAGTGGAACCTCATCAGGCTTGACCAGAGGAATGTGAGTGTGAGCGTGCATTCACATCCTCCCCATGTTGGTATCTAAATTAAATTGTCTTTATCTCCTCCAGAAAAAAGGGAAGAGAGAGGATGGGAAGTGTCGGGGAATGGGGGTGAAAATTAATTTGTTAGATCAAAAAAAATATTTAATTTTGCTTCACATCAAACAAACGTAGTCTTCAAGACAGGGTGTACTGAGGCAGGCCTGCCTTTTTCTTCTTCTTACTCCTCTTTTTCTTGATCTGCTTCCTCTTTTCCCCCCTTTAATTAAAAAGCATTCTATTATTACAGCAGATGAAAAGGAAACATCTATTCAAACAGTGCAGTCGTACCAGACTACCACTAATCTTTTGGTAATTATTTTTTAATTGAATCTTTTGAACGCAAAAGCCCTGAGCAGATGCTTGCAATGCTGCAGTCCCACATCGCACTGCACACCATGTATACAAGATGATGCCTGCCTTGCCTTGAGCAAACGGTCAGGCATGGAAAGAGGAGTGAGACGCAAGGAAGGAGAGAAGCATAGGTAGGAATAGGAAGGAAGGAAAGAAGGGAAGAGGATTCGAACAGGGGGAAGTCTGCAGAGATGGAGGGTTATGCATAAATAAACATCTAAGCTGCTCTTTAAAAGTCTGAACAGCGTGTTTGCAACCAGAATTCATTCGTCTGATACACACAGTTAGAAACTGAAAGGTCTAGCAGCCTTCGCCTGCTTAACCCTGCTTAACCCTGCTTTTCCCAGCAATCATTTTGCTGCCTCTCGTTTGGATACCTTAAAACTTCCTCGATATCTACGGAGTGCTGATTCCAAGCACTTAATGATCACTCTTAAGGGGATTGCGGGTGTTTCTTCAGTGGAAAAAAAAATCCCCAAAACATGAACCAAGGCTAAACTTTTAAGCATTCCGTCTCCCTGAAAGGACCTTAAAAACACCTTACTACCACAGAGCTCCCCATTTCACTGACATTTGATATGCCTCTACGTCTAAGCTCAGCATCCTGGATGACGGGTGTATAAAGTTCTCCCTCGGAGATGCCTTAGAAGTGCTTAAAAGAGGGAGATGCAAAGAGCGGCTTAAGAAGCAGGCAAATAGGAGCGGCTTGGAGAAAGAGACATCTTTAGCTTGGCAGTATGCGCTAGCATATTGGCTCTTAATCATGTCGAGTACCCGTCAGAATGCACCCAAGCAGGTTAAATCACATTAATCGTACATATGTATGTGAGTGTAAATGAATATGTTCTCAAGCTTTGTGTGTATGTTTGCATAAGGTAAGTGTCAGACAAAGTAAGTGCATGCAGACATAGGCTCCAACTGTGCATTAGCTCAATTCTGTCACTGTGAGTACAGCTTTTTGAACCCACTGCTGATAAAGCCTTACAAGAACTCTAGAATTATTTCATGATTGCCCGTCAGGTTTCTACCTTTTATGCTCATGCAATAACCTTTTTATTCAAATGTCTTCTTTCTGGGTTTTCTCCTTCCTTCCACAGTCCAAAAATAATTTTGTTTGACTAATTGTAGACTCAGAATGGGTTCCAAAACTTTGTACCATAATGGCACTGGTACTGACTTAAACTGTAGTACCCAGACCTACAAATTTGTCCCATTACACTATTTTGAAACCACTGAGTGAAAGAACATTTAAGAATAGAATAGTTACTGCCGAGTCAACTGTTGTGACAGTTACTACGTTTCAATGTACTAAATTAGTTAGATATCTCAAATAATATGTTTTTCTGTATTTTCACACGCACACGCCCTAATGCGACTAGTGGTCATATGCCATGTAGGGGGAGGGTGACGAACAAGTATATCTCGATATATTTTTACTTAAACTCGATATTCGATATATATCTTGAAATATTTTCCGGTGAAAGTATTCATATAAAGACTAATTTTTGAGCGAAATTCACTGAAAGTGAAGTGAATAACAACTGTACTCTAAACAGTAAGTGACAAATTGATTAAACCATTTAGTCAAGATGGGTATTAACAGCACATAATATAAACTGTTTAAGAATTACATAACATAAATAAAATAGAAAAATATTATATCTCCCTAAAATAAATAAAATAGCTGTGCAAATAATACAAAATGTATCAAATTCAGATAAAAATAAATACATTTGCAGGCAGGCACTTTTAAATTCCCAGTCGACGATGTAATGGACTGTCACACACTTACGGTTCTGGTCAGCACCAAGTAAGTGACTTTACTTATTTGTGCAGCTATGATCTTCCTCACCTTGGCATGCATTTTTGGCAGCATTTCTCGTGTGAAATATGGCAACTCGAGAACAGTTTTGATTTGGGCTTACATGGTAAACCACTCACATCAATGTGTTATCCAGATGCATTCATGTGTCCAAATGTGGCCAAGTAGACACATTGTGGGTTTCCTGGATGTCGTCTACATCGCTAAAAGAACAATCTAAAGAAGAGAATCCCTCTGCCATCTTCCACTAGTTGTTTTAATATATAAATCGCTCTTCCCTTCTTCGACTCTCTCGTCGTCATTTGGGGTGTCTTTTGTGACCTTTCTGGTTCAATGACGCGCCCTATCATGCCTCTGATTGGCCTGTCCCTAATCTAAGCCAATCGTGACTCATCATAGTAAACAACCAACCAATCAAGGATGTTCTTATACGTGCAAGTACGTCTTGGAAGGAGGAAGGGGAGGGGTTTAGTAGCCCATGAGAGGGGGCGTGGGAGAAGAAGGAACACAACAAATAAGCGTTTTTTGATCATTTTAACGTGAAATAAATTCGATAAATAAATCGATATTACATTATTTTCTTAATTAATATCTTCTTTAAAAATATATCAATATATCTTACACACTCAATGTATCGCCCAGCCCTAGATTAATGTATTGCTTTTCTGGTTGACCTATGAAGTCATATTAAGCATCTGCGGCTCCTTAAAAGTAAAGTCTCTGTAGACAGAAGACAGCACGTGCGGCTGGGGAACATTGTCTCGGACAGTCTAACCACGAACACTGGTACTCCTCAGGGCTGTGTACTTTCCCCCTGGCTCTTCTCCCTGTACACAAACTGCTGCACCTCCAGTCACCAGTTCGTAAAGCTGCTCAAGTTTGCGGATGACACTGGTGCAGCCTCAACAACCTGGAGCTAAATGCCCAGAAAACAGTGGAGATGATCTTGGACTTCAGGAAAGTCAAAGCCCCACCATCCCCCCTCACCCTGATTGACTCTCCCACCCCCGTCTCCATTGTGGACTCCATCCGTTTCTTGGGCACCACCATCACCCAAGACCTCAAGTGGGAGCCGACCATCAGCTCCCTCATCAAGAAGGCCCAGCAGAGGATGTACTTCCTGCGGCAGCTGAAAAAACTGAAGGTGCCGACCAAGATGCTGGTGCAGTTCTACTCAGCAATCATCGAGTCCATCCTCACCTCCTCCATCACCATGTGGTTCCCCGGCGCCACAGTCCGGGACAAGCATCGACTGCAGCGCATGGAACGTGCTGCTGAGAAGGTGATTGGCTGCAAACTCCCACCCCTCCAGGACCTGTTCTCCTCCAGGACCAGGAGGCGTGTGGGTCGGATCACCCTGGACACAAACTATTCTCCCCTCTCCCCTCAGGCAGGAGACTACGGTCCATCCAGACCCACACCTCCCGCCACCTGAACAGTGTTTTCTCCTCGGCCATCAGACACATGAACAACAACAAGATCTGATAGCTCAGTTACAGCTCATGTTATTCTATTCTGTGTTTTATGTGTTTTATGTTGCACGATTGCGCCAAGTAAAATTCCTAGTTTGTGAACCTGTTCTCAAACATTGACAATAAAAATTCTTCTGATTCTGATTCTCTGTAGTACTTGATGTCCGCTGTAATATTGGCACAGATTAGAAATATTACATCTCTAATGGCTATGCTTATGTTTAATAGCAGACAACATTAAGAAATTATCTTGGATTGCGCTACAAACATGACGCTACTACCAAGAATGTATTGGGGCGGATGCAGGTCCGAAGCAAAGAAAGACCGGAGGGAGAATGTTTTTTGAACAGAGAATCATGGAAACCAAACCTTAGAATATCTGAGAGTTAATTCAAAAGGCTTTGTGGATTGAGGGAAGGATTTTTAAATCTGAAGGAAAAGACTGATACTGTTCTAGATGAAGGTTGCTATTGTTCTGGACTATTTTGCCAGTTGTGTGGAATGCAGAAATATTGTACACGCTTTATTATTCGCCTTTAAAATACCTGCTTTATTCTTTCAAAAGCTGTTTTTTTACATTTCCTAAGCTACCTACTTAAATAAATCTCTGTTTCTTTTTTTCTCCCATCGATGCACTTGTTTTGTTCTTTTAATTTGTCAGCAAATAAACAGTCTCCTCTTTATTACAATTGTTGCTTATGTGTTAATGGTATCTGCTTCCAGGTTATATCCCGCACGATGAGACTATGCTAAGGTTGCCAACCGTCCCTTGAAAAGCGGAATCCTACCGTATTTACAAACAAAAGTATGTGTTCTGTATTGAGCTGTCAAGCGGCACACTTTGTCACGTATGTTGATAAAGTACCGTATTTTTCGGAGTATAAGTCGCACCGGAGTATAAGTCGCACCTGCCGAAAATGCATAATAAAGAAGGAAAAAAACATATATAAATCGCACTGGAGCCCGGCCAAACTATGAAAAAAACTGCGACTTATAGTCCGAAAAATACGGTAAGTGGTCAACAGAGCCAATTATTTTATATTCATGTTCTCGTGTTGGTGCCCCCTTTAAAGTCAGAGGAAAAAGGTAAATCGTGACGACGTCACAAGACAGTTTTGACACAGCAGTTTTGCAACAGCAGCCAACACGCACCGAGCAGACATTTTGTCAGTGCAGGAGATAACTAAAATAAATCAGAATCAGAATCAGAAATACTTTATTAATCCCTGAGGGGAAATTAAAATTTCCAGCACAATCCCATTCAAAATCAGACAAACATTACAGGGAGACAGAACTTTTATAAGTGTATAAAAGTCAAAATAGTACTGTTCTGATGTCAATGGTTGCAATAAGCACAATATTTATGTGAGCGTGTTTGTGTCATCACTGAGTGCAGTTGGTCCGATGTCAAGCACACATCGTCATTCAATGAGTATATTACACTTTTAGTCAGCACCCTTTGATAGATGTATGTGGCTTCAACTATTAGTGGCATGTCATTTATTCCACATTAATGAGCTATGAGTGTGTGTGATGCTTAAAAAAAAGTCTGCGGGCTATAGAGCGTTTTCTATTCGGGCTCCAGTACTATGGAATGCCCTCCCGGTAACAGTTAGAGATGCTACCTCAGTAGAAGCATTTAAGTCCCATCTTAAAACTCATTTGTATACTCTAGCCTTTAAATAGCCCCCCTGTTAGACCAGTTGATCTGCCGTTTCTTTTCTTTTCTCCTCTGCTCCCCTTTTCCTTGAGGGGGGGGGGGGGGGGGCACAGGTCCGGTGGCCATGGATGAAGTGCTGGCTGTCCAGAGTCGGGACCCGGGGTGGACCGCTCGCCTGTGCATCGGCTGGGAACATCTCTGCGCTGCTGACCCTTCTCCGCTCGGGATGGTGTCCTGCTGGCCCCACTATGGACTGGACTCTTACTATTATGTTGGATCCACTATGGACTGGACTCTCACAATATTATGTCAGACCCACTCGACATCCATTGCTTTTTTTTTTTTTTTTTTTTTTTTGTGTCCTGTCCAGCTTCTCAGGCAAATCATATAGTTGATGTAGATGCCCATGTCGGCTGTTCAGATTTACTTTACAAAAGAGAAGTGTAGGATACTTCTCTTGTTGCCTTATTTGTATTTGACTTTATTAAATGTATTTATATTATCATTTAGTGCAGCCGGGCCGGAGCAGGAGGGGATAGAAAGAGAAAAAAAAAGAAGACAGAGGGGGAAATTGTGGGGACAAGAGGGGGATTAGACAGAGAGACAAAAACAACAACAGCAAACAACAACAACAACAACAATAGAGCAACATCAGCAAATATGACATGTACAAATATGATGGTAAAAGTAATAGCAAATAAGCAGTTAGCGAAAAATAAAAAATAATACAGAAATGACAATGAGCATTATTACACTACAAATGGATCAATACAAATACCAATAGAAATAGCGCTATTGATAATGAACAATACCAATAATTTACCTTTATTATCAACAATACAGTTGTTTAAATGCAACAATACATATACGTAATGATAACTTGAGATACGAAAGAATGCAGAAAAATGGAGGGGGAGAAAGAGAAGCAACCTACATTAACCTTGTAGATTGTTATAGTCACAATAGGTTAAGCTTTGTCAGTGTGCCATGTGTTACACCCAGTTTACCCTAGGGCAACAACGTTAATATATGTTTGATGAAACGTGATTATGTGCATGAGTGTAAGTATGCATATGTACTTGTATATGTACAGAATGTGTATATGTGTTTGTACAATGAATGTATATGTACAGAATGTGTATATGTGTTTGTACAGTGAATGTATATGTACAGTATGTGTATGTGTATGTTTGTATATTGAATGTGCGTGTGGATGTACGAACATTAGGTAGGTAAATATGTACTGTATTTGTGTATGTATGTGGGAGCGTAGGTACCTATGTACGTATGTGAGCATATGTGAATTTGCATGTACAATACATTCGACTCCCAGAGTGCGTGGGAGCCAGAGCACGGCCCCATCACCCCTGAGAGCCCAACCCACAAACAGGAGGCGTGGTGCCCAGGGAACCAGGGACCACCGCCCCCACGCAGCCAAGCCGGCCAGCGACAGGAACCCCAGAGCCCGACCCACCGTACCGCCCACAAGGGCCAGCAGCAGGCCGCAGACAGACGCACCCGGCAGAGGACAGGGCACGAGAAAAGCAGGGGACAGCCAGACCCCATTCCAGCGAGAGACCACACCCCACACGGGCAGAAAGGCGAGACGCCCCGCCCGAGGGACCCAGAGACTCCCCGCAACCGGACGGGAAGACCGCCCCCGCCCCACCGGCAACCGGGCCCCCACGAGCCCACCCCCCACCCCCGGAGAGCGCGGCGAGGCCAGCCCCCGGCCACCCCACCCAAACCGGCCGCCGCAGGACCACCCAGGCACAGGGCCACGGGAACCACCCACCCCACCCGCAGGGACCCCAACGATGGAGATGGAACAACCAGCAACCGCCCCGCCGAGCCCCCCCCCCCTGAGGGAGGGGAAAAATTAAAAAATAATATTAATAAAATATATTAAAAAATAAATAAATTAATTAATTAATTAATTAATTAATTTAAAAAAAAAGAATTAAAAGAAGATCACAGACATGCTGACAAACAAGGTCACTACCCCAGCAACTGGCCGACTCGCAGCACCTCGGAATACCTTGCAGCACCAAGCTACCACAATAGACGCAGGGACTAGGCCCAACAGGCCCCAACCAAGACGGGCACCCGGAAGGGATGGACAGCGGGACCCAGGAGCTCCAGACACGCAGTTCGGATGCAGTAGCCTGAGGCGTCGACCCCCGTCTGACAGGCAGGCCCAGAGCGTACCCCCAGAAATATACATACATACATACATATATACATACACATACACACATACATGTATACATACCCACACATACACATATATACATATACATACACATATGTACACATACACATATATAAACATACATACATACACACACATATACATACATATACACAGTTCGTCAGCCCCGACAGCCATTACGCGCGCGCGCTGCCACCAGTCACAACATCAGCCACACCCCTGCACCAGACCCAGCAGCCACGGGCGCCCACACCACAAACAAACGGCAGCAGAAACAGCAGCCGCAATAACCCCAGACAGCCAGCACCAGCCAATCAAATCAAAGCGATCAAAAAAAACTGCGACCAGCAACCACACGCCACCAGGACCACGGAGACCAGCCGGCGCCAGCACGCCAGTCAGCCCGAACGCCAACACGCAAACAAGAGACACCAACAACCCCCCCAACCAAAAGGCCCCCCACCCCAACCCAAACCCGCACAAACACACCACCGCCCAAACAACCGAGACACAGCATCCAGACCAGACACGGGGGCTGCGCCGCCACCACACCAAGTCACCAACAGAGACCCCACAGCGCAAGGTCGGGCCACACGGGCACGGACCCCACCCAACAGGAAGTGAGACCCGCGCGACGCCACACACAAATAAATAATAAGATTAAAAAAATAAAGAATAAAATAAAAAAATAAAATAAAATAAAAAATAAAATTAAAAAAATTAAATAAAATAAAAATAAGTAAATAATAAAAATAAAAATAATAAATACATTAAAAACAAAAAAAAATATATAACAATAATAAATGAATAAAAGCCTGGCAGGCCACCAGACCGCAGTCCCCGCCGGCCGACGAGGCAATGAGGGGTGCGCCGAACCCCAAACCCCCCATGCATGTGTACAAGGCCCCCAGAGTGTCTACTGTGTAGTTAAAATTAGGAGGTCAGCCGTTACAGCCGACCTCCAGTCCCTATTGATGTGTGTACTGTAGCGTGAGTGAGATATGTATGCTTGTGGGAACTAATAATGCGATTAAAATTGGGGGACATCCATTGCTTTCGGTCTCCCCTAGAGGGGGGGGGGGGGGGGGGGGGTTACCCACATATGCGGTCCTCTCCAAGGTTTCTCATAGTCATTCACATCGACGTCCCACTGGGGTGAGTTTTTCCTTGCCCTTATGTGGGCTTTGTACCGAGGATGTCGTTGTGGCTTGTGCAGCCCTTTGAGACACTTGTGATTTAGGGCTATATAAATAAACATTGATTGACTGATTGATTTTAATTAATGACAAATTTAACAATATAGCATAAAGATAATTTTTTTTCACAATTTTGGTTATTTCAAGCTTTCAACCACTTTGTTCATATTGTCATTTTTTACTTTTCCGTTTAAGAAGTATTGAGGTGTTTTAGATATAGATTATTATGACCCTTGATAATATGACCCCTTTGAATAGCAAAGTATTGATAAAGTCAAAAACAGGAAAAGATAGGTTGCCACAAAAATGAGTAGTGTATTAGTAGTGTTTTAATTGCAAAACTGTCCATCCCTCATGCATATAATAAATAGTAGCCAAAATAGTGGTGACAGCCAAATAATCAATTATGCAGCAAGACACACACAATTAGTTTACTTTAATAAATCAGTACCGGGTTGATCAAATCGTAGTAATGACAATAGAAGGTTACAAAACAGAAGCAAATAGTGAGAGAGGCAGAAAGATACTGTGAGATGGTAAGGGACGGGAGTAGAGATTGGACCACATAGGGACAAAATAGAGAATGAGAGATCAACAATCCCATAAATAACCTTGGGGGAAGTCACCTGTCTTCCTGCAAGCGACAGCTCGTCAGGAAAATGAATGGGTTGTCACTGTTGCCTTGTGCCAATGGCTGAGGGCACTGAAGCTGGCACACTGAAAAAAGGTTGTCTCTCTGTTTTTAATGTCTTTGGTTCACAAACAGCTCTTTGAAAGCATGCATCCACTTAAGCAAAAATGACACACTGAAGTGACGGGGAGCGTGCACAAGCTCACACACTTGCAAACCCACTTATTTTCTGCTCACACACAATAAGCTACATCTTCTTTTCCAGCCACGCTTTCAGTGTCTACCTTTAAATACCCGTGTTGCCTGGATTTCATCCCCACATCAATGAATCCATATTTTTGATCAAATTATAAGATTTTTTTTTAAAACATTGTTTCAACACAAGACAGGAAAGTGTGTCATATTTTTGTATATTCAAAAATTTTGTATGTTGTATATATATATATTTGCACTTTACATATATAAACGGAATACAATGATTTGTAAATCATTGTATTCCGTTTATATTTACATCTAACACAATTTCCCAACTCATATGGAAACGGGGTTTGTAGTATCTCTCAGTCTTTCTCTATCATTACAAACCTTGAAACATAATCTGGGTGACCTTGGAGCTGCTCTCTGTTATAAAACCTCCAATTTTGAATTGGTTACAGTACGTTTCAGGATGCGAGTCCATTTCTGTTTAGATTTTGAAACATTTTTAACTATAAAAAATAGTAGAGATAGAAAGAATCCGTTCCAGGATCAAACTATTTCAGTCATAAATGTGTAGTAAGTTTAACTGTACAGTCAAGAAATGTGTAACATTCTTAATTTAGTGTAAAGACAAAAACTGTTATTAGTGACATTTCCTTTGAACTTTAATGAGGAATGATCCAAATTGGAGTCACACTCTTACCTTTTGATAAAAGTTAAGATGAGTTAATAGTGTCACTGCTGCAAGTCAACTTATTTCGCATAGCTCAGTGGCCTTGTCGTTAGAGTGCCTGCCCTGATATCAGTAGGTTGTGAGTCATACCAAAGATTGTATAACCGTCAATTGTCACAGAGAGACAAATAAACCCAGTCACACTTTTCTAGCAGATATATGTCTCCGATTCAACTCACTTTTCTCAGATTTGAATCACTTTTCTCAGATATAGCTCATTTTCATCTCTAAATATTGCTCTATTATTTGTAATATTATTTCTAAATGTTCAATCAAACTCAGCATCAAGGGTTGGAATTGGGGGTTACATCACCAAAATGATTCCTGGGTGCGACCACCGCTGCTGCTCACTGCTCCCCTCGCCTCCCAGGGGGTGAACAAGGGGACGGGTCAAATGCAGACGACAAATTTCACCACACCTAGTGTGTGTGTGACTATCAGTGGTACTTTAACTTAACGTCATTTTTATGGGAGCATGGAAGTTAACGTTGCCCAGATGGAAAGCCCAACGGAAGCTAAACCAACAAAACCTGAAGAAGACTTGGTGCCAAAAAGAGGAAAGGTCAGATACCAACTCTAAATTCTTGACATATTACCCATTGTGTATTGGTGTAGATGCTTGTAGGCCCTATGTCATTTTCAGACAAATTTCACCACACCTAGTGTGTGTGTGACACTTATTGGTACTTTAACTTTAACTTTTTCTTGGTCTCTTTGCCACGTTCGAGCAGCAGGATTTCAGCATGCACAGGTGAATGCTTAGTATACTGTATCTTTACCGACAGAACAATTCAGGTGAAGAGAAACAACTCCGATATAATAGAAACGGGAACTTGAACAAGGACAAATGCAAAAGGCTTTTTTTTTTGCTTCAGCGGAGATTTGAACCTCCAATTGTCGTCGTTGTCGTCATCCATTTTCTGTGGTGAGTAAGAGGCAGCGCCTACTTTTCAGTGTTGGGCAGTAGCTCGTTACATGTAACAAAGCTACGTTGCTTAACTACATTTCTCAGGAGCTTGGCAGTAGCTACGCTAATTTGTAAACAAGTAGCGATTTCCGTAACTAAGGTATTTTTAAACCAATGTAACGGGTAGCTTAGCTATGAAGCTACAAGCTACAAAAGAAGAGAGTGGGAGAAGAGAAAGAGAGAAATGGACTCATGCAACTCCACGGGCAGGGGACACAAATATACGGGGAAAAACAATGATTATTGGTTTGTTTATGTATAAGAAAATCCATGCTGATTGGTTGGGTTACTATGATGAGTCGAGATGGTTAAGATTAGGCAAAACATTACGGACAGGCCAATCAGAGGCAAGATAGGACGGGTCGTCGAACCAGGAAAGGAAATCACAACAGAGACGCACATCCCAAATGACGACGAGGGAGTCGGAGAAGAGAAGAGGGAATATTCAAGGGGGCGATTAAAAAAAAAAAAAACCTAGTGGAAGATGGCTGAGGGATGCTCTTCCTCAGATATTTATTTTAGTGATGTTGACGATGCATCTACTTGGCCACATTTGGACAGATGTACGTGCCCAAAACATTCATTTTAGTTGCTCTCGACATGGAAGATGTGGAACACACATTTAAGAACTGTCACACCGCGATGAGGGAAGTCTTGTCTTGGTATTTTCTGTCTTGTGATTTGCACGTTTTATTTTGAAAAGCAACTCCTCTTGTTTCAGATCACGGGTCCTTCCTCTTGTGTCACCAGTCTGACGTCATCCCTGACCCTTGATTGTTTCCCGTTACCCTCATGTTCCATATGAGCCCATACAAGCCTACTTCCTTGTA
Source organism: Nerophis lumbriciformis (assembly GCF_033978685.3). Classification (NCBI taxonomy): domain Eukaryota; kingdom Metazoa; phylum Chordata; class Actinopteri; order Syngnathiformes; family Syngnathidae; genus Nerophis; species Nerophis lumbriciformis. The sequence goes on along the minus strand of NC_084549.2, from coordinate 45,598,236 downwards.
TCCAGAAATTCCCACGCTGTAATTTTGAGTTAACTTTTTCTCCTCCCTCAGAGCGACTTTTGTTATCTAGCCTTTTTTCAACCGCAGTGGTGAGTTATAATTTTTTCCTAATGATCTTCCTTCCTCAAAGTTTTTGAGTGTTTTTTTGTTTACATTTAATAGAATAAGATTAGAGTAGTAATTTTTATAGTCATTATTTTCTTCCTCCTGTTGGAGCGTTTTTTGTTAAAGTTTTTATAACAGATACGGCGCTAATTATAGTTTGTCTTTATTTTCGTATTTCCTCCTTTTGGAGTGATTTTTGGTTTTTCCCTTTTTGGAACCTTTTTTTGCTGTCTGTTTTTTGTGACTCATAGTAATTGAATATACTCTGCTCTGGAGGTTAAATAGTTTTCAAAATAAAAGCTTTATTTAGAATCCCATCTCTGCATCTGAGTCCCTTCCTTCGTCCAAGCCTGACAAGAACGCGCATTAAGGGGAGTTGTGTTCAAATATTTACTGCACATAACTATTATCCAATGTTCCCAAACAACACACAAGTCATTGTTTTATGTCAAGATTATAGATATATGTTTTTTTATTTACTGTAGGCAGATAAGATTAATAACATTATAGGGTTGGGCCAAAGAAAAGGCACACTAAAATAAATACAGGGACGTTGAAGGGTGTCCCCTGCTAAATGACAGTTAATAGTTATGGACCCTTTTTGGGCCCATTGGATTCTATATGCACACTCTAAGTTACATTTACATTATTACCGACATAAGAACTTAAAATGTAGAAGTTGGGGAGGAATTAGATTTTGTTTGGCTCTGTTCCACAATCAGGAACATATGTTTACTTTAAATATGTTCAGTTTTATTTATTTCTGTTGATGTAAAGATGGAGTTTGTAAAAGGGGAAGTGCACGTTTTTTGGAATTGTGCCTATCATTATGAAAAACATGACACAAGTGGATTTTTTGTAATGCATTCTAAATATTAAATAAATGCGATCAAAAGTCTGCTTGCAATGGAGCCTAAGGGAGCCGCTCTATTCTGCTTATAAAGCCTTTAAAAACATCCAAACAACTCCATTAAGGTTGTATATACATCATGTAAGTATATATGTAATACAGTAACAGGCAGGTGTATAATAAGATGTAATATCTACATATATCATAAAGCATTCATTTCAAAAACACATCACGCCCTATGCTTTCCCCAACAACATAACTGATTACTGCTCACTGCAGACTTCCTGAGAGCCAACAAACATAATAAAGCATCACTTACTGTACAATGTCTGCTGTTATTAGGATGCTGACTGATGGAATCTTGTTATATTCCCGCTTAGATGAAGAATGACTCATAATCCTTGCAAAGAAGGGGGGTGGAACCAAGCGTATTTTCATGTCATTCTCGCCATCACTGGGTCTAAATTGGCTGTCAAAATGTACCAACTTGTTGGAATTTGCCTCGGCCTTCTTCTATCCAGGTGAGATGCATGATTTATGATCTACAATAAACTTCCAAGGAGCAGTGAAGCGAGGAAACAGCTGACCACTTGATGATGTAAACATAGCAGCATAAACTGGTGATCACGTTACAGCTATAAATAGTTTGTCTTATAATAACAATATCACTAAAACTTTGTTAATATTCAAGTCATGAAATGTAAATGCAGTATTTATGGCGCTTTTTTGATGGTTATTTATTTGGTTTTATTGGGCGGAATAGAGGAACTCCCATTGGCTGCGCTGAAACCTGACTTTTATTTACGTTTATTTACAAGTTCGAATGCATTAAAAAAAAAAATCTATCCGTTGTCATGTATTTCATAATGAGTGCAGTTCCTCTTTAATGTCTCTTTTGTGAGACAAATAGTTTGTTCCTTTGCCCAGTTTGTTGTCATTTTGCTACTGTGGTTTCTGTTAAAACAGTAATTTATCCCGTACTGAAAAGTCTCCAGTAGAGTATACTGTATATTATCATGTTTATTTATCATTATTATTGTGTCAGTGCCATTTATTTAATATGTTTTCTGTGTTTTTCCCTTATTTTGTACATTATACGCAATTTAAAAGAAATGTTAAAAAAAACAGACAAAAGGCATGTTTCTTGTTTGTGTTTATTTTAATAAACAATCAAACTGAGAATTTTTTCTCTTGTTTGGTGGAAAGTTGTACATTAAATTAAATATTTATATAATGTAGCAAGCTACTTTTGCTGTGTATCGTGTAGTGTAACTTGCTACAATTCTCTGGGGATAGCTTCCCTTGTAACTTAGCTTACTACATTTCCCAAGTAGCTTGCCCATCACTACTACTTTTGGACTTTAGAGTGTGATGTTAGAATTAAGCCATCGAAGTTGAATAAGTATTCAATAAACTATCAGTTGTCCTAAAACTTTAAATTCCAATAAATCATGTCAGTGCATCATCTTTAAACAGGTAATGAGACAATTCACTAATTGTCTCATTATTAGTCTCGTCAGCTTGCTCTTAACAACACATTAGATGATGGTTAATAACAAAATATCCTCAACAATAATAACCACAGTCACTGAATGTAATGGTAAGTGAAAGTGAAGGAATTGTGAAGTTATGTTTCATGTCTGTGTGTGCGTGTGTTTCAATGAGAGCGATAGGGTAATAATGTATACGCACAAGCCCAAAATAGTATTCTTTGTTCGTTTCTGAGGGTGCACACACAAACAAAGAGCTTATGTTGTTGTGACTTTCTAAGCTTGAGTGGTAGCGTGTAATGAAAGATTAGGTTGAATGCAGAGGCCAGCATGTCTAAATAAGCACGGCTAAACATCACATCAGCTTCTTTTCCACTGAAACTTCAGAACTTTTTCTAGACTCTTTAGTTCCTAGAACTATAGGTTCTTGTAGGCTCAAGTGGTTTGTGTTTCCAATGTATTTCACAGCACAAGATTGTTTATAGTACACATCAGGCTGAGGACGTATGGAAGAGTGGTACATTTCTACATAGATGCCATGTAAATAAATGGTCTGATTTATTTTGCTACAGTGTATGGAATAAAATACAAAGCAATGCAATGCAAAACATAATGATTTAAAAACGAAGTGTACGGTTCACATATAAACACTTGTGCGAATATGGCTATGGTGGCTCCGACTCGGTGTCAAATTTCGCTTAAAAATATATCGATATAAAATTTTGTGCATGACATTCTGACAAAAAAATGTTTTCTGCTAAAATATCGGGGTCTTTTTTTTTAAAGCTAATTCAAATCATACAAGCAACTTATTTGCTGTGATTAATCAAATTTCAAAAGTGTGATTAATCCGATTCAAAGGATAAACAGACTGACAGCACTAATCATATAAATACATATAAGTAAATGCTACATTACATTACAATAGAGTGTAATAAGAAATGTAATTAAAATAAATACGTATATCAAATAAGTAGTAATCAAACAATAAAGTATGTTTGCATCCGTTTAGTAAAACAAGAACAATCAAGAACATCACCAAAGCTGTGTGTGTGTGCATGTGTGTGTGTGTGTGTGTGTGTGTGTGTGTGTGTGTGTGTGTGTATGTGTGTTCGTTCTTGTATCACCACCCTTCTTGAGACTTCAACAAGGAAAAATGGCTTCTATATGAGGACTGGTGAACAAGTTAGGACCAACATCACAGAAAACCATTGCATCTAATAGATAATATCTAATTTGTACCCCTGGTGGTGAACTCTATCAAAATTAGGGTGGTCCCAAAAAGGAGGGATTTTTCAAATATACTGTATGTCAGTTTTAAAAGTGCTCCACTACTGGTCAACATATGAAATAACAAGTGTGTGTAAAAATTTGAAGTGCTCCCCATCTGGCCAACATATGTAATAACAAGTGTGTGCAAGAAATTGAAATGCGCCCCGCTTGGCCAAAATTAATTAAAAAATGTTTATAAATATGTGAATAGAGACATACTGTAATAACTTGAAGTAAATAATGAAGATTAAAAACCAATTACAAACAAAAAATTTAAACTATTTGCATAGTTTGTATATATTATTAATGTTGTTAATACAAATATGTATATATCTAGAAAGGGTGGTCCTAAAGAGGTAGGCATTTTTCAGAGGTCTCAAGAAGGTCACAAAAACAAGAATGTGTGTGTGTGTGTGTGTGTGTGTGTGTGTGTGTGTGTGTGTGTGTGTGTGTGTGTGTGTGTGTGTGTGTGTGTGTGTGAGTGTGTGTGTGTGCGTGTGTGTGTGTGTGTGTGTGTGTGTGTGTGTGTGTGTGTGTGTGTGAGTGTGTAAAATTATTGCTTTGTCAGATAACAAGATGACATGACATAAAATCATGACTACAGCAAAATTTTGAGATATTCACATTAAAAAGTCACTGCAGCGTCTTTCTTAAAAAAAAAAAAGTGTCACCAATTAATTTAAATTTCCTGCAGGGCTAAAGTGACTTCAGAGACCAGGACATCTGATAAAGAACACTATTTAGCCTTGCACTTACATTTTACCCCGAAACTTGATATTTTGCAAAATATGGCCATTTTGCATGTGAGTAATGCTGTCTGTCATATCATTTATGAACAGCCTGGCCATAACAGATTACAACCACTCCTTTCCTATCAGTACATTTGCCTGAAGTGTTTTTACCGCACAATTTATAGATGTATTTACATCACAAACTGCAAACAGCATTAAGGCAGAATCAAGCCATTCCCCTCTTTCTTTCTTTTATTCTACATGGTGTTATGTTCTTTAAAATTAACACAGGAGTGTTGTGCTTAGATAAATTAAAGCCAAGAAATGGGAAGGCAAGAGGAGTGGGTCTGGAAGAAAAGAGTGAAAAATCAATAGTGGGGACATAACTGGGGGGTTTCCATATTACATTTTGCATAGACGTCTGCTTTTATTTGCCTTTGATCTCAGTCCCAAGATGACTCAGTGAAGCCATCTTCCACAGCCAATTGGAGGTGGGGGGAGGGAAGAGAAAGTGGGGAACAGAAGGAGTAGGTGGAGTGTTAAAGATGGAAAAAGAAGGAATGAGTTGTGATGAGAAAAGGAGAGAGAACAGTCAACCACAGAGACTTTGGTCCCGGGCCAGGCTTCCGTCTCCAGTTGGTATTTTCTGCTGATTTGTATGTTCTCTTATGTGGAGGTCCAGTGTAGACGTCACACAAGCCTGCATAGTAAACTGTATACCCCCCCTACTGCCATCCCGCCCAGGGTAGGCAAGGATGATCAAAGTAATTATTGATGTACAACATAAACTGCTGATTTTCCCTTTTTTTCCCCACTCTCGGCAATCTGTACCGTGCTTAACCACTCTTGAGCCCTCTGGACCAAACACGGAAAAAAATATCTTCTTACCTACTGCGGTTAGAAGACATGGACTTTAAGGATACATTCTTTTTGCAGGCCCAATTCGGATATTTTTGTTAAATCCCATCTTTTTATGTCGTCATTTATATTACTAAAAGTATCCAACTTTTGTGCATGAACTAGATATGTGCAGATCGATACTGAAATATCAATACCGCCAAAATCAGATCTTTATGATCTAATCGATCCTCAAACCAAAATATCGATACTTTTAAAACTTTAATTCAGGAGTGCCCAAACTTTTTCCACCAAGGCCCGCATACTGAAAAGTCAAAGTATGCAGGGGCCATATTGGTATTTTTTTATTTAAAAAAATGCTAAAAACAGATATGCCAGCTTTATATTGTAGGTGATTAAGTATATTATTATTAATTAGTAGTTAGAACAGTTGAATGCTTACATTTTTACTCTTGTTTTTTAGATAGCTATGCTATTATTGGAAAACACACAACTTTAAAAATTTCAGCAGACACGCTAGGTACAGTCGCAATCAAAAGTTTACATACACTTGTAAAGAACATAATGTCATGGCTGTCTTGAGTTTCCAATCATTTCCACAACTCTTATTTTTTTGTGATAGAATGATTGGAGCACATACTTGTTGGTCACAAAAAACATTCATGAAGTTTGGTTCTTTTATGAATTTATTATGGGTCTACTGAAAATGTAACTAAATCTGCTGGGTCAAAAGTATACATACAGCAATGTTAATATTTGGTTACATGTCCCTTGGCAAGTTTCACTGCAATAAGGCGCTTTTGGTAGCCATCCACTAGCTTCTGGTTGAATTTTTGACCACTCCTCTTGACAAAATTGGTGCAGCTCAGCTAAATTTGTCGGTTTTCTGACATGGACTTGTTTTTTCAGCACACGTTTAAGTCAGGACTTTGGGAAGGCCATTCTAAAACCTTATTTCTAGCCTGATTTAGCCATTCCTTTACCACTTTTGACGTGTGTTTGGGGTCATTGTCCTGTTGAACACCCAACTGCACTCAAGCTGATGATTTTTGGTTGTCCTGGAGAATTTGGAAGTAATCCTCATTTTTCATTGTCCCATTTACTCTCTGTAAAGCACCAGTTCCATTGGCAGCAAAACAGGCCCAGAGCATAATACTACCACCACCATGCTTGACGGTAGGTTGGTGTTCCTGGGATTAAAGGCCTCACCTTTTCTCTTCCAAACATATTGCTGGGTATTGTGGCCAAACAGCTCAATTTTTGTTTCATCTTACATCACATGGACAAACAAAAGACCTTCAGGAGGAAAGTTCTGTGGTCAGATGAATGTTTTTTGTGACCAACAAGTATGTGCTCCAATCACTCTATTACAAAAAATTAACATAACATTATGTTCTTTACAAGTGTATGTAAACTTTTGATCGCGACTGTATATTTGCACAAAGTATCGGTATTGATTTGGTATTGCCGATACGAGCCTGAATTTTACATGTATTCAGGTTGGATATACAATCTGCATTATCGCACATCACTAGTATGAAGTGAATGCCTCCAGAATGCATTGTTTTTACGGGACTAAACATGGCTCCAATTCTAGTGAGTCTCAGTCCTGGCACATTTGTGAACATTTCAATGATTTTGTTCAACTGTAGTCAAACGCTGCACTTCTGTTTTCGACAATGAATGGAATCGATTCTTACACCGAGGCATGCATTGTGCATGAATACATATGTGACACAATCATGAAGTGAGAGCGCAGCGAAATGATGAAAAACACATACAAATTGAAATAGGTGTATTCCAACAGACTGCATGCCTCTGTGTAATTACAAGCAATTCCATCCATTGTCAAACGCTGAAGTGCAGCGTCAACGTGTTTGAGTGTCTAATTGTCTTTATGCAACACGTCATGCACACTCACACTTTTTGGAGCTATCATTTAAAAAAACGATGCAACTTTATTGGCATTATTTGTCGTTAAGCATCTGTCATGTTTCCTTCTTCTGCAGTAAGAAATATGTGGGAGTGTCTGCACTGAGAGGCAGATTGGTGGAATATTGACATCCTTTAAATATTAATCTTAACACTTGGCGAGAGATGTATTGCTGGCATTTAGATTTAGATTTAACATTTAACCCTCACATTCAGATTTGAGATTTATATTTAGGTTTAGATTTAGCATTCAGGTTTTGATTTATTATTTAGGTTTAGATTTAGGTTTTAGGTTAGATTTAACATTTAGGTTTAGATTTAAATTTTGGTTTGGATTTAATATTTAGCGCCCACATTTAGATGTAAGATTAGACTTAACATTTAGTGCTCATATTTAGATTTAAGATTTAGGTTCAAATTAAACATTTAGGCTTAGATTTAACATTAAGGTTTAGATTTAAGATTTAGGTTTAGATTTAAAATACTGATTTAGACTTAAGATTTAGGTTTAGATTGAGCATATAGATTTATATTTAAGATTTGGGTTTAGATTTAACATTTAGATATAATATTTAGAGTCAACATTTAATTTAAACTTAAATGTGTGATGGAAATTATCTAAAAGTGAAAAGTGAGTTAAATCTTGGAAATATATCTGCTAGAAAAGTGTGACTGAACTTTAACATTCAGCACCCCATAGTGGAACCTTGATTTACGAACTTATTTGGTTCTTTAACATGGTTCGCCAACTGAAAAGTGAAGCAGCGTTCCCCAAATGTTTTAAAATACAAAATATATATATATATATATATATATATATATATATATATATATATATATATATATATGTATATGTATATATATATATATCAAACCAACAGTCTTTTTCATCCAAACAACACAACATTACAGCAAGCTTAAATATCAACACACACATTCGCTCCAAAACCATCCATTTTCTACCGCTTAACACTCTGGTAGTTTCGGAGTGACAAACAAGCAGTGGTTTCACATAGTCGCCACTAGCGTTAGCGCAAACTAGCAGTGTGAGGTGAGCCTTCATCGGCTTGTGTCCCGGTAGTGCCTTTTCTTCGCAGTAACCAAGGTCTGGGGTGGCATCTTTTTCAGCCTTATTACAATCAAAGACTTGCTGTGAGACAATGTCCCCTTCGCTGATAAAATCCTGGAATTGAAGGAGCGGAAGCCGCAGGCTAACTCGTTAGAATGCTAGCTCTGCGGTTGTCTAGCAACCCGAAGTAATACAGCAAGATTAAGAGAGTTAGGACACGTTCAAAGCCTTTCTGATCACACAAAGTGATCTCTAAGACAGGCTGACACAGTTCTGACTGTCGCAAAGTACGACAATCGTAGAAATAAAAGTTAGAAGTGCTGCTAGCCTTGAAGGTCTTCGAAATGGTCGGGCTAGTGTGTACAGGATGTGACATAGAGGGCTCCGTGTGTACAAGAAGTAATGTAATCAAAATGGTAGCCCCCGATGGCTTCAAGCGGCATGCAAAATGAATGAATGAAGGTTCGTAAACCAAATAGGACGGAAATAGAGACGTCTGTGAATCAAGGTTCCACTGTACTGTACATATCACATATGAAAATTGGGAATTGGCCTGCAATGTAAAACTAGCCTACTTATGCTGTCTTCCAAAAAATATTTGTATGCATGCAGCTAATAATAAGTCACAATAATATCAGACACAGTTTCAGTTATATTTCCATTGCGCTGGACTCTGTGACTTTGAGGATGTGTTGCATCACATGTGTTTAAAAGAAGTACTCGTGCTTAGTTCCGATTGAAGTGTTGAAGGAGGGTAATCATGCCTCCAAGTGGAAACTGGACCGTGTGTGAATGCACCTTAGCTTAGCATTATTTTCTACTACCGTATTTTCCGCACTATAAGGCGCACCGGATTATAAGGCGCAACTTCAATGAATGGCATATTTCAAAACTTTGTTCATATATAAGGCACACCGGATTATAAGGCGCACCTATGTCAACAAAACAGTCAGATAGGTCAGTCAAACTTTATTAATAGATAACAAACCAGAATTCTGACGACTCTGTTCATTCCCAAAATTAATAAACAGCTGATTTACTCGTGTTACGTAAATCAAACGTTAGTGCAATCACAATATAGTAACACTCGAAATAGTGCAGAGCAATAACAATATATCAATAACTCAACGTTGCTCAAACGTTAATGTCACACAACACACAAAATAAACATGTAAAGCTCACTTTATGAAGTTATTCCTCATTCACGAATCCCTCAAATTCTTCTTCTTCAGTGTCCGAATTAAACAGTTGAGCGAATACGGCATCCAACATGGCCGGCTCCGTCTCGTCGAAGTCGTCATTAATGGAGTCAGTGTTGCTGCTGTTTAGCAGTTCAGTGACAATTCCTGCCTTCCTGAAAACTCGGACCACAGTTGAGACTGAATCAGCCCAGGCATTTACGATCCACTGGCAGATAGTGGCGTATGTCGTCCGGCGCTGTCTCCCTGTCTTGGTGAACGTCGCCTTCTGTCATCCACTGTTCCCACGCAGATAGCAGTCTAGCTTCAAATGCCCTGTTGACACCAATATCCAGCGGCTGGAGTTCTTTTGTCAATCCACCCGGAATGACGGCGAGTATTGAATTAAGAGCGTAAGCGTGTCTCTTAATGTGATGTTATGAGCTAGCGAATATAACAACTACACTACCGAGCATGCAATGGTAGTGACGAGCATGCGCGGTAGCCCTGAGAAGCGTTATTGTATGCCGGCAGTTAGAATGTGGTTATGAGCACGCTGTGAGTAAACGTTGAGAACTCAGCCAACACGCCTCGTCTGCATTATTTATATTTAGACAGACAACACACTTAATAGGAGCCATTTTGGGGTCTTTACATAAACACACAAATGGAAATGAAACGTCACATATCCCAGCATGCACCGCGCGCTTCTTCTTCTTCTACGGGGGCAGCTGCTTACCGTAGAAGAAGAAGTGCTTCTTCTTCTACGGGGAAAAAAGATGGCGGCTGTTTACCGTAGTTGCGAGACCTAAACTTTATGAAAATGAATATTAATATTTATCCATATATAAGGCGCACCGGACTATAAGGCGCACTGTCAGCTTTTGAGAAAATTTGTGGTTTTTAGGTGTGCCTTATAGTGCGGAAAATATGGTAGTTACATTCTCCATTAAGACGTGGGTGTGATGGCTGTCTTGTTTGTTTCTTTTTCCAATTCACCTCCAACAACTTCAACACTCTTACCACTCTGCACTATGATTAGGCAACAGCAATTAGTTGGCAGCAGAGTTGGTAACATAACCTGCAAAAATATATGTGCAAATGAGACACACAGAATGACAGAGCATAGTATAAATAACAACAACTGATATTGCTTACACACCAGGGTAGACCAGTAAGGTGGTTGTCATGATCGGCATTGCCAGCATAGGACTCCAATGTACAGTAGAAATAATAAGAATAATAACAAAAAGTGCACTCAAAAAGGAGAGGAGAAAAATTACTAAGGATGCAGACAGAAGGTGTGAAAAAACAGAAAACGCACACAAAAGGTGTGGAGAGGAAACCTTTAACACTACAGTGCAGAGCCACAGGAAACAAGAAGCGTGAGTGGAGCCAAAGCAGATAAGATGAACACAACTGGAAGGGTGAACCATCAGGAATCTACTGGCGCCGAGTGATTGGACTCAAGAGCTTAAGTAGTCAGGGGGAAATGGTAATAGGTGTGTGTGAAGGTGACTCCGCCCCGTGACCCAGAAACCAGGCACTGCAACGAAAAGCAGACAGGCGGCAGCAGAGCTGCCAGATCATGGCAGCGGCATTATGATGAAACTGCGTGGAAATAGGCTGTGTTTTCTTTCAGACAAAAAATGGCAAAAATATGGAATTTATCTGACAGGCAACGTTAAATAGTATAAATGCCGACCACAAACAGTATCCTGTCCAAATAACGTGATCTCGTTTCACTGAAAACCCGCATCAAGGCTCATATGCTAAACTATGTAGACACACACCATTAGAAGCCACTCTGGGCACGAGAGTGGCGACAAATAATATATGAAGTCATACAATTAATTAATATATGGAGCTGTCTTGGAGAGAAAAGAGTGGGGGCTTTGTCATATTTTTCCTCCACACAATGCAATTGTTCTCTGGAACATTCACTAGTCTCTTTTATTAATGAGGCTGCTCCACAGACGATACATTTCTCTCTTTCAGCATGTTAGCCAAAACTTTTTTTTTTTTTACGTTACAAAATAGTTTCCTACTTTTTATGTCAGTGGTCTGTGTGTTTGTTGCTAAGATGTTTGGCTGTGATGCAGTAAGTAAAAAGGATGCTTCTGCTCACCTGTGATATTAATGAAGGTCATTATTTGTGCAAACAACCAGCGTTGATGTTATATTTTACAAGAACAGAAGACGATTGGAATGAAACAAAACATTGATTAGATTGAACATTACCTTTTAATTTCTTTCAGTCATTTGCATGTATCCTCCAAGCTTTCATTTTGTATTCAACAGTAACCTTTACCTTTCTAACAGCACAGGCTGCCGTGCAGCTTTTTGTTTTTGTTTTTTAGCAGATACAAGCCTTTGCAATTACAACAGTTTTACTTGACATTTGAATAAAACATCCTTCACATGAATAGCTCTAAATCCCGTTATTTGACACCCACAATTGTGTTGTGAAAATTAAAATATTTTTGTAATTAAAACTTGAAAAAATTGCGGTCAAAGTTGAAGTCGCAAATCTATGCAAGTTTCCACACATTGCTGCATTTCTGTTCAGCCCCCACTGACACTTAAGCTGTAATTTTCCTACTATGCTACCACCTAGTTTCTTCGAGTGGTTAGCAGAATTTGATATTATTTGAGGATTATTCCTAATCATCTAGACGGTAAAAATATTGCACACTGTTTTTTTTGCGGTGGCCGAACGGGCGTGTAACTTGAGAGGCAAACATGTGAAGTGGTATTCCTCCCCTGGCTGGGAGCTTAGCAAGTGTTCCAGGCACTCCCTGTGGATGAAAGACTTGTCAGATGGTACAGTCTAGCGTCACTTAAACTCTCATGAAAAACAAGCCTTCAGGAGAGGCAAAGTGTCCAGTCTCCGTGAGGGAAAACAGTAATGGAGCAGCACCATCTTTAAATGGAAGCCTTTACCCAAAATGTTGTCCTTGAAATGTATACATGTGGTACCCCTAACGATGAAGTGCAAATGCACTTTGTTCATAAATCCACTTTGTGATATCAACGGCTTTCCACTTCACTTGCAGGGTGGTCATTTAAGGGCATGGGTTATTATTTACGGCGGGGATCCATGGAGCCTGGTGTTACCCTCAAGGGCCTGCATGCAAGAGGTTGGCGTCCCAGGCTGCAGCTGCCTTTCTGGGTGTCTGGGGCCCCTGAATCCTGCCGCCCGTCTGCGTCGCCGGTGCACGCTCGGTGGAGGCATGCTGGGTCTAGTTCCTGCACATCCCCTGTCCCGGCCTGTCGTGGTGCCTTGGTGTGCTATGTGGCGGCACTGCGCATTGGCTGGATGCTGGAGAAGTGGCCTTGTGTGTCTGTCGAACTCGGGGCATCTCCATTTTATTGATTGATTGATTGAATTTATTAATAATACTTTTTTTATTTATTTATTTATATTTTTATACACTTGTCAGGAGAGCGTGTGTGTGTTTGCATACTTGCCAACCCTCCCGGATTTTCCGGGAGACTCCCGAAATTCAGCGCCTCTCCCGAAAACCTCCCGGAACAAATTTTGTCCCGAAAATCTCCCGAAAATCTCCCGAAATTCAGGCAGAGCTGGAGGCCACGCCCCCTCCGCTTTCCCACAATATAAACAGCTAATGATCGAGGGCGAGTTCTTGGTTTCTTATGTGGGTTTATTGTTAGGCAGTTTCATTAATGTCCTCCCAGCGCGGTAACAACACACAACAACAGCAGTCAAGTTTTCGTCTACCGTAAAGCAGTTTGTCTGCCGTAAACAGCAATGTTGTGACACTTTTAAACAGGACAATACTGCCATCTACTGTACATGCATATGTGACCCACCCATAATGTGTCACATTTTTGTGTTGATTTATTTATTTTATTTAGTGGTTTGAATTCGTTTTTTGGAGCTGTCATTACACATTTATCAGTATTCACATAGGTCAGTAGGGGGCAGTAGGGTGTTTCTTCCCAATTGAATGCTATCACCTGCAGACCGGAAGTGTCTTGTCATTCTGATGAGCGCGACCAGTCTGTGAACAATTGAAACGTCCCGTGTGCTTTTTCCTCCTGTATAACAGGTTAGTTTTGGTGAATCAACTCACTGAATAATATCCATGTGATCTTTATAAGTTTAAGTACACATTCTGATGGTGGAGCCTAACTCTAAAGTGTTTGTGAGTTGTAGTTTGTATTTGTGAATGAATCCAGTGCACAGCTGCATTAATCAATACAAAAAGGCAACGTGAGTGCGCAATGTTTATATAGGAACTTCTGATCCTAATTCAGACACCCAAATTAGAGCTCCCGTTTTCTTATTGATTTTATAATGTATATTTGTATAATGTGTGTGTTCTGAAATAGTGACAGAGAATAGAACAAGGATGGACAATTCAACCCTTAACTCAACAATGAGTAGATGAGTGTTATGTGTGTGTATATGTGTAAATAAATGAACACTGAAATTCAAGTATTTCTTTTATTTATTTATATATATATATATATATATATATATATATATATATACTAAAATATATATATATATATATATATATATATATATATATATATATATATATATATATATATATATATATATATAGCTAGAATTCACTGAAAGTCAAGTATTTCTTATATATATATCTTAACTACGCCCCCAACCACGGCCCCCGCCCCCCCCCCCCCCCCCCCACCCCCCCCCCCCCCCCACGCCCCACCTCCCGAAATCGGAGGTCTCAAGGTTGGCAAGTATGGTGTTTGTGTGCGTGTGTGTAAATGTGTATTTATTTACTTTTTGTTTTTATTATAATATTTAAAAAAAATATTATTCAGAGGGAGGCTCCGTGGGAACGGATGCTAGCTGTCTCATTTTCACCGTTGGGACCCCCCTACGGGTGGGGTTGTGGCCAACGTTCCCTCTAAGGTGCGCGCCTGCGCTATTGCGCACCGCTCACGCGTCCTCTGCGCACAGCAAATGAATGTCGCGCAGGAAATAAAAAATCCCATCTGAACTTTAAACAAAATAAACACATTACAATTTATTCTGTATGATTTTGCAATGCAACTCTGTGAGTGACAACAAGAGTGGCCCCAATGAATAAAACAATCTTTGTCAACACAGTTCAATTATCGTCTGTGGAGACACTTTACGGACAGGAATTCCATCAATCACTTTATTGAGCAAAACTGTTTGTAACCACACCAAAAACATGAATAAAAAAAACTTTTATCTATAAAAACTGGTAATTTTCTGCCATACAAACCAGGCTTAAACCAACGTTATCATCCGTCGTTTCAACAGAAGCCGCTCGCTCTGTCTCACCTGCACCAACACAAGCACTCATGGCACTTAGCCAGTGCTGCGTTTATGGCCACACAAAAATGCGGACAACCCCAACGCCACACAATGTGTAAATGCCAGGTTGTAACACTCTGACTCCTCAATCAGATGTGTGCTTATTTTACTGCCATTTATTAAGAATGTTAATCTAAGGATATTATTCATGAAATATTGTCACTAGATTTCATAAATGCTAATAAAAAGATGTATTTTACAGACAGAAAGTTACAGGAACTAAATGTAATCTCTGAAAGGGGTAACATTTCTTTTAAAGGCAGGAGACGTAGCCAGACATAGAATACTAGCACATAGGTCATGAAAAACATGTTTTTTTGTTATTGTCAGTGTAAGAGGGCAAAATCACTTATATCAGAAAATTATTTTAATAAAACATTTAAAAGGGACGGCGTGGCGCAGTGGAAGAGTGGCCGTGCGCAACCCGAGGGTCCCTGGTTCAATCCCCACCTAGTACCAACCTCGTCATGTCCGTTGTGTCCTGAGCAAGACACTTCACCCTTGCTCCTGATGGCTGCTGGTTAGCGCCTTGCATGGCAGCTCCCGCCATCAGTGTGTGAATGTGTGTGTGAATGGGTAAATGTGGAAGTAGTGTCAAAGCGCTTTGAGTACCTTGAAGGTAGAAAAGCGCTATACAAGTACAACCCATTTATCATTTATCATTTAAATTGTTATGATGTCAGGTTTGGGACAGGTGTGACGATGGTGTGGCCACAGTGTGCACGTCTGATGTTGCTCACATGTGCTCCACTGAATGCTCAGGGAGTTTGTGCGTTTGCTCACAAACATGAAAAATTAGAGGGAACATTGGTTGTGGCCCAGTGTCTGGGCCCCTTCGGGCCATATTCTTTCTGCCCGCGAGGAGTGTGGTCTCTCGCTGGCTTGGGGGCTAGTTGTCTCCTGCTTCTCCCGTGTCTTGTCCTCGGCCGGGCACATCTGTCTGCAATCATTCGCTCGCCTGCCGGGCGGTGCGGTGGGCCCTGCACTGGGGGACCGGTGGTTCCTTGTTGCCCGGGCTCCACACCTGCTGATTTGGGTGGGGCTTTCTGGCTGGCTGGAGGCTGTGCTTTGGCTTCCGCACATACTGGTTGACACATATAGATACATACATTCACACATACATACATACATACATACGCACACATTGTATACTTCCACACGCACATTTACTGTACATACATCCATCTATCCATACATACACATGCACCTATGCAAACAAATACGCCTCAGCATACACATTCATATTTACATGGGTACACAACCACTCATACAAATACACACCCACATCACATAAAACAAGGCACACTGCTAAAGTTTAACCTAGTTTTAACATAACAATGTAAAAAGTTGATATTGTATTCCATCCATCCATCCATCCATTTTCTTCTGCTTTTCCGAGGTTGGATCGTGGGGGCAGCAGCCTAAGCAGAGAAGCCTAGATTTCCCTCTCCCCAGCCACTTCGTCCAGCTCTTCCCGGTAGATCCCGAGGCGTTCAGAAAATGGATGGATGGATGGGTTCAGAGAATCTGGAGAAATCACTCCACGTAAGCAGCTAAGCCTGTGACCTTCGATCCCTCAGACTGTACTGCATCAACAAGCGACATCAGTGTGTAAAGGATATCACTACATGGGTTCAGGAACACTTCAGAAACCCACTGTCAGTAACTACAGTTGGTCGCTACATCTGTAAGTGCAAGTTAAAACTCTTATGCAAGGCTTAACAACACCCAGAAACGTTGTCGGCTTCACTGGACCTGAGCTCATCTAAGATGGACTGATACAAAGTGCAAAAGTGTTCTGTGGTCTGACGAGTCCACATTTCAAATTGTTTTTGGAAACTGTGGACGTCGTGTCCTCTGGACCAGAGAGGAAAAGAACCATCCAGATTGTTATAGGCGCAAAGTTGAAAAGCCAGCATCTGTGATGGTATGGGGGTGTATTAGTGCCCGAGACATGGGTAACTTACACATCTGTGAAGGTGCCATTAATGCTGAAAGGTAGATACAGGTTTTGGAGCAACATATGTTGCCATCCAAGCAACTTTACCATGGACGACCATGCCTATTTTAGCAAGACAATGCCAAGCCACGTGTTACATCAACGTGGCTTCATAGTAAAAGAGTGCGGGTACTAGACTGGCCTGCCTGTAGTCCAGACCTGTCTCCCATTGAAAATGTGTGGCGCATTATGAAGCCTAAAATACCACAACTGAGACCCCCGGACTGTTGAACAACTTAAGCTGTACATCAAGCAAGAATGGGAAATAATTCCACCTGAGAAGCTTAAAAAATGTGTCTCCTCAGTTCCCAAACGTTTACTGAGTGTTGTTAAAAGGAAAGGCCATGTAACACAGTGGTGAACATGCCCTTTCCCAACTACTTTGGCACGTGTTGCAGCCATGAAATTCTAAGTTAATTATTATTTGCCAAAAAAAAATTAAGTTTATGAATTTGAACATTAAATATCTTGTCTTTCTAGTGCATTCAATTGAATATGGGTTGAAAAGGATTTGCAAATCATTGTATTCCATTTATATTTACATCTAACACAATTTCCCAACTCATATGGAAACGGAGTTTGTATATAGTGTAATATATTTGGGAGGATTGTAATGTTTTAATGGCTGTTAAGTAGAGGAGACACAGACATCAGTGTTGATCTACAGGAGCTTTATTTTTCAACTCACATGTAAGCAATTGCGCCACAATGTCAATTCTGTTTTTTCAACAATTGCTATTTCTTCAGAATCATATGTTACATACAGCCTATTATTTGCGCACTATTGATGAGGGATGCACCGAAAATGTGGTTGTCTTAAATAAAAACTGAAACCTGGTCTTGTGATAAAATATCCATTTCCACTGGCGACTGCGTCTTTCTGGCGCACACGAGTGACGTAGCTCTCCCAAAGCTGACGAAAAAGTCACATTCAGGGCACATTGCATTTAGACTGAAGTCACATTTGAAAACTTCAGATTCCAATCGGATTCAGGACTATCACTTGATGTGGTCTGAATCTGATGCCAAAAGATCAGATTTGAAGCACTTTGGAGCATTTAGACTGGCAAAAAAAAGTCAGATCTGTGTCACTTGAGGGCAAAATAATTTGATTTGGTGTGCAGTGTAAACGGAATGAATGTATTGCTTTCAGCTGCATTGCTAGCCACCTAGAACCAGCCGATTTTTACAAATTAGAATACAAAAAACTCCTTTTGTCTTCATGTCTGGATTGTGAGCGATTCGTAAAATTCCGAAAAAGTGCAGTTCTCCTCTTTAAGCGACGTTACTTGTGTATATACAGCAACAAAAGTAAAACACAATGAAACATTTTATATGTGTAATAATTTATTAAATATTGTGCACAGATTTAAAGGGGTGCCTTGAGGAAAGCCTCAGTTATGTAAATCACAAGTTGGACCTCAGTGTTCTGGTCCAAGTTCCTCTATACCATGGGTGCCAAACTCTGCCATGTATTTTAATTTGGCCCTTGAGGCGATATCAAATTAACACTAAAGCTGGCCCGCCGATTATATATTGCGGCGGTGCCACGGTACCACCGCATTCACCGCTAATTCTCATACTTGCCAACCCTCCCGGGAGACTCCCAAATTTCAGTGCCCCTCCCGATAATCGTCACGTCCGCTTTTCACCCAGTCCTACAAGTGCTGGCCCAGTCACATAATATGTGCAGCTTCAGCATGCACACACGTGAATGCAATGCATACTTGGCCAACAGCGATACAGGTTACACTGAGGGTGGCCGAATAACATTTTTTAAAACTGTTAGAAATATACGCCACACAATGAATCCACACTAAACAACAATGACAAACACATTTCGGGAGAACATCCGCATCGTCCCGGAAGAGTTAGTGCTGCAAAGGATTCTGGGTATTGTTCTGTTGTGTTTATGTTGTGTTACGGTACGGATGTTCTTCCGAAATGTGTTTGTCATTCTTGTTTGGTGTGGATTCACAGTGTGGCGTATATTTCTAACAGTGTTAAAGTTTTTTATACGGGCACTCTCAGTGTAACCTGTATCGCTGTTGATGAAGTATGCGTTGCATTCACGTGTGTGTGTGTGTACAGAAGCCGCACATATCTTGAAACTGGGTCTGCACATTGTTAGAATGGATGAAAAGCGGACGTGACGATAGCTCGTAGAGTAGGTTAAAGGCCGTGCCTTAAAGGCACTCCCCCAAGACTGTGGTCTGGTTGGACTACGAGATATAATGACTGATGAACACCTTCGTTCGATAATGAAGGTTGCCTCAGCTCAAAGCCTGAGCCCCGACATTAATGAACTAGCATCCAAGAAAAGATGTCAGGTATCTGGTATCAGATTAGATCAGTGTGTTGCAAACTGAGCAGTTTAAAGTCCTGAATGGTTGGTTTATTCATTGTTATTTTATTTTCAAATGTATTAGCCTGTGGAAAAAGTGAATGTTGATATTTACCTCAGAAGGCTGCAAATAGAAAAGAGGCATTCAATTGTTATTTAAATTGTATTAGATATGCCATTGACATTTTTAAATTATTATTATTATTATTTGAAACTCGATTTTGCATGTCACTATAAAGTTATATAAGCCTTGCTTGTTCAATATTCAATGCAAAACTTGTTTGGGTCCCTATCAAAAAGGTTCATTTGTTCAACCTTGGCCCACGGCTTTGTTCAGTTTTAAATTTTGGCCCACTCTGTATTTGAGTTTGACACCCCTGCTCTATACAACAGGAGCGCTCTAGTGTTTCAGGATTTTGCTGCAAAAATGTAAGTTTCCCAAGTTTTAAACTGAACTTGGAGGCCTGAATGGTATCATTCCCGGGCTGGATTTGACCCCTGGGCCGCCAGTTGAAGAGCCCTGTAAGGGCTGTTGGTAGGTTTTTCAGCTAAAGACCTTTCAATGTCCATGTTTTCTGCTGCAGCTGAATATGCATGCAGCCTCACAACCTCAGTAATCTAACCTGTCATCTGTCCTGGCCCAGTCCACATTCCCCAATGATAAAAATGAATTACACCCTCCATTGTCAGAGTACTTTAATCATATTAGCTTGTGCTAAAATCGCAGCGCATTGTTCAGGCCCCCAGACAAAAGACGACACATCTAAGGTACAATAGACCTTGGATCTCCCTCAGTGAATTACATTAATTCTAAATAACTTCATGTTAAGCTGCCTTTCCGATAAAGGAAGCAAAAGGGCTTTGACTCGAATGACATTTCCTTCATAGATGTTTCTATTAAGATAGTAAAAGATTGATGGATATTCTATTCACCATGTAGGAAAAAAATATGCTGTATTTTAAATCGACCAAATTAGTTCATCACATTTATCTGTCTTATTTCGGGGTGATTATTGAATCATTGTGCTATTCATCTGATTTAACAATTACATGAAGTGTTTGAAAGAGATTATGTAGAATAATAACAAATCTAATTAAAGAGCTCTCGGGCTGTCTTTGACTAAGGATTTTCACAGTCAAATCAAATTTTTTTGATTTTGCTTAAAGTCGACTGATCGTCAAACCTTTTTTTTTCTTCTAAAGAGCACAGCTAATGGAGATCCCCACAAATTAACAAATCTCATTCATGACTTTTTGTCATGATCCCTGCCCGGATCACGTTTGTTTAGTTTTTGACTCCCTCATTTCCTGTTTTGAGCACTCCTGGGTTTGTGTTTTTAGTTGCCATGACTGCAGATTGTTTTCAACCGCCTCTGATTAATGCATAATTGCCAACCCTCCCGGATTTTCCGGGAGACTTACGAAATTCAGCGCCTCTCCCGAAAACCTCCCGGGACAAATTTTCTCCCGAAAATCTCACAAAATTCAGGCGGAGCTGGAGGCCACGCCCCCTCCAGCTCCATGCGGACCTGAGTGACGCGTCAGCAGCCTGTTTTCCCGTCCGCTTTCCCACAATATAAACAGCGTGCCTACCCAATCACGTTATAACTGTAGAATGATCGAGGGCGAGTTCTTGGTTTCTTATGTGGGTTTATTGTTAGGCAGTTTCATTAACGTCCTCCCAGCGCGGTAACAACACACAACAACAGCAGTCACGTTTTCGTCTACCGTAAAGCAATTCGTCTAGTGCATTTGATGAAAGCACTTTTGTGCGTGCCACACAGCAACGCATCATCAGAGAGGGTGTTCAGCATGGTTAGAAAAATAGTGACAGAGAATAGAACAAGGATGGACAATTCAACCCTTAACTCAACAATGAGTAGATGAGTGTTATATGTGTGTATATGTGTAAATAAATGAACACTGAAATTCAAGTATTTATTCCCGTTTTTCGCCACACTCAGTCGAGTTTTCTTATTTGCTTTCATGCGACACGTTACGTTAAGTAGATTCTTGATTCCTCAGCTAAGCTTTGCAATTTGTTTCCTTGTTGGCTACTCCATTAGCTTCCGGTGCTATTCCTGCCTGATTTATGAGAATAAATCACTGTCTTACCTGCACATTTGCCTCCGGAGTTTCCGTCTGCATCCTAGGAGAACGACCTACGCATAAACATGCGACCCACACATGACACTTTTGCCACCAGCTGAAAAAACACTCAAATGAACAAATAAACACGGTATGGATGTTGGTTTCGGCTTTAACGAACTGTCTCAAGCAGGGGTGTCCAAACATTCTTCTACCAAAGGCTGCATACTGAAAGGTCAAAGGGGCCATTTTGTTTTTTTCATTTTGTAAAAAAAAAAAGACAAAGCTTTCTGTCAGCTCTCTGTTACACATTGAAACCTCATTACACCAACTTGTCATTATACAAACTTTTTGCTTCATGAATGGCAGACCAATTAGGAATATGCTTTGGTGTACGAGCCTTGTCTCCGTGTACAAACGTTTCATCCACCTACTGTGTGACTGCAGGGCAGCCATTTTGTGCCTGGATGCACTTCCAATGTGGGCGGGCTGATGGAGCTCCTGTTCTCATTCAGTCAGCACAGCAATGTTGCTGTGCGCTACTGTGCTACTTTGTATGTCTGTGTATTTTTAAGTGTTGTTAGCCTTTTTACAGCATTTTCAAGTGTTGCTAGCTCTATATGAGTTTAAAGGCCTATTGAAACCCACTACTACCGACCACGCAGTCTGATAGTTTATATATCAATGATGAAATCTTAACATTGCAACACATGGTTAGCTTACTAAAGTGCAATTTTAAATTTCGCGCGCAATATCGTGCTGAAAAAGTCTCGGTATGATGACGCCTGCGCGTGACGTCACGGATTGTAGAGGACATTTTGGGACAGCATGGTGGCCAGCTATTAAGTTGTCTGTTTTCATCGCAAAATTCCACAGCATTCTGGACATCTGTGTTGGTGAATCTTTTGCAATTTGTTCAATGAACAATGGAGACAGCAAAGAAGAAAGCTGTAGGTGGGAAGCGGTGTATTGCGGCAGGTGTTGCGCCGGATAATGCACCCCCGCCGTAGAATGCACCCCCTGACTGTTGTGCCGGATAACACAGCCGGTGTTTCATTGTTTACACTCCCGAAAGATGACAGTCAAGCTTTACCATTGGCCTGTGGAGAACTGGGACAACAGAGACTCTTACTAGGAGGACTTTGAGTTGGATACGCAGACACGGTACCGTGAGTACGCATGCAGCTGCGACTTCCAAACATTTGATCGCTTGCCCGTACGTGCGTGCCGCTATGTGCATGTCACATACGTAACTTTGGGGACTTTGGGGAAATATATGTGCTGTATGAACTTTGGGGAAGTGAACGGTACTTTGGGCTGTGGGATTGAGTGTGTTGTGCAGGTGTTTGAGTTGTATTGGCGGGTTATATGGACGGGAGGGGGGAGGTGTTTGTTTTGCAGGATTAATTTGTGGCATATTAAATATAAGCCTGGTTGTGTTGTGGCTAATAGAGTATATATATGGCTTGTGTTTATTTACTGTTTTAGTCATTCCCAGCTGAATATCAGGTCCCACCCGCCTCTCACAGCATCTTCCCTATCTGAATCGCTCCCACTGCCCTCTAGTCCTTCATTCTCACTTTCCTCATCCACAAATCTTTCATCCTCGCTCAAATTAATGGGGAAATCGTCGCTTTCTCGGTCCGAATTGCTCTCGCTGCTGGTGGCCATGATTGTAAACAATGTGGAGATGTGAGGAGCTTCACAACCTGTGACGTCACGCTACTCATCTGCTACTTCCGGTACAGGCAAGGCTTCAGCGACCAAAAGTTGCAAACTTTATCGTCGATGTTCTCTACTAAATCATTTCAGCAAAAATATGGCAATATCGCAAAATGATCAAGTATGACACATAGAATGGACCTGCTATCCCCGTTTAAATAAGAAAATCGCATTTCAGTAGGCCTTTAAAGAAATTAATTGCAAAGAGAAACATTGTACAACCTGCCATATCATGTGATTCTACCATGTTGGCAAAATACCAACACACATTACATACGACACAAAAAATATTTTGTACATGGTGATTCAAAAAGAATACGTAAAAATTATCAATCGATATTTCAAAAATGAAAAACAGATAACCTAGCTTGAACACATGTGTTGTCCATAACAGAGTATTTACAAACCCCAAAACCAGCGAAATTGGCACGTTGTGTAAATCGTAAATAAAATCAGAATACAATGATTTGCAAATCCTTTTTAATTGAATGGACTGCAAAGACAAGATACTTAACGTTCGAACTGGAAAATGTTGTCATTTTTTGCAAATATTAGCTCATTTGGAATTTGATGCCTGCAACATGTTTCAAAAAAGCTGGCCCAAGTGGCAAAAAAGACTGAGAAAGTTGAGGAATGCTCATCAAACACTTATTTGGAACATCCCAAAGGTGAACAGGCTAATTGGGAACAGGTGGGTGCCATGATTGAGTACAAAAGCAGCTTCCATGAAATGCTCAGTCATTCACAAACAAGGATGGAGCGAGGGTCACCACTTTGTCAACAAATGCTTGAGCGAATTGTCGAACAGTTTAAGAACAACATTTCTCAATGAGCTATTGCAAGGAATTTAGGGATTTCACCATCTACGGTCTGTAATATCATCAAAAGAATCAGAGGATCTAGAGAAATCACTGCACGTAAGCGATGATATCACAGACCTTTGATCCCTCAGGCGGTACTGAATCAAAAAGCGACATCAGTGTGTAAAGGATATCAACACATGGGCTTAGGGACACTTCCGAAACCATCTTGTGATGAACATGCATTAATGCGTAAACCAATTGGCTCAAGTGGTTCAATGCCTTATGAGGCTTCATCAGACCATCACTAATATTACACACAGTTAAATGACTTATTGTACAATTTTACCAACCTGTGAACAGGATAAATGTTTGAGACACAGCCAAGCTCACGTCCATCCGTCTCGCTACCAGAACGAGGATGTTCGCAAAGCAGACCACACAGACATTGGTGACCGCAAGCCTAACAAATGCCACATAGCCCCCTGCTGGCGATCTCTATTAATTACTCCTTACTGTATATACTTTGTCAGATATTTTAGTGCAAACCTTGTGAAACAAATCAATTACCCTGTAAAAAAAAAAATATATATATAACATAAACATTTATAGAAAAGGAATTACAATTGTTGTTTCAAAGTCAGTTTTAAAAGGAGATAAAAGCGATGTATTCTAAGTACTGAAAAAACAAAAGCGAGTGCTGCTGGGAAGCACCAAAGCATAGGGGAAGCTATGCATGTCAAAAAAAGAACTGAACTAGCTACAAAAGTAAACAGAATGCTGGACGAGCAAAACTTACAGAAGAAATGTGGAGCGGTAAAAACGGGACCCACATATGGTAGTTCAGGATTTAGCAGATCAGTCCGGTACGAGAGAAGCGTGACATAAAAATCAATGTTCCGACAAAGAATTATGTTTGAGGGTCAAATTAAACTGTCCTAATTACTAACAGAAAACAGGTGCTGGGGGGAAAAAAGTGCTCAGGGGCAGGCGTGTCGCTGAAACACCAACAAAACAGGAAAAAACACCAAAATAAAAGCACAGGACAGGAGCTAAAGCTTTAAACACCGGAAAACACTAACAAACTAAAAAAAATACATGATCTGATGTGACAGATTCCAACAAGACATCTGTATAAATGTAGCAAACAGCCTCTTTAAATTAAACATTTATCAGGTCTGCGATCATAACCTGGTCTTTTCTATGCAATTTTAAGTGTGCCACATACCTATTAAAGATCTTTCAAAATATTTGACTTTATAGACTAGATAATTTTGGCCTGAGGAAAAGAAGCTACGGGATATTTTTGCAAACCTTGATAAAGAGTGTTTATCTCCTTGGGTCACGAACTCCCTTATTACACAAATACATATCACCAGCTATGTTCTCATACAATAAGTATTCACGCTTATACAGTGTTGAGTTTAAAAAATATGCATGACAACGATGAAATGACTCACTTGCCTAATACTTGTGCACATAGTGCACACAGTTTGCAGTAGTTCATCACATTTGAATGTGTATATGCGATTATTTTTATATTAATTAGGACAGTGACAGTGTTTTGAAAATTACTTTTAAAAAGTAATTATAGTTATTATAGTTAAAGCGTAACAGTATTTCTCTTTAATAAATGTAATTAATTACTAGGGAAAGTAATCTATATGTTACCTAGTTTTTTTTCTAAACGCATTTGCATTTCAGAGATGTTTAATATAAAAGCACAGTGCGCGCAGTCTTTGCTTTTAAAAGGTTGCCTATTGACGTGTGACGTCATCAAGGGTTTCAACAGAGCTGTGTTTTTTAGCTTTAGCAGTTAGCAGCATACTTTGTCCACTCTGACTCTTTTCACTATATTGTGTTACCTCTGGTTAATAAATAGATTGAATGTGCTTTGATGGCTGTCATATCTTCTGGTCAACAAACAGTGTATTGTTTGGATGGCAAGGTTGTCACCTCAATCATTAATTTGTTGTTCAATATTCCCATTGTATACGTGTGCGTATGCTGTTTCACAGTGTGATGGGGCGTCTTCCTATTTGATATCAACTTCATTTTAGTGTGGTGCTCCTTGTTGCTTTCACTAATAAAAATATGTTTCCTGATCTTGTTGTCGACATAAAACCACATCAAAAGTTGCGTGCCACAGTACATCAAGCTATCACTAACGGCGTTGTAACAGACCTAAAAGTAATTAATTAAATTACTCGTTACAAATAAAAGTAACGGCGTTAGCACACTGCAAAAAGTCAGTGTTCGAAAACAAGAAAAAAGTTAAATAAAATTAGGGGTATTTTATTTGAACTAAGCAAAATTATCTGCCAATACAACAAGAAAATTCGGCTTGTCAAGGCTTTCCAAAACAAGTAAAATTATTGGTAGAAAAAAAAGAGACCTTTTTGTGTTACGATCCGCTGCCCGGATCATAGTTCGTTTATGTTTGAGTCACATGTTTTCAGCACCTTGATTTTGTTTGTGTTCAGTTGCCATGTCAACTGATTACATTCACCTGCCTCTGGTTAGTGTTCGGGACGCGCACCTGTTGCCCGGGCACTAATCAGAGGGCTATTTAGTCTTTGCCCTGGCCTCAATCGGTCTGGCTTCCTAGTTTGTTCTCACACAACTGATGACGACGATTATTTACTGTTTCTTAGCTACTAGTTCTCACGCTAGGCTCTTTTGGTTTGCTAGCTCCCACGCTAGCCCTTTTGTTTATTCATCATATTATTTATATTTAAAATAAATCATTTTTCCTACCTGCAAGCTGTGTCCGAAGCCGTCTGCATCCTTGGGAGAACTACACCCGCATCACGATGCGACCACGTCGTTACATTTTGCTCAATATGTTGAAAATTATTCTTAAATTACGTAAATGCTAGTGCAGTGCTTCTTAACCTTGTTGGAGGTACCGAACCCCACCAGTTTCATATGCGCATTCACCGAACCCTTCTTTAGTGAAAAATAAAAGGTTTATATTTTTCAAATTCAAGACAAAGTTATATGTTTTTGGTAACACTTAAGTATGGGGAACATATTCTAAGTAACAAAGACTTAATTTAGAGTTATTTGGTTAGGGTTAGGGCTAAGGTTATAATAAGGCCATTCCGAATAAGGCATTATTAAGTACTTAATAATGACTAGTTAGAGCCAATATGTTACTAATTTGCATGTTAATAAGCCACAAATTAATGGTGAATATGTTCCCCATACTAAAATGTTACCATGTTTTTTTTTACTGGTGCATAAAATGAACCGTGCATTAACATCACCTTGTTCAAACAACAAATCCAACACAGTCCCTAAACTTACAACAAATTACACAACTGCAAATCAGTGTGACTTCTGCTGTTGCCGTATCCGTAATACGCCGATAGGGAGAAGTTTGTATTCACACGATGAGTCGGGTGTGTTTTGACATCCGCCGAACCCCTGAGGCCGACTCACCGAACCCCTAGGGTTCGATCGAACCCAGGTTAAGAACCACTGTGCTAGTGCCATTATCTTGACATAATGATATGCGCTCGGCATCATGATTTTTTTTTTTTTTTATGCTTGAAGTAAGAAATTAATACTTTAAAAAAGTAGTTTTATACTTGTGAGTGTTGATGACACAGCTTTGCATCAGTTGATATTCTAGTTTCAAGCATGTTTTACTCAATATAGGTCATAAAATCTCAGCAACAAGCTGTAATATCTTACTGAGATCATTTAGGACCAAAACCCTTAAAACAAGTAAAACACTCTAACATAAAATCTGCTTAGTGAGAAGAATTATCTTATCAGACAGAAAATAAGCAAATATCACCCTTATTTGAAATATTTAATCTTACTTAGATTTCAGTTTTTGCAGTGCAACACCGTTATTACAAACACTGGGCATTAGTCCTCATGTGCATAAAAAAATAGTTTTTTTTCTGTGTTTGAGCCTTTTGTCAACATGCAATCATACATTGTATCCTGAAAAATACTGCTATTGGAAAGCGACAAAACAATGATGACTTTTCAAAACTCTGCCTCAAGTATAAAGGACTGAGATGCAAGATTTTTTTTTAAATAATTTTTGATAATCGCACAATTTTATAGTTCTGTTTACCTTAAAGATATATGTTTTACATTATGATAATACAGGAGCAGATGAGTATTATTGCACTAAACAAATCAGAATATATCAGATTAGATGGCTTTATCGTAGTTGTAAAAAAGACATTCAAACAAAAATGTCAAACCGTCTCTTGGCGTCAGTCACTCCCCACACAAATGAGACAAATTAATGACATATATTGTCCAGGGTGTACCCCGCCTTCCGCCCGATTGTATCTGAGATAGGCTCCAGCGCCCCCCGCGACTCCGAAGGGAATAAGCGGTAGAAAATGGATGGATGGATGGATGGATAAGGTACTGTTATTTGGACACTTTATGGTTGTTTCTGTGGCAGTTTAAGACATTTGTTGGCTGTTAAGAGGAAACTGTCCTTCATTTTATAAGTTACCCTCTTTTTCTGCTCCATAACCTCTGCCAGAGGGCAGCAGCTCATAGAGTGGGTGGCCTGGTTGGTACCATTTTGATATTATTGGCTTCGTCCTGCTGATGAAGCGTAAGGTGGCATTGTCCTTAAGAGGTGGCAGCTGGCAGCCAATGATCTTTTCTGCCGTGTTTAATACTGTTAGAATGTTCTAGCAAATATACACTTGAATGCATACATTTGTTTAGAACTGCATTTGACTTCAAACTGTTTGCGCAAATATGCAGCTGCCTCTTCGACCTTCAGGCCTGCCTGACTACTACTTGTTTTGGAAACATTGATGTGTGCTTTAGTACATCTAATACTTTGTAAAAAAAAAAAAAAAAAAATATATATATATATATATATATATATATATATATATATATATATATATATATATATATATATATATATATATATATGTCTCTGAATGCTGCGATGAGGTGGCCCCCGCCTTCCGCCCGAATGCAGCTGAGATAGGTTCCAGCACCCCCCGCGACCCCAAAAGGGACAAATGGATGGATGTCTCTGAATGACACCTCAAGTTTATCCATGCCTTCAATAGCTAAAGAATGGAATTTAAAATCTTAAAAATGTGGAACTATCCATCCATCCATTTTTTACCGCTTGTCCCGTTCGGGGTCGCGGGAGGTCCTGGAGCCTATCTCAGCTGCTTCGGGCGGAAGGCGGGGTACACCCTGGACAAGTCGCCACCTCATCACAGGGCCAACACAGATAGACAGACAACATTCACACTCACATTCACACACTAGGGCCAATTCAGTGTTGCCAATCAACCTATCCCCAGGTGCATGTTTTTGCTAGCCTCATATATTAATATTTTTTAAATAAGAATTTCAATTAGCTATATATTTTTGACAATTCCCCTCATCAATGGATGGAACCACTCAAAATTCTCCCTCTTCATCACCTCTGTTTCCTTGGACTGGCCCCCACTCCTGTCAACATTCGCCGATCGGCTCTTTTGCTACAAAGAGAGTACAGAATTCTTCACTGGGGCTCACTTTTGCAGAAGCTTGCTTGTGAAGGCACCTGATCGTGGTGCTTACATACACAATCGACAATTATTTAGCGTGAGTAAGACCAACGCTGTAACATTTACCTGTGACATGTTTTAATACATTACCTGCGAAATCTTCCAGAAGACCCGACCCCTAATTGTTCAACAAAAGAACGTGGGTAGAGTCTAACACTCTACTCTCCAGAGACACTTCTTATCCTCAGTAGAGCACCCCAAGTCAACGAGCTATTGCAAGGAATTTATGAGACATATCAGAAAGTGGAGTGTCTGTTGTGTTGTTTGACCAGGAGAGGTTGTTATACGTAACAGTCTTGAGGAACTTGAAAGATTCCACTCTTCCAACAACCTTCCCCTTTGATGTGGAGACAGGCTGGTTCCTAAGCCTCGCTGCGTCCTGAAGTTCAAGATATTTATACACAAGTGGTTGTCTAGACTTAGACTTAGACTTAGACTTCCTTTTTATTGTCATTCAAATTTGAACTTTACAGCACAGATAAGAACGACATTTCGTTACATAAGCTCACGGTAGTGCAGGATAAAAAAGCAATAAGGTGCATATATAAATAAATAAATATATATAAATAATATATAAATATATATATAAAATATTTTTTATTTTCGCTAACAGCTTATTTGCTATTACTTTTACCATCATATTTGTACATGTCGTATTTGCTGATGTTGCTCTATTGTTGTTGCTGTTGTTGTTGTTGTTGTTGTGTTTGCTGTTGTTGTTTTTGTCTCTCTGTCTAATCCCCCTCTTGTCCCCACAATTTCCCCCTCTGTCTTCCTTTTTTTTCTCTTTCTATCCCCTCCTGCTCCGGCCCGGCTGCACTAAATGATAATATAAATACATTTAATAAAGTCAAACACAAATAAGGCAACAAGAGAAGTATCCTACACTAAAATATGAACATTAAAATGTAAAAAAAAAAAAAAAAAAAAAAAAAAAAAAAAAAAAAAATTCCATTACTTGTATTGTAGATATTTGCCAAAAATAATGTCAGTAGTCGGTAGAGCAAGGAGCGTGCATGAGTGAGCAGTAGAGAGAGAGAGAGGAGCGCTGTTTGCACTGACGGACTAGAAGAAATGCTGCAGTCGCATGAACTCTATGAGGAAAGTTGAGTCATTTGCTGGAAGTATAGAAGAAAAACTGCAACAAAAGTTGCGATACCCACCTTAGTATCAATTCTATCAATATTTAGATCGATACGCCCACCCGTATTTTACACTAAAAGCCAAACATCTGTGTAATGTTGTCCAACCTAACATTTAGGAAAAACAATATATTCAAATTAATAAAAATAGAATGTCTCTTTGACTACAAATGTATCAATATATTTTCTAAAGTTGAATAATTACAGCTTTTATTTACAAGCCTCCTGCATATGTGATGGATAGGGGGATGAACATTAGGGCCAGCGAGACCATCTCTGCTGGCCCTAACACATCTGTACATAAAAAAGACATCCGTTTACGCGATTGCTCCTTCTTGCACAATAGAAATTAAGGTAATAAACTGAATGACTTGAAATGAGACCATACATTTAGGAAGATTGCAGCAAAACAGTGGTATACAATGAAGTGAATTTTCCTGAATTCATGGTCTCATTTAGAGGCATTCAGTTTTTGTCATTACCTTGTTTCAGTGCAAGCAATCAGATTGAATATACTGATGGGTGAATGATTATTTTTAGTATTTCTATAAATCAGAGACACGGTGGGTATGTGTTCCGACATTCTCTCAGACATTGCAGTTGTATCTCTTCTTGTTTCTCCTAACACACAAGTGTTAATGTCGCTTTATAGATCCCTATTAGTGTTGTCCCGATATCAATATTTTGGTACCGGTACCGGTACTAAAATTATTTTGATACTTTTCGGTACTTTTCGATACTTTTCTAAATAAAGGGGACCACAAAACATTGCATTATTGTCTTTATTTTAACAAAAAATCAATCTTAGGGTACATTAAACTTATGTTTCTTATTGCAAGTTTGTCCTTAAATAAAATAGTGAACATTCTAGACAACTAAAGTAAACAAACAAAGGCTCCTAATTAGTCTGCTGACGTAGGCAGTAGCATATTGTAACATTTATCATTCTATTATTTTGTCAAAATGATTAAGGACAAGTGGTAGAAAATGAATTATTAATCTACTTCTTCATTTACTGTTAATATCTGCTTACTTTCTCTTTTAACATGTTCTGTCTACACTTCTGTTAAAATATAATAATCACTTCTTCAGTTGTTTGATACTTTACATTAGTTTTGGATGATACCACAAATTTGGAAATCAATCCGATACCAAAGTAGTTACAGGATCACACATTGGTCATATTCAAATTCCTCATGTGTCCAGGGACATATTTCCTAAGTTTATAAACATAATATATATTTTTTTTAAGCGAAAGAAGATGTTGTGATGCCAGAAAATATCGACATAATCATAGTAGTATCGACTAGATACGCTCTAGTACTTGGTATCATTACAGTGGATGTTAGGTGTAGATCCACCAATGGCGTTTGTTTACATTGTGACGCCGGTGAGCTACGGTGTGTAATAAAGCATGTTTAGCTATTCCTCGTCCTGCAGGGATGATACTTGTAAGAAACGTACTTTATTTGTCGCCATCGAGACGAGGATTAGTGTGTGTGTGTGTTACAGACAGCAAAGCTTTGTCTGTCTGTTATTTCACTTTACCTTTTTCTGTGTTGATTGAGCTGTGTTGAAGCAGCAAAAAAGGACGTTATGTTAAATTAAGTTTCTGTCTCTGATAGTTGATATAATAATGTAACTGCATCATTAAGCCTACGTGAACTCCATGGTGTTCAGGGATGAATAGTCTCTCCTATTGCTATTGTACCATTTTTTCAGCTATAGTTACATTAATCATTAGTAATGCAGCAGCCTAGTTTTGAATGGCAGGGTCCCTGCTATCACATGTTGATAAATATATAACATTCACATAATAAAAATCAACTACAGGCTTCCCAAATGCTGTAATAAATTAAGCTTAATGAGTTGACTTGAAACGGTTTAATGTTGCACTTTTTATATGTAGAAGAAATGTTTTATCATTTTATTTAATCTGAGCAACAACTTGAGGCAGTTTAATGTTGATTAACGTGGGCAGAATTATTATAGTGTTCCCAATGTAAAAAGGATAAAGCCATTGTTTACAAATTTGGTAAATAAATAACCAAAAAATGTATATTTTGTTGTTTTCTTACTGTTCCAAAAATGAACCGAACCGTGACCTCTAAACCGAGACATTTTTGTGTACCGTTACACCCCTACGGTATACCGTACAACCCTAGTCCCTATTATGTAAATCTTACCTATTGGTACCTGCTTATGTGTATTTTGGATCCCCATAAATCCCGAAAATTTTGAATCAAACCGTGGAGGCTTTGCGGAGATATTTATAAAATATTCTTGCCTTCCTTTCTAATTTCGCTAAACGATTTGTTTGGAATTTGTGAAGTTTTCTGACCTCTGATGTCAGCGGATTATGCATATATGGTACAAAATTACCCAAACATCCTTGCGCGAGTCAGCCATTTTTAATTGGTGTAGAACCTACGACCACAACATTTCCACGATGAAATCCAATGAAGAAAACACTCTGTTGTTGTCTGCTTTAACCAGCACGATCACCAGTGTCAATATTCCATACGGTCTTTGCAAACCAGAAACAAAAATCAGGGCTGGCAGGGTGGGGACAAAAATCTAGTCAGCGTGAGGGGGCGTGATAAAGATGACTTAATTTGCATAACAAATTGAGGCAGTCAA
Organism: Nerophis lumbriciformis; assembly: GCF_033978685.3. NCBI lineage: Eukaryota > Metazoa > Chordata > Actinopteri > Syngnathiformes > Syngnathidae > Nerophis > Nerophis lumbriciformis. The sequence continues at coordinate 45,565,108 of NC_084549.2, read as the reverse complement.
AAAGTGTCTTAAAGATATGTCTTTACAACAAAATCTATGCAAAATTTTGACCAATAAAACATCATTTCATGTTAAGCAGACCAAAATGAAGTGTTTTAAATAAATAGGAAAAACAAATAATTATGTAAAACCTTTTGAATAAAAAGTACTGTGTTTTAGCTTTGTTAACCGTATTAGTGACACATATAATTTAGATATTACATACTCTTGAAACAATACATGCTCTGAATTGCTGCTGTTGAAAATGTTAAGCATTGAGAAACCTGTGAATTTTCGACCAATTAATAGAAGTTCATTGTGCTTGATTTTTAATAACACAAATGATTGTGTTCAGTATTAACATGGGCTATGTAACTACAGTTCATTACAGTACACACATGCGCATGGTCTTCACTTAGAGCTGTTGGGGGACTGCTAAACGATTGGATAAGTCCTTAATTCAATCATTTTTACTGGGTACTAGCCCTCCCACGTCGCTCTTCATTGACGAAGGCGCTTTAAGAAGAGCAATGTTTAGCATATCTGTATAAATGGGCCTAACAAGCCTGAGCCTGCACTGTGTTACAAAAATAATAAATAATAAAAAAGGAGACAGTGTGATGTTGCCTCTCTTGAACTGATGATGGTGTGCACTTAATGCAAATTGGTGTCTGGGGACAACAAATTCCCTCTTAATACATATGCAGGAAGAAAAAGAGAGGAAGAACGAGAAGTCAGATGAGATGTGCAATAAAATGTTGAAAAAAGGACATATGCAAACTCACCATTCATGAAAAAACTTAAAAGGGCCATTTATTCTACTCTTGAGTTTGTATTCTAGGAAGAGTATGTATTGAAATAATAACAATTGTATCATTTACAGTGCGCTTGATATCTGCTTCTTTTTTCATCTATAAAAAGCCACTGCAACTACACGTTTGTAAATACATTTCAGAATATAAAAGTGGAAATGGCCATCATATAAGTGTTTTCATTTTTGAATAGGCATGAGACTGAACAATGATCGAACTGTAAAAAAGTGTGTCATGATTAGCTTAACTTGACAAAAACGTGAAGCCCCATCTTTTACAGCAATTACAGTAGAACAGGGGTAGGGAACCTATGGCTCTAGATCCAGATGTGGCTCTTTTGATGACTGCATCTGGCTCTCAGATAAATCCTAGCTGACATTGCTTAACACGATAAGTAATTAATAATTCCGCTGGTAATCACAGTGTTAAAAATGACCACCTATCAACCAGACTACAAAGCCATCAGCAAAACCATACAGCACCAGAAGTCACATTAATGTAAGAAGCATTTTATTTATTGTTGGTTACCTTCAGAATAACAATGTTATTAAAAAGAAAAAGAGACATATTATACTCAAAAAATGTTGGTCTTACTTAAAAATGCACGTATTTAATTGTATTCAGTGTTAAAGAATATTATATGGCTCGAAAGGAAATACATTTTAAAATATTTGGCTTTCATGGCTCTCTCAGCCAAAAAGGTTCCCGACCCCTGCAGTAGAACCTCAAAAAAAAAAAAAACATTTCCGGGAGGCTGGTCTATCCATCCATAGAAAAAATAATGACAATATAAATTTTTACTATCGCTTATCCTGTTTAGAGTTGAGCGAAGTCCTCAAAATCCCACTTAACCATCAGAGACTACAACTGCCATTATTACAGGGGAACCTTAATTCGCAAACTTAATTGGTTCTTGAACAGAGAATAGAAAAAAATGTAAATTGAAAGAAATTTCTCCATAAAACAATGTAAATATTAAAAATGGGTTGTAGCCTTGACAAAAGTCCATATTTTAGGGAAAGTTTGTACACTTTTAACACAATATGAACAGTACTGCTGTTTTTCCCATACCAAAAACGAACATGACAAGGGGGATGTGTCAACTAATAACAGAAATGACTATTCAGTAACAATGCCAAAACAACAACTCACTGAACTGTCCTGTCCTCATTCACAGCAGCCCTGTCGAAACACACACACACTGTCACTAGCCCTGGGGTGCATTCACAGTTTGAAATCACACAACTGCTTGAGTTTAACAGCCAGGTTACTGGTTAATGATTGGCTTTACTTGGCGTAAAGCATAAGGGGAAGTGGAGGAGGCAGTGTTGACAGCGCTGTGGATACTTCCTGAATGTTTGAAACAACACATTACATTTAGAGATGTTCGATATTATCGGCCGATAAATGCGTTAAAATGTAATATCGGAAATTATTTGTAATTTATTTATTTATTTTTATTATCGGTATCGTTTTTTTAATTTATTTTTTATTTTATTTATTTATTTATTTTTATGAAAACAACATAAAAAACACAAGATACACTTACAATTAGTGCACCAACCCAAAAAACCTTCCTCCCCCATTTACACTCATTCACACTCATTCACACAAAAGGGTTGTTTCTTTCTGTTATTAATATTCTGGTTCCTACATTACATATCAATATATATCAATACAGTCTGCAAGGGATACAATCCGTAAGCACACATGATTGTGCGTGCTGCTGGTCCACTAATATTACTAACCTTTAACAGTTAATTTTACTAATTTTCATAAATTACTAGCTTCAATGTAACTGTTTTTATATTGTTTTACTTTCTTTTTTATTCAAGAAAATGTTTTTAATTTATTTATCTTTTTTTTTTTTTTTTTTTTTTTTTTTTAAGTACCTTATCTTCACCATACCTGGTTGTCCAAATTAGGCATAATAATGTGTTAATTCCACGACTGTATATATCGGTTGATATCGGTATCGGTTGATATCGGTATCGGTAATTAAAGAGTTGGACAATATCGGAAAATCGTATATCGGCAAAAAGCCGATAAGCCGTACGTATGTAAGAAGGTGCGCTTGTTTTACGTCTCTGTGAGAAGGAGACACAAGAAAAAGTGAGAAATACCTGCAGTGTAATGCCCGCAGCTAAAAAAAACTGCGTGCGAACATATACTTGAATATCACGATATAGTCATTTTCTATATCGCACAGAGACAAACCCGCCATATATCGAGTATATTCGATATATCGCCCAGCCCTACTTGCATGCCATCTTCATTGTAGGTTCATATTTGTTTCCCATCCGCAGCCAAACTGAGTATTATTATCTTCGTAAGTAAGGGCTTGACTTTATTATTTATCGCTTGTACTGGATTAAATTGTAAGTGATAAGGTTGCTAGGTTGCTGTTGTGAGTGAACCTATTTTGATTGTAGGGGAATACGCTGTATTTTTGTTCGCATGGAGGAAGTAATGCATGTAACTAACTAGCTCACCTTTTATATATGCTATAAAGACATCAAATGTCTGTTGCTTACAGGAGTGACACTGTTAGGGGACAGGACAGACAAACTGCTGACAGTAAAAGAAAATAATAGAATAGAATAATTAAATAGTCAAATAAATTCTCAATAATAATTGTCTTTTGCAGAGTTTAGGTCTTTACTCAATACACACACACACACACACACACACACACACACACACACACACACACACACACACACACACACACACACACACACACACACACGCACACACACACACGCACACACAATTCCGATTTTCTTTGCCCATATGTAGTCGTGGTTCCCACCAACAAAACTAGGAAAGGGTCCTCAAATGTACTCTAAGGCTACATTTTTCAAAATGCTGTAGCTCAATGATAATTGACATTGGATTTACTCTAAACATGTTACTAATTAGCATTAGCGATTTTACATGGCAATTTCAACACCTCCAAATTTGGCAAGAAAATTACAACGAAGATGCATGTTACAATCAAACAGCCGGCATGTAATAAGTACAATACTTAAAGTGTCAACACTCAACACTCTACAAAATAAAAGCCTGGCACATTCAACTTAATGGCAAAAGACTACTTCCTGACTAAGGCAACACATTGTAGTCCATACACTACTGCCATCGAGCATCTTAGAATTGTAACTACATGCATAGTCTACTATATAATACAGTGCAGTACAGTATAGTAAAGTAAATAAAATTAATTATCAGTACTTGCAAATGAGACTCAGAAGTGTAAGAAAAACAAGATAACAACCGGAAAGCACAGCTCAGTGCTAAAAAAAAAAAAAACACAACATATATATATATATATATATATATATATATATATATATATATATATATATATATAAATATTTGTATATACATATAAAAAAAAAATATTTATATATATATATATATATATACACAAAATATTTATATATATATATGTATTAAATATGTGTGTATATGTGTGTATATATATATATATATATATATATATATATATATAAATATTTATATATATATATAAATATTTGTGTTATATATACATATAAAAAATATATATTTCTATATATATATATATATATACACAAAATATTTATATATATATGTATATAAATATTTGTGTATATATATATATATATATATATATATATATATATATATATATATATATATATATATATATATATATATAAATATTTATATATATATATAAATATTTGTGTATATATATATATATATATATATATATATATATATATATATATATATATATATATATATATATACATTTATACATATATATATATATATATATATATATATATACATTTATATTTATCAATATATATATACACATATTTATGCAAACTTCCTTCCAGTGTTCTGTACTACATCATAGTGTGCTGGGGGGGCAGTACATCTAAGAAGGACAGCTCCAGACTGGAGAAACTGATCAGGCGGGCCGGTTCTAAGATCGGAATAAAACTGGACTCACTGGTGACGGTGGCAGAGAAGAGGACTGTGGAAAAACTAGTGAGCATCCTGGATGATGCCAGTCACCCTCTGCATATCGTTGTCAGTAGCCAGAGGAGCCTGTTCAGTGCTAGACTGCTTCATCCCAAGTGCAGGACTAATAGACTAAAAAAATCCTTTGTCCCACACGCCATTAGACTGTACAACTCCTCTCTGGGAGGGAGGGGGGTCCTAGGATGACAGGGGATGCAAAACAATAACAGTGCAATCATTTTTCATAACATTGTCACTACTGTCTAGTTTCTCTTGTTATATTCTTATTTTACTGTTATATTTTTATTCTCATTGTTGCTTTTTATTTTTATTGTATTGTAATATTTTTCTATTTTGTTTCCATTTATACCCCCATTATTTACTTTTTACTTTTTAAATTCGATCTCAACTCTGTACACTGCTGCTGGAATTTTAATTTTCCTGAGGGAACTCTCCTGAAGGAATCAATAAAGTACTATATATCTATCCATCTTCTTAATCTCCTATGCAAAATAATGTATTATTATTATTTTTATAACACTGGCAGGAATGAGAAAACAATAAATAAATGTGTAATTTTATATTTTTGGACACAGGAACAGGAACATGCACACATTTAATTATAGATGGTTTGCTGTTTACTTTATATAAAGTAAGGATTTATAATGACTTTATTATGATATATTTCCAGTGTCCCTGGTCGAGATTTCTTTGGACATTCAATCCCTAAATGTTATGAAATAATCATTTTTGAATAAACAAATGACAAACTAATTCCTTAATTTGATTAAACCTATCAAATGCTTGTAAGATATTAGTAGCCTGCCATATGAAATAAAAGTACCAACAACAAAAATAATCTTCCAGTAAACCGTCTGAATAAAAAACTAAATCATGCATGTTGTTTTTTTGCACTAACCTTTTTAAATGTGTGGATGCATTCTGCATTTGATTGTGCCATCAGTTGTGCCTTTCAATAATCAGGTGCTGATTAGCTGACAACGAAAAACAGTTTTCCCAATTTTTTATACTACTTATTTTTTTCTGCCTTGCACCTGCTGGTATCTTAACAGCGGTGCTGCTGTGCACAAGTGGGTATTAAGAACCTATGTCTATCATGCCAATTTTTTTTGTTTTTACTGTTATTTAAAAAAAAATAAAACAAATAAATGCAAATAAAAGACCCTTTTATGTCACATTTAGGTCATAAAAATGCTGATATGAGTGGGCACTCCCTTATTTAAGATTTTGTGTTTAAATATGCAATTAAAATAAAGTAAAATGTTAAGACAGGGGATTTTTACAAAGCAGACACTCTAGCTGTATCTTGCATGACTACCATGCGCCGTAGGTATTCTAGTCTGATATACACATGTATTTATCCTGTTATTGATTGTGGCGGTGAAATACACTTTTACTTAATGTCAATGCAAACATCACATGCCTGGACATTTGCAGGAGTTGTGTATGTATGTATAAAAAAAAAAAATAAAAAAAAAATAAATAAAAATAAATATATATATATATATATATATATATATATATATATGTATGTGTGTGTGTATGTGTGCATATATATGTGTGTGTATTTGTATATACGTGTATGTACATACATATACAGTATGTGTGTATGTATATATGTGTGTGTATATACAGTATATATACATATATATACACACACATATGCGTGTATATGTACATGTATACATACAGTATACGTTATATATGTATATAAAAGGGACAAGTGGTAGAAAATGGATGGATATATAGTATATATATATATATATATATATATATATATATATATGAATAAGTGTGTGTATATGGACATATATATATATATATATATATGTAAATAAATACACAGTACACAATCGTAACATAAACCTTCGATGTGTGTTCAAAATAAAACGGTCAGACAAAAATATGTTTTTATTTTGTTGGTAATAACTTTGCCTCCACTCCACAGAGTATTGTTTCATTCTGTTTTATTTTATTTTTGTCTCAACCTGAGGTCTGTTTTCCCACTTTGCATCCCCTCCATTGCAGACGTTCTCTCATCTCCATCTGCTTTGGAATACAGATAAAAACTGTACATAATATATACACACATACATGCATGCTCAAGCATATGGACATCACACACACAGACACACACGCACACACAGGCATGCAAACGCACACACACACACACACACGCACTTACCCCATGTGTCTTGTCCTCCCTTTTTTCACCATTTCCCTTTTATTCCCCTCCTCTCTCAGCATTTGCTTGGAAAATGTTTGAACTCCTCAGTTTGCTAAGATGTTGCTGAAACAGAATATAAATTAGCAACCCCCCACCCCCCATCTGTCCTAATGCTGCTGCTGCTTATGCTTAAGATGCTCTGCCCCCCTTCCCAGCCACCGACGCCACCACCGCCAACCCCTCAACAATGAGTACCAAGTGTACATGTTTATGTATGTATTTGAGTGTGGAGCTGAATGTGTATAATGTGTGAGTGTGTGTCCCTTCACTGTGAAGCTTTTTGTAGTTTATTTTCTTTTCCATAGATAGACTGGATAGCACAGTGTTTCAATAGTGTGTGTATTGTAATGGTTATATACATTTTGGAACATACCTCTAATAACAATTTGGCTTCAAATTTTTCCTGGAATATACTTACTGAATTATCACAACGTGTTGTTAGAATAGATCTACTAAGATCCAAATTCCAAGCGCTAACAAGTTAAAGTTAAAGTTAAAGTACCAATGATTATCGCACACACACTAGGTGTGGCAAAATTACTTACTGCATTTGACCCATCACCCTTGATCACCCCCTGGGAGGTGAGGAGAACAGTGAGCAGCAGCGGTGGCCGCGCCCGGGAATCATTTTGGGTGATTTAAACCCCAATTCCAACCCTTGATACTGAGTGCCAAGCAGGGAGGTAATGGGTCCCATTTTTATAGTCTTTGGTATGACTCGGCCGGGGTTTGAACTCACAATCTACCGATCTCAGGGCGGACACATCTAACCACTAGTGTGTGCAAACTATAAAATTGTGTGTACTATTAATGGCGGTATTGTGTATGATCTACTAAGACTGTGTGTACAATTGATAACAAGTGTAAAAGTGGTGCAGAACGCCATATTTGAATGAAGTTTTTTGTGCCCAAGAAAAAACTTACTTCACTCTATATTCACAACACCATATACTTCAACAGTTCAACCAGTGCTGTTTCGTTATGTTGTAGAATATGCATCACACGCCACCTTATCTGGGCAATATACAAACCCCATTTCCATATGAGTTGGGAAATTGTGTTAAATGTAAATATAAACGGAATACAATGATTTGAAAATCATTTGCAACCCATATTCAATTGAATGCACTACAAAGACAAGATATTTAATGTTCAAACTCATAAACTTTTTTTTTTTTTTTGCAAATAATAATTAACTTAGAATCTCATGGCTGCAACACGTGCCAAAGTAGTTGGGAAAGGGCATGTTCACCACTGTGTTACATGGCCTTTCCTTTTAACAACACTCAGTAAACGTTTGGGGACTGAGGAGACATATTTTTTAAGCTTCTCAGGTGGAATTCTTTCCCATTCTTGCTTGATGTACAGCTTAAGTTGTTCAACAGTCCGGGGGTCTTCGTTGTAGTATTTTAGGCTTCATAATGCGCCACACATTTTCAATGGGAGACAGGTCTGGACTACAGGCAGGCCAGTCTAGTACCCGCACTCTTTTACTATGAAGCCACGTTGATGTAACATGTAGCTTGGCATTTTCTTGCTGAAATAAGCAGGGACGTCCATGGCAACGTTGCTTGGATGGCAACATATGTTGCTCCAAAACCTGTATGTACCTTTCAGCATTAATGGCGCCTTCACAGATGTGTAAGTTACCCATGTCTTGGGCACTAATACACCCCCATACCATCACAGATGCTGGCTTTCCAACTTTGCGCCTATAACAATCCGGATGGTTCTTTTCCTCTTTGGTCCGGAGGACACGACGTCCAGTTTCCAAAAACAATTTGAAATGTGGACTCGTCAGACCACAGAACACTTTTGCACTTTGCATCAGTCCATCTTAGATGAGCTCAGGCCCAGCGAAGCCGACAGCGTTTCTGGGTGTTGTTGATAAACGGTTTTCGCCTTGCATAGGAGAGTTTTAACTTGCACTTACAGATGTAGCGACCAACTGTAGTTACTGAGAGTGGGTTTCTGAAGTGTTCCTGAGCCCATGTGGTGATATTCTTTACACACTGATGTCGCTTGTTGATGCAGTACAGCCTGAGGGATCGAAGGTCACAGGCTTAGCTGATTACGTGCAGTGATTTCTCCAGATTATTTGAACCCTTTGATGATATTACGGACTGTAGATAGTGAAATCCCTAAATTCCTTGCAATAGCTGGTTGAGAAAGGTTTTTCTTAAACTGTTCAACAATTTGCTGACGCATTTGTTGACAAAGTGGTGACCTCGCCCCATCCTTGTTTGTGAATGACTGAGCATTTCATGGAAGCTGCTTTTATACCCAATCATGGCACCTACCTGTTCACAATTTGCCTGTTCACCTGTGGGATGTTCCAAATAAGTGTTTGATGAGCATTCCTCAACTTTATCAGTATTTATTGCCACCTTTCCCAACTTCTTTGTCACGTGTTGCTGGCATCAAATTCTAAAGTTAATGATTATTTGCCAAAAAAAAAATGTTTATCAGTTTGAACATCAAATATGTTGTCTTTGTAGCATATTCAACTGAATATGGGTTGGAAATTATTTGCAAATAATTGTATTACATTTATATTTACATCTAACACAATTTCCCAACTCATATGGAAACAGGGTTTGTACTATAGAAGTGAGATCTAGACAACAAAACCTATTTTTAGCATGCCAAATGTGTGCTGTGAGGGGCGTGCGTCTGGAATGTGTTGCGTTCGGCGGGGGAAGGAGATGACACAACGACAGGGATGAAGCTCAACAGGTTTATTTGAGCTTGATGAAGTGGTGGAGTGTGTATGCTACTGGATGTGTGTGAAGCACGACTATGTGAGGAATTAAACAATGTGAATGTTACCCGAGGTTTGTTGTGCGTGCGTGTTGAAAGAATAGTCCAAAAGTCCAGTGGGGCGAGGCTGGAAGGAAGTCCCTAAAACGTGCGAAAGGTCCGGGGCCTAGAGAGAGGCGTCAAGGTCCGTGTCCAAGCAGGGGTCGAGGATTGAGGGAGGCAGTCCAATTCCAGGGGGAGTCCAAGGAAGCGAGGCGCACAGTTCGATCCAAGGAAGCAGAAGGATTACTGCGGGAACAAAAGGGGCACATGATACAAGGGGAGAGGGAAGTACAGAGAGCAGGTATACATGGAGGGAAGCCAGAGACACGATGCTTACTGATAACAGAACTACGTTCTAGCACTGGATCTTCGGGTCCGCTGGTCTTTATGGCGTCGGCCCTCATCAGATCCAGGTGCGTTAATTGCTGATTGTCTGCAGCCGTGCAGGGCTGGAGCGGAGCGTGTAGGGGAGTGTCCAGCGGTGTTCTCAGCTGCGCTTGCAGAGGAATGAATGGCGGTATGTGCACGCGCCGTAACAGAATGATCCTAAAATGCATGCATGAATGCATTAAAATGCATGTTGCACACATTTTTTTTTACATAGGAGATACTGTATATTAAATCAGTGTCCACAGTTACACTGATGATGCACAGTTGTGTATTGTTGTCTCCTAATGACCTATGGACCATTTCATAGTCATTGGTGGCAGTGAATTTCCTACAGCTCAACCAGAACAAAACAAAGGTTTTAGTAATAGGTCCTAAGGCCAGAGAGAGAAACATTTACCAAAATTAAAATATTTAAAATCTACACAATCCATAAAAAAGCTGGGTGGGATTTTTGACTCTGAGCTGACTTGAGCCCCACATAATAAAAATATTACAAAAATAGGTTATTATCATCTTAAAAACATAGCCAGAGTCCGCCCGTATCTGCTAATGCATGCTTTTATTTCCTGTTGTTCAGACTTTTGTAATGGTCTGTTCTCTGGTCTTCCTAAAAAGAATATCAGAGCTCTACAATTATTAAAAATTCAACTGCACGTGTGCTGACCAGGACCAGAGGGTGGGAGCACATTACACCAGTTTTAAAGTCGCTGCATTGGCTCCCCGTCCGCTTCAGGGTCGATTTTAAAGTTCTATTATTAGTTTTTCAATGTCTTAATGGCCTTGCCCTTTCTTATCTATCTGACCTGCTTTTGCCGTATCAACCCTCGCAGATCCTGAAGTCCTCTAGCATCAAACTTTTATGTTTACCAAATACCAGAAGACCAAAGACCCACGTTGAGGCGGCATTTAGCCACTGTGGCCCCCACCTGTGGAACGGCCTGCCGGAGAGACTCAGGATTGCATGCACCATTGATTTTCTTAGAATAAAAGGTTAAAGACACACCTTTTTAATCAGATTTTTTACTGATCATGTTAAACTCTTCTTAGGTTTTAGAGTTTTATTCCGTTATTTTCTATTTTAATTATTGCTCTGTTACTATTATTATCTCAATGTTATGTTTTTATTCATTTATTATTGTATTATTTATATAATATTTTTACAAATATATAAAAAAAAACTTGTATATACTATTTTTTTAAATATTATATAGTTATTTTCTAGTGTGGATGCCTCAAATGTAGCCTTTTTCCACAATCCTCAGTGCCATGCCTTGTTTTGTTATTGTCAATAGTGCTGTTTGTGCATGTTTTTTTCTCTTCTTTTTTTTAGTTTTTTTTTGTTTTTGGTGTAAAGCACTCTGTGCTACATAAATAAACATTTACTGATTGATTAAAATGCATGTTGCAAGAAGTTTTCACATATAGGAGATACTCAGTACAATATTAATGATATATCGCCAAGAAAACCAAAACGACAGCAGACACCTAAACAAAATAATTGAATGTGTATTAATCAGCCCCTTAAGTCATCCAGCAGCTATACCAAATTTAACATGATATTGCTGAACAGCTGATTTATATTTTTTTTATTTCTGTAAGTGTCCAGTGCCTCTCTTTGAAGAGCGATCGCCTCCTCTCTTGCAGCCATTTGTACGTAACTGTGCCAGTTTGCACGCACATTTCAAAAGCGCTAATAATAGACAAAAAACAGACATCGCAAAACAGTTGCTGTCTTGGTAAATCACATGGTAAATCACATTGTAAAAGCTAAATGATAATATTTGCATCTCCTCCTCCCATTCTGATAATCTACATATACTCAGCATGTACATGAAGACAAACACGCTAAATGGATCCTCTGCAATCCTTTGCGCGCAAACTTAGTAAAGCAGCGTTGCGTGAGTTTATACGTGTTTTAATACACACAGACTTTTAGTAGATCAGGCCCATAATGTATTGTAGTATTTTCATTTGGATCGGCAGTGCTTTCATGCACAACAGTTCCACCAAAATGCTTTTAGTTCAAGTCCTCAGGTGTTGGAATTCAACATTCACATTACCAGTTTTTGATCCACCCTGTCTGGGGTCAACAAGTGACCGGGTATGCCTCTAGCCAAGGCCTGGGCAATTATTTTGACTCGGGGGTCACATTTAGAAAAAAAATGTGTCTGGTGGCCGGTATATCTATTTTTAGAAACACTAATACAAAACCTCACAATAATGTCTGACTGAATGCTAAAAACGTTATGACAGACCGCCTTAAAAAACGTAATGGAATTTTACATTTTTCTATGAACTGAATATTGACAAAATATGAACGTCACACCCCTTTCGATCGACATATTTTAGAATCAAGTGAAACGCAACAAAAATGCAACAAACAGTGAAATATGAACGTGAAGGGTACAAAATAACCTACTATCTGATATATCTGATATTTGCTGAATTTCCCCCAGGAATCAATCAAATACTTTGTATACTATTCTATTCTATATATCACTAAGCTTTAGAACTTTGTTGTGGAAATCTCCTTCCGCGTCTGTGGAAACGCATCCCGCCCACACTGCTTGGTGCCTCGTCTGAGCTGCTGTGACGTACATTACCATAGTAACTAATTAGATGACCATAGTAACTAATTAGATGACCATAGTAACTAATTAGATTACCAAATTAACTAATTAGATTACCATAGTAACTGGTATATCATCCATAAGCGCAGATTCCAAGCATCGCAATACTTTGTATAGTTCAAGACTTAAGGTCATTAGAAAACATGACTGCACATCATAATGGCAGCTACACTTTCCATCTTAAAGATCTAAAAAAATTATTTGGGAATGTCCGGCGGGCCAGATTGAAAAGCTCAACGGGCCGCATGTGGCCCCCGGACCTTCATTTGCCCAGGTCTGCTCTAGCATCAGGCTATTATTCTGACCAGAGACACAATTTAGACAAACTCAGTGGCCTCGTGGTTAGAGTGTCCGCCCTGAGATCGGTAGGTTGTGAGTTCAAACCCCGGCCGAGTCATACCAAAGACTATAAACATGGGACCCATTACCTCCCTGCTTGGCACTCAGCATCAAGGGTTGGAATTGGGGGTTAAATCACTAAAAATGATTCCCGGGCGCAGCTACCACTGCTGCCCACTGCTCCCCTCATCTCTCAGGGGGTGAACAAGGGGATGGGTCAAATGCAGAGGACAAATTTGTGGTGCAACTAATACTCAGGAGCGACTTATGTGTGAAATTATTAACACATTAGCGTAAAATATCAAATAATATTATTTTGCTCAGTCACGTAAGAGACAAGACGTATAAGATTTCATGGGATTTAGCGATTAGGAGTGACAGAGTGTTTGGTAAATGTATAGCATGTTCTATATGTTATAGTTATTTGAATTACTCTTACCATAATATGTTACGTTAACATACCAGGCACATTCTCAGTTGGTTATGTATGCCTCATTTAACGTACACTTATTCAGCCTGTTGTTCACTATTCTTTATTTATTTTAAATTGCCTTTCAAATGTCTATTCTTGGTGTTGGGTTTTATCCAATACATTTCCCCCAAAAATGTGACTTATACTCCAGTGCAAGTTATATAGATTTTTCTCCTTCTTTATTATGCATTTTCGGCCGGTGCGACTTATACTCCGGAGCGACTTATATTCCGAAAAATACGGTATTACATTTTTGGTTACGGGTCCAAGTTGAGTTGAAAGTCTTTTACACTGTAAGAACCACACTTTTTATTTGCTCTACTATAGATGCAGCATACATGTATGTGTACAAACCTCGATAAAAGTGTCCCTTTGCCATTTATAACTGTATTTCACTACTTTGAATAGCATGTATGTTTAACATATACAGTGTACTAAGGTTGTGCCATCTTGGCACACCCCTGGTATACTGTACCTGGAAATTGATACCGGTACTCAACCGTACCAATTTCCTGTACTTTTGTGTGTATTAATAAATGTTAAATATTTCATAATACAATATTTTTTTCAATATTGCATTTAAAAATAAGATGACTATGATGAATGGGCAGTCTAGTTGTCATGTTTAATCGGTAGCATGTATATGGCTAAGTCAATGTAAATTAGCATAAAGCTAGCACATTTTGGAAAACTGGAGCCATAGTCTACATTTGAGTGTTTTCTATCAGGCATTTTTGCTTTGTTGACCTGATGTTGACATTCTTAATTATTTTCTATTACCCCCCTCATGCCCAAAAAGAAGAAAACATTTTGCGGCCCCTACTCTGCATCTCACGGCGCCCACCCAGGAGGGCCTGCCACACTATTTGAGAAAAACTGACCTAGAGGCAGTTTGGCTGAGTCTGCTCTGAGTGCCTCTTGAGTATTTGTTTCCCGGCCAAGTGTTTAAACCAGTGTTCAGTCTTCAACAAAGGTATCGAAATGTGGAACCCATCCTTATTAGATGGAATGATCCCATGATAAAAAGATGCACTTATTACATAAAGGGCTTGATCAAGTACAAAAGTGGATTTTGAGGGGGGAAAAAATTAGAAAAAGGACTTCTTTTAACCAAAATTCTCTGCCGTTTTTACATAATGTGTTGCAATAGAAAATAAAAGTTAAAGTATGAGCAATAATAAAATGGGCTGCTTGCAGCATGTGAATGGGCGCTTGCATTGCAGCAGGCCCATAATAAGATCTACTGATACTGCATGTACAATTGAAAAGTGGTGCAGAACGCCCAATTTAAATTAGTTTTTTTGCGCGTACTGCTGGCATTGTGTGTCCTCTACATTTATGTTACTATGCTCTCTAACCAATGTGCGATGTTGTTAGACTAACAGTAAACATCTATACTATGTAAAACATTTTCCCCATTATAGAATGACAATCTATAGACAACAGAAACTATATTAACCTCTTAAGGCCCAAGCTGTTTGTTTACATTTTTTTATTTCTCTTTGCTATTTGGGCTTATTGGACCCTAATTAGAATAACAACTAAAAATCATCTTTTTATATGATGTACTTAGTCCATAAGTAACAAACGTGTACTTCATATGTAGTGACATGCTAATTTTTATTTTTACACTTTTTTTTTCCAAATTCCATTGTATGTTATACTCTTCTGACACCACCAGATAGCAGTATAAGTGTCCATATGTCAGCATAAGACCCCAATTCAGTAGTGTACACAATTTTGGAAATAAGAGCTAAAAGGTGCTGTCCACGCATGTGGCCACTAAGGCCTTTAGAGGTTAAGCGTCCTGGTATGCTCTGCCAGCAGGTGGTGGACCATCATAGCACCGCAGCGCATTCATACGCCTAGAATGATCAAATGCAAGAAAATACACATTGAAAATATATAAATACGATTAACCCATTTTGTTCATAGTTAACTCAAAAGTATTGCGATTAATCACAGACAGATACAATTTTTCATAATTAATAAGTGTATACCATAGACAAATATTTTTTAGGTTTTACAAGTTTTGCACATTAGTTCCACAAAATGTGGATTGTGACGATCATGGTTTGATTCTCAAAGACGTTTGGTAATGTATACATTTGTATGAATAAATACTTTTGATATTCCATACATTACGTGTTGTACATGTAATGGTATTCTTATTGCTGCATAACATTGTATTGACCTTCTCTATTTATCAATCAAATGTAATATTCAGCATTAAAGATGTCCGATAATATCGGCCTAAATGCGTTAAAATGTAATATCGGAAATTATCGGTATCGTTTTTTTTATTATCGGTATCGTTTTTATTTTTTTATTTATTTTTTTATTAAATCAACATAAAAAACACAAGATAAACTTACAATTAGTGCACCAACCCCAAAAAACTTCCTCCCCTATTTACACTCATTCACACAAAAGGGTTGTTTCTTTCTGTTATTAATATTCTGGTTCCTACATTATATATCAATATATATCAATACAGTCTGCAAGGGATACAGTCCGTAAGCACACATGATTGTGCGTGCTGCTGGTCCACTAATAGTACTAACCTTTAACAGTTAATTTTACTAATTTTCATTCATTACTAATTTCAATGTAACTGTTTTTATATTGTTTTACTTTCTTTTTTATTCAAGAAAATGTTTTTAATTTATTTATCTTATTTTATTTTATTAATTTTTTTAAAAAGTACCTTATCTTCACCATACCTGGTTGTCCAAATTAGGCATAATAATGTGTTAATTCCACAACTGTATATATCGGTTGATATCGGCATCGGTTGATATCGGTATCGGTAATTAAAGACTTGGACAATATCGGAATATCGGATATCGGCAAAGAGCCATTATCGGACATCCCTATTCAGCATGCTAAACATTCTGTAATTGAGGACTATCAACCAGAAAATATTATAAAATAATATACACAATATTTCAGCCTGCCAGAAAATGTCCCCTCTTACATATACTGATGTACTAGCATTTATTCAGGTAGAAATATCACAGATTACATTACAAAACATCTTTGACATTAAAAGCATGATCGTAATATAAGACATTTTTCATTTCGGTTGGTGTAGTTTGACTGGAAGTAACGCATAGCGCTTTTCCTTTCCTGCTAAACACCGACATTTATTTAATAATACCACCTTAACATTTGACAACCAAACAATTACACAAGGCGACTCAGTAAAAAATCTGGTTATTATCTTCGACCCAACTCTCTCGTTTGAGTCACACATTAAGAGTGTTACTAAAACGGCCTTCTTTCATCTCCGTAATATCGCTAAAATGTGTTCTATTTGATCCACTGGCGACGCTGAGATCATTATTCATGCGTTCGTTACGTCTCGTCTCGACTACTGTAACGTATTATTTTTGGGTCTCCCTATGTCTAGCATTAAAAGATTACAGTTGGTACAAAATGCGGCTGCTAGACTTTTGACAAGAACAAGAAAGTTTGATCATATTACGCCTATACTGGCTCACCTGCACTGGCTTCCTGTGCACTTAAGATGTGACTTTAAGGTTTTACTCCATCCTATCTTGCCGATTGTATTGTACCATATGTCCCGGCAAGAAATCTGCGTTCAAAGAACTCCGGCTTATTAGTGATTCCCAGAGCCCAAAAAAAGTCTGCAGGCTATAGAGCGTTTTCTATTCGGGCTCCAGTACTGTGGAATGCCCTCCCGGTAACAGTTAGAGATTCTACCTCAGTAGAAGCATTTAAGTCCCATCTTAAAACTCATTTGTATACTCTAGCCTTTAAATAGCCCCCCTTTTTAGACCAGTTGATCTGCCATTTCTTTTCTTTTCTCCTTTGCTCCCCTCTCCCTTGTGGAGGGGGAGACACACAGGTCCGGTGGCCATGGATGAAGTGCTGGCTGTCCAGAGTCGGGACCCGGGGTGGACCGCTCGCCTGTGCATCGATTGGGAACATCTCTGCGCTGCTGACCCGTCTCCGCTCGGGATGGTTTCCTGCTGGCCCCACTATGGACTGGACTCTTACTATTATGTTGGATCCACTATGGACTGGACTCTCACAATATTATGTCAGACCCACTCGACATCCATTGCATTCGGTCTCCCCTAGAGGGAGAGGGTTACCCACATATGCGGTCCTCTCCAAGGTTTCTTATAGTCATTCACATCGACGTCCCACTGGAGTGAGTTTTTCCTTGCCCTTATGTGGGCTCTGTACCGAGGATGTCGTTTTGGCTTGTGCAGCCTTTTGAGACACTTGTGATTTAGGGCTATATAAATAAACATTGATTGATTGATTGATTTTATTTTGAAGCCGGAAGTGTGTGATTGGTTTGACAAGAGACAGATAAAAAAAGTCCCTCTCAACTTCATGCCTACGGTCTTTTATTTTTCCTGAGTTTGTATCCCATCTTACTAAACCATTTCCAGTAACAATCTTCATTACATGTTATCAATGCACTAAACTGTAATCTAAACATGGAAGTGAAGCTCCATCCCACTGAATTCAAGCGCGCCAGCAGGCATTTGCTGCAGTGATGACGGCTCACGGCGACTGTGGATAAAAGTAGTTTATTTTGTCGGTAGAATGACTTGCCATGGCATTGGACCTGGACTTTCCACAATGTATCCTTTTCTTTGTCCATTTCTACCTGCAGCTCAACAGTAATTGAATGCATCTACAATTAGCCACGCAACTGAGTGGACTGAGGTTCAAACAGAACGCGTGCATGCTAGTCACGGGCCAAAATAATTAGCGCCGTTAAAGGAAATGATAGTTAACACGTTATCATCGAGATAACTTTGACAGCCCAAGTTTTACCATATAGAATATAATTTGTAATATTATATCTCCTAAATAAAAACCGAAAGGCATAAAAAAAAAACACCAGCAGGCACCAGCTTCTGTTAAACACATATATACACACATAAACTATAAAACGACATTTAAGTCCCATCTTAAGACTCATTTGTATACTCTAGCCTTTAAATAGACTCCCCTTTTAGACCAGTTGATCTGCCGTTTCTTTTCTTTTCTACTCTGCCCCCCTCTCCCTCGTGGAGGGGGGTGGGGGGGGCACAGGTTCGGTGGCCACGGATGAAGTTCTAGCTGTCCAGAGTCGGGACCCGGGGTGGACCGCTCGTCTGTGCATCGGTTGGGGACATCTCTGCGCTGCTGACCTGTCACCGCTCGGGATGGTCTCCCACTGGCCCCACTATGGACTGGACTCTCACTATTATGTTAGATCCACTATGGACTGGACTCTCACAATATTATGCTGGATCCACTCGACGTCCATTGCACCGGTCGCCCTAGGGAGGGGTCTCCAAGGTTTCCCATTGTCCCATTGGGTTGAGTTTTTCCTTGCCCTGATGTGGGATTTGAACCGAGGATGTCGTTGTGGCTTGTGCAGCTCTTTGAGACACTTGTCATTTAGGGCTATATAAATAAACATTTATATAGCCCTATCAATTGATTGATATTGCTGAATAGACAATATGTCTGATATGAATTTAATGCATTTATCGGCTGATAATATCGGCAAGCCGATATTATCAGCCGATAAATGCGTTAAAATATAATATCGGAAATTATCGGTATCGGGTTTTTTTTATCGGTATCGTTTTTTTTGTTTTTTTTATTAACTCAACATAAAAAACACAAGATACACTTACAATTACTACACCAACCCAAAAAACCTCCCTCAACCCAAAAAACCTCCCTCCCCCATTTACACTCATTCACACAAAATTATTGTTTCTTTCTGTTATGATCAATCAATCAATCAATGTTTATTTATATAGCCCTAAATCACAAGTGTCTCAAAGGGCTGCACAAGCCACAACGACATCCTCGGTACAGAGCCCACATAAGGGCAAGGAAAAACTCACCCCAGTGGGACGTCGATGTGAATGACTATGAGAAACCTTGGAGAGGACCGCATATGTGGGTAACCCCCCCCCCCCTTTAGGGGAGACCGAATGCAATGGATGTCGAGTGGGTCTGACATAATATTGTGAGAGTCCAGTCCATAGTGGATCCAACATAATAGTAAGAGTCCAGTCCATAGTGGGGTCAGCAGGAAACCATCCCGAGCGGAGACGGGTCAGCAGCGCAGAGATGTTCCCAACCGATGCACAGGTTATTAATATTCTGGTTCCTACATTATATATCAATATATATCAATACAGTCTGCAAGGGATACAGTCTGTAAGCACACATGATTGTGCGTGCTGCTGGTCCACTAATAGTACTAACCTTTAACAGTTTATTTTACTCATTTTCATTAATTACTAGTTTCTATGTAACTGTTTTTATATTGATTTACTTTCTTTTTTATTCAAGAAAATGTTTTTAATTTATTTATTTTATTTATTTTATTTTTTTTTTAAAGTACCTTATCTTCACCATACCTGGTTGTCCAAATTAGGCATAATAATCTGTTAATTCCACGACTGCATATATTGGTTGATATTGGTATCGGTAATTAAAGAGTTGGACAATATCGGAATATTGGATATCGGCAAAAAGCCATTATCGGACATTCTTATCTGATACTTTTTATTTCTAACAGTCCATATATGTTAACAAGCATACATAAGATAGAGCATTGTCTGTCTTTGCAGCACAGGACCTGTTTTCTCAAGGCCGTGTCTGCAACTGCCAATTTACACATACTTTTCAGACGTACTAATCAATAGACATAAAATAGCGCCCACAGAACAGTGATCAGTCTTAATAAATCACACTACATGTGCTGAATGATTATATTTGCATTTTCTCCTCCCAGTATCGTGGGTGTTTTGATAAACAGCATATATTCTGCATATACACTCTAAATGAATTGTGTTCTTGTTCTGCTCACCGACACAATCCTCTGCACACAAGTTTAGTAGATCAGTTATGTGTGTGCTATCAAGTTTGCACGTGTTTCAGTACAAGCAAACCTTTAGTAGATCAGGTCCTTAATCTACTCATGGCAGCATAGGAGAACGTTATGTATGTTTCACTTTTGCATCACATTGCACATAACTGTGGTGCATTCAAAAAGATTCTTGATTCAAGTTAGAATCAGAGACGTCATCACTTTTTAAAGAAACAGGGAGGCTAAACCCCCAGAGAGGCACTAATAATAATAATATAATAATGCTGTATTATTTAGATTCATATTATTCACTGATGATAATCCTATGTGAATCAGCTAATCTATACCTTGCTCTCTTAAACAGGGCAGGAATTTCACGACGGCCATGGCTCTCGTTGCCCCTCTATTTGTCCTCGGTATTTATTTCAAGTGACAATAAGAAGATGATATGACTGACAGCAAATATACTTTGTGTAGGACATCATGTGCACTGTACATTACCATGCGGTAGATCATCCGCTCTCAATATACGATCTTTGGTCATGCACAGCCCACTCCTTATGATTGTCTTATTCTGCAAGGTTGGAACAACAGCTAACATTTAGAGTTGTATTACTACAGCGTACGGAGGTAGGATACACATTTAAAAACATAATGTGAAAAGGACACTGCAACGATGGAAAGGAAAGCTTGAACAATGTTCACTCTTATTTTGTTGACACAAGGTTTTATTTTGTGGTGTGTGGCACCACAAGGGACCATACTTGCCAACCCTCCCGATTTTCCTGGGAGACTCCCAAATTTCAGTGCCCCTCCCGAAAATCTCCCGGGGCAACCATTCTCCCGAATTTCTCCCGATTTTCACCCGGACAACATTATTGGGGGCGTGCCTTAAAGGCACTACCTTTAGCGTCCTCTCTCACCTGAAAAGGAGACTATTATATATGTCTCCGTTATCCATAGGTTTAACTACAACCCATAAAGTAGGCAGGCACGGAGCTATTTCTCAGCGTGTGTTTATTCCAGCCAGCCCGTTAATACACTGACACACAACATCCGGATTCCCATCATAGTAATGTCCAAAAACATAACCGAGACGAAGCAGAAGAACGAAGAAGAGACATACCGACGACGAGTAAGAAGAAGAAGTACGCTTGCAAGTTCCAAAATGATTGGAAAAAATATCATCCAGGACAGCTCGAAGGGGGAAGGGGTATGCTGCCTGCACATTTTGTAGATCAGACTTCTCCATTGAACACGGTGGCCGAACAGATATACTTATTTATATATATATATATATATATATATATATATATATATATAAGAAATACTTGAAAATATATACACCACCCGCTAAATGCCCCCCCCACACACCTCAACACCCCGCCATCTCCCGAATTCGGAGGTCTCAAGGTTGGCAAGTATGCAAGGGACAGGGAAACTAATATGAAATATCAGTCAGACTTTACAAGGCCTTTAGCTGTCATGTGCATGTGTTAAAGAAACACTTCCTAATTGTCTGAATGGCTGTAGAGGTGTGGTGACTTCAGGTCACTTATTTTAGTAGTCTATAATGTTATCAGTGTATTGGCACACTAATAAGATTTGATAGTGTTTACTTCAAGATATAATGCTGACAGGTTCAGTTGGTTTAGGGGAAAATTGGGAGCAACACAGTGTTATATTACGTTACTTGATTTTTAACATTTGTTTGAAGGCAACCTATGATGATTATCGTATTTTCTGACTTAAATAACAACAACAAAGCAAGCATCAAATAATAAGGTTCATGCATTTGGGTGTAAGCTTGCACGCCAATATGGATGCCTCTTCTGGTGGGGTTTTGCAATCTGGCAACGTTGTGTTGTCACCACAAGGTGGACATAATTATTTGGGCAATAAGTAAAGCTATCAGTCAGAGGGGAAGAAGCGATGTATGAAGCCAGCTGAAACACAAGAAAAGATAAAGTATAATTAGGTATAAAGTATAATTTTCATCTAAATATGGCATGCGCGTAATAACACAGACATCCAACATGGAGTGAGTGACATGACTGCTGCTAAAAGCAGCTTTAAGTCTGAATTGTTCGACAAGTGTGCAGGTGTACCTACTGTAATGTTGTGACAGGGTGATTCTATATGTATATGACAGGGCTATTTAAGTACACGATGAAGAGGGCCACAGTTTCAAGAGCCCAAGGGCTGTTTTGTCAGAAAGTGCCTCCGCAGGTTATATTTCTTTGAGACTGTGTTTACTTTATTGCAAAGTAAACACATCGGCTTTCACACTGCACTGTCAATAAATTAAATACTCTGCCCTCGCTACTCGTTTACAGCGTGTGCAGCTAGTTAACAGTATGAAGAAAAAGAAACTCCAGGTTTTGTTGAGCATTGATGTTCCTTCTTTTGAATTATTTTCCTTAATTAGTTTTATTTCTTTACACTTCTTCCTTCATTTAAGTTAGTAAGACTGCTAATGTAAACATAAAATAAACATAACAAAAGTATAACGCCCATTGTGTATTCTACATAAATAAAATATAATATATATGCACACAATAATCTACAAATGTTCACACAAAAATTACACAGGATTCACACGCCAAACATTGTATGTGACTTATTACAATTGGGGTTGTCACCCTCTACTGGTTAAATTTAGCACGACATGTATTAAACGAGGTTTGATTGTTAATGTCAGACAAATAAAACGACCACAAATACAAAAGACATCACAATATAAGCAATTTCAATACAAAACAAACTGAATATCTTTATGCGCAAATATTATCTACTTACAAATATTTGATCAAGTTTCGTGGTGAAGCTTACACGCTGGGATTTCTACCATGTTTGCTGCTTATCTGGATCAATGTGTCCGTCGCTTAAAAGGTCTGCCAGCATACTTGCCAACCCCCCCGAATTTTCCGGGAGACTCCCGAATTTCAGTGCCTCTCCCGAAAATCTCCCGGGACAACCATACTCTCGAATTTCTCCCGATTTCCAGCCGGACAACTATATTGGGGGCGTGCCTTAAAGGCACTGCCTTTAGCATTATCTCTCACCTGAAAAGGAGACTATTATATATGTCTCCGTTATCCATAGGTTTATCAATAACCCATAAAGTAGGCAGGCACGGAGCTATTTCTCAGCGTGTGTTTATTCCAGCCGGCACGTTAATACACTGACACACAACATCCGGATTCCCATCATGCATTGCTTCAAAACTACGGCAAGTAGTAATGTCCGAAATTTACAGCCGGACAAACAATATTGGGGCGTGCCTTAAAGGCACTGTCTTTAGCGTCGTCTCTCACCTGAAAAGGAGACTATTATATATGTCTCCGTTATCCATAGGTTTATCTATAACCCATAACATGGTGGCCGAATGGATATAGTCATTCATGAACGGTCAGAGAAGCACAAGGCAACGCAGAATTCAGAGATCGCTCGCCAATACTCAAATGGAAGAACAAAGGCTACTCAAATAGTTAAAGGTAAGTGTTATTTTTTTTTTTAAGTAAGCAGCAAGTACAGTACAGTTAGTAGAACAACTGTGTTTTCATTACTGTGTACTGTACTATATATATATATATATATATATATATATATATATATATATATATATATATAAATATACACGTATATATATATATATATATATATATATATAAGAAATACTTTAATTTCAGTGAATTATAGCTATAAATATACTCCTCCCCCCTTAACCCCTCCCCCCGGCCACACCCCCCACCCCCCAATCTCCCGAATTCGGAGGTCTCAAGGTTGGCAAGTACGTCTGCCAGAAAACAACGAATCGAGCACTTGCTTGTGGTAGAACATTCATACTTTGTTGTCCAGTCGTTGTTAAAAGATCGATTTTCGCAATTTTTGATTTAGATTTTTTTTTAGGGTTGAATGAGTAGTCTTCTTCTACTGACCTCACTGCTGCTTCATTGTGACACATATGCCTCGCTGTGGCCCCTTATGATTTGGCGGAAGGACTGCATACATGATCAACCCTAGTTTTGATGGTTTCATCAAGCCTATTTGGGTGATGTTCGGTGAGCCAAATGAAATTTTTTGGCAGGCCGTCAGTTGAATAGGCCTGGTTTATGAAGTTTATTTTCGACCATGTCTCGAAAAAGATAACAGCAACATTTTTTTCCAGATATTTATTTAACAGTGTACATTTTAAAAAGTTTTCATTTCATTTGCAATCTGGGAACACCTCCACTAATGAATATCTTGCAAAACACTGGTTGTATAGGTGATTTTGGGGCTAAATCTACACATAATTTACACCAACTCTTATCCATTACATATTTACATATTACATATGTACATTACATATAGATTACATTACATATATACTACAAGGAAGTGTTTTAAATGTAGATTAAAATCACCAAAAGTCTAACCTGACTCTCGCCAGATCCTTGTAGTTCGCTGCCCATAGCAAAGCAAAATTGAAGATGATATCTCATGTATGTCTTATATACATCTCCTAGACATAAAAGAGCACGAATCGAGACCAAAGTAGTTTTCTCATTCTTCTCAGATGTATCTCGTGAGAAATAAGGCTCCCAGTGAGCACTGTGAGAGATCTCAAAGTTGTCTAACAGTTATCTCTTTTCCCTATTTCAACTAAGAGCAAAATGAGAGATGAATGAGCTGGTCTCCAATATGTCTCAGTGAGAGATATACATGGTTTTGTTTCTCACTACTCACTGTTTGAGTTCTCAGATGTCTCTTTTCTATTTCGGCAAAAAGAAAATTGATGAGTATTGGTTTCAATATGTCTCAATGATGTCTCAGTGAGAGATATACTTGGTTTTGTCTCTCACTGCTCACCATTTGAGTTGTCAGATATGCCTCTTTTCTATCTTAGGAAAAATAAATTAAAAATACATTTTAATTGGCACAATTTAATTATACCTCAATCACACTCCAGTTTATCTCATGCCAATATTTGGAGTAAATAATTAATTCAGGCAATATGGATATATGGTCTGTAATCTATATGGTTTAATGCATAATGTTCTACTTAATTTGTTGATTTCTTATACACACGCCATGTGCAGTAACTCAGTGACTACAATTGTGAGATTTAAAACTGAACCCAAACAATACTGTTATGATCACAAGACACTTTTTAAGACCTTTTAACATTAGTGAACTTTCTCGAGCAGTGATTCTCAAACTCTTTTCACAAAGTACCACTTCAGAAAACCTTTGGCTCTCCAACCACCATGATAAGGACTAATATTAAAATACAGTAGCGTAGTAGGCCTAAATATTCATTAAAAAAGACAGTGGTTTTATTTAACAAGTACATTTTAATATATTGGCCACTGAAATATTACAGACAATGCAAAAACTTAATCAACAATGATACTCCATATACAGTACATTTTTACAGACTTTTACAGCATCCACGGCAACATCTCATCGGTGTGTATTTTCAGAGCATTTATAACAATGATCAAATATTTGATTTGTGACTTCTTAGGCCAGTTGAGTTCTTAATTAGTTAAAACTTTTCAAGTGTGTTTGGGAAATAAACTGAAAACACAATGCCAGGCACAGATGTGAAGCAAAGGAAAACAACTTTACCCAATATGTCATCCAATCATACTACTGTACTTACTGGCAGAGGTTTCCAATAGGGAAATAACATGACTTCATGTACCATTTGTTACACTATCTTGCAGCAAAGAAAACCCTGCATGTTTGAATTCACGAAGGAGGGCCCATTTGGCACATGATTGTGCTATGATAAAGAAGAAATCAATCTGTCCATACTTTGTTTGTCCGTCATTTGAAAAAAAAACTGTAAAATTGTTTCTACTATTACCTTTACCATAGTGTTTTGATGTGAGATAATTTCTCTTAACTTGTGCCCTGTGAAAGATGCTTACTGTTCCAGAATTGATGCAGTGACCAGCATGTATTTGCAATGCAGAGAGGTGAACTGTGTCCAATAGAAGTTCACTAGGTGCTCCATATAGTTTAATCCTAGACAAATATTTGTTTTCCTGACAGAAACTATCATCTTTAGTCATATGTCTGTAAAATTCAGCTATGACATTCCCTGGTTTAATAGTTTGTGAAATAACAGGAATAGACTGCACAAGTTTGACTACATTTACCATCTGCATAGGTATATTTTGAGTACCATGTATGAGCCTTAACAAATATCAATTTTTGTCTTCATCGGTGTTCCAAGTGAGATGTTTTTAGGGTCACTAAGAGGACCACCCCTATCGACAAGCTGTTTGTAAACTTCTGCATCATATATATCTTCAATGTTGTTAGCATCTGCCTTCTTTCTGCTTAATCTGAAGTTAAGCTTCTCCTGAAAACCTGGCTTGAGGAACAATGACCTTATGTGAGCCTTAATTGGAACCTCTATAAAGGATGAAGATCTTTCTTCTGACACACTGGTCCCACAAGACAGACATTTTATTTGTTTACTTTCTAATTGCCCAGAACAATTACTGCAGTATTTATGTAATAAAATAGGCGATGATGCAGAGCAGGATAAAAGAAAGTTTTTGAACTTCTGCACACTGTTTAAGCAGTCTGCATTCAGACTATCGGGACAAAGCAGCTTGAACATTTTCAGCAAATCGATTATAGGGCCTTATCAGTGACTTTATGACAGTTTTCATAAGCCCTGATGATCAGAAGGCACTCTGCCACGGTTACTGATGCATTGTCATATAATGGTTTGTCTGTTGTGTCCTTGATATTTGACTCTTCTGCACACTCCTCACTCAAACTATCTTCAAATCCTTCATTAAACATATGTCCGTCATTGTACATCCAATCCCCCATATCAGGGAGATATTCCTCAAATGATTGAGATGGATCATACTCAGCATCGACATGTAGTTCAGTTGTTAGGCCATCAGGAGGATCTATGAGGGCTGATCTGGAAAATGGTTTTCCATTGTCTTTGATAGAGTCAAAAGTAGAAATATTTTCATGTGCTGAAATTAAAATAGAATAAAAATCATTAAAGGTTTTTTATAACATTTTGTCACAAGGCAAAACGTATAACATCTCAGCATATCGCTCACATTCTTACACTCAAAAGTTTGGCATATTTTAGCAGGATATGCTTTGTGACAAAATTCACAGCAAAACATTAGTTAGACACAGAAGACGGTGGGTGTACTTGGCGGGTAGGGAGAGGTTTGATGTTCCAGAGTGGTACATCCTGCATGGACACCTGGAAGTTGGATGTGTTCCATATGAAGAGCAGTGTTTTGGGCTCCTTCTGTTCCCCTGCTGCTACCTTCTGACACAAAGAAGAGGAACCAAAAAACTCTAAAAATTAAAATAATTAAAAGAAAAGAAGAAAATTGCGAAACAAGAAGCAAGTTGACATAAATTGAACACATTATACAAATCTAGCTAATGGAATGCATTTACTTTTTTCCCGCATCTTGATCGCATTGTAGTTCATGTTTACGTATCTTCTGTGTTTGTGGTAACACATAATCCCCAGTATTAAATGTAACTCATCACAATACAACACGCACTATAAAAAGAAAGTGTGGAACTTCAGTGATAAACAATGCCAATGATTAGTAAATACACAGCAGCAAACCAAACCTATGAGAAAGGATCTTGACGAGGGATGCAACATTATTGTAAATATTGCATTATTTTGGTTTCAAAATTCTCACAATAATGCCGTGATGTGTGACGCTATCAAACGAGAACTCCCGTCAGTGTGTTTTTTTCTGACAATATTAAGTGGGCTGATCTGAGAAGTAAACTCGATCTCCCATGACAACCCGCGCAGTGTGGGACAACAAAGTTCAAACAGGGGACATTATATAGGGGCGAAAAAGAGGAACTGTGCAGGAGTGACGGGAACGTTTGTGCTTCGTAGCTCGGAGGAATTGTTGCTGTGAAATATTTCTGTGCCTATAACTGCTGTGTTAGATTAAACTAAAATATGTGTGTTACTTGAAATTCTGGATTATTTTGCACCATTCCTTTGCACTTAAAATACCTGTTTATAATAATAAATAGGACTACAACATATGAACATTATGTTTGTATTCAATTACAGTAAGTGTGTTTATCCTAAACATTCCTGCCACTTCATTTAACACACGTTGACATGTTTGTAACAATATCTTACCGTGGCTTTAACACTGTGACGATATAATACCATGACATTTTGATATTGTTACATCCCTAATCATGACTTGATGTTACCTACCAGCCTTAACTTGAAGATGAAAGGTTCAAAGAAGATTAATTACACATGCTGAGATAACTCATATTTCAAGTTTCATTCTTCATATATGTGCTACTGTAATCAGGGTAAAAGAAAGCAATATTTCCATGCTTGTTCCTGACAAACTGTGGACAGCTTTTTATCCATCTATCTGGTCTGTAAATCTCAATCAGAACTAATTCACACAAACAAAGAACACGCATATACATATAACTTACTTAGACATTGCTCATCAGTCTCCACATTCACATTGGTGGCTGCAGGAAGAAAAATAAAGTATCACATATTATATCTGCTGCCAGTTTAATGCACCACCACTATGCCAGTCTACTCACCAATTGTACAGTCCTTCTTGATCGTTTATTTGAGTCGACTTCTTTACCGGTTCTTCTCCATCGTTTTGCAGGTTTTCGTTTTGTCATTTTGACACTCCAATACTATGTAAATACTGACAAAGGTTGCTGGAATACACAGTGGAACTTCTTGTAAATGTAAAACTCTATATTATGTTGAAGCAGTGTATGTTCAGTAATTTATATTGTTCCACTTCCAATGTTCTCTGTACATTTATGTCTATCATTGTTATTTCACTATGGGATGTATAAAGTGTATCTTATCACTTGCGATGCCTCGGTGGAGGTAAGTATCATAGCTTCGAGCAATGTGGTTGCGCCGTTGAATGCGGCATTTATAGCTCTATTTTCGTAACACAGTGACGTTACATTAGTTTGAATAATAACTCGTGTGTGTTAAAGTAATTTAAATACCAAAACAAAAACAATAAATGGTATTACTTACTTTCAGTCGTTATTCCTTCGATGCTGAATTGTTTCCTCCAATCGATACAAGTCACATTCGCCCACTAAATGCGCATGCGTGTTTTCCAGGAAGAGCAAAAATGATTGGACAGATTCATGGGGCGCCGTGCCAAATCTCGCGAGAATGTTGATGAGACAGATCCACATCTCAAAATGTAGATAAAGTTGATTTTCTCCTTATATGTCCATCTGAAAATAGCCATTTTTGGCTATGTGTAACTTTCAAAGGAAGACAATTCAGAAAATTCACGCCTTCTATCAGACAGCGGCGGACATGACGCGTTGTTTGCCATCAACGTCAGAAGAAGAAGAAGCGGGAAAACAGTAGGTGGCGTAACATTTTAACGTTGTGTGCGCCGACCTCGAACGAAAACGAGGAAGAAGAAGAAAGAGAAGAAGAAGCGGGAACGTTTTTGGAAACGACAACCGCAACGCTTGTGACAGAAGACTTGGAGAGGTAAGTATCCTAATATTTTTTAGTTGGTTAAGCATGTAATGTTGTGAAGTGAAAATATTTAACTGTTGTGACAACGAGTGTTCCTTTGAGAGGTTGCAGTAACGCTAATGGCGTCTGTCCAGCAAGTAATGTTAGTATACATAATGACCTTCACAATTAGATTATACAGTGCATATTAATTTTGGGGTTTGACTTTAAACATTTTTATAATACTGTTGTAGGTAAAGTAACAATCGACAAAGAAGGTCCGGGCTGCATTTTATTGATATGGCTGGCTAGTTGTAATAAATAAGAGATGCCATCCAAAAGTGTTCAATGATTAACAAATGTACCCCGCCATTTTGAAAGCAGCAGTACATTTGCTTACTAGCTGGCACTGGCCAGTATGTATTGTATCACGCTATTGATCATATAAACTGCATATATATTGGAAAATAAAATAGCTATGTGTGTAAAATTTGAAACATTCATTCATTTAAATGAAACTAGCATTATCAGACAGGTCTTGTTAAGACTAGTTAGACTTAGACTTCCTTTTTATTGTCATTCAAATTTGAACTTTACAGTACAAATAGGAACGAAATTGTGTTACATAAGCTAATGGTAGTGCGGGATAAAAAAGCAATAAGGTGCATATATAAATAAATAAATAGGTTACTGTACAGATACATATATTGCACTTTTTCACATGCGTCCACGTTTATGGATGTATGTTATATTGTCTTTTTTATTCCAGCGAGTTAATCCATTTTGGGGGGAGTTGAGGGGATAATTTCATTATGATGCGTTCAAGAGCCTTACGGCCTGAGGGAAGAAGCTGTTACAGAACCTGGAGGTTCTGCTTCGGAGGCTGCGGAACCTCTTACGAGTTACGTAATATAAGAATAATTTTCCTGTGATACATGTTTAAAAAGTTATGATTGTCTTAACCTGGTCAAAATGCACTAATTTATGGTCAACCTCTTCAATACAAAGTCATTGGGGCTCAATATTTTATTCATGACCTTTTTTGTTAAAAATGCCATAACTTTATTAATATGTACCCTATTATAAAAAGGTGCCATCAAGCCCCCCGCACCCCAAAATAGATACGAATTAAACTGTCCGGTTGAGGTTTTTTTTTACTATAGCCAGAACGATCATAAACAATCATTTTGTTTACTTGTTGTACTTGACAGAAGTTAAATATGATTTACCCAAAAAGTTAACATCCATATGAAGTGACCCCATATATGTAAATACTTTCCATTTATATTATAGTTCCATCCATCTATCTATTTTCTACTGCTTTTCCCTTCCGTGTTGTGGGGGGTGCTGGAGCCTATCCCAACTGCGCTAGGGCGGAAGGCGGGGTACACCCTGGACAAGTCAACACAGATCGACAGACTACATTCACACACTCGCGTCAATTTAGTGTTGCCAATCAACCTATCCCCAGTTTGTGATACTTAATGTATTTTTTCATTAACAGGATGGACAAAAAGAAAATGACAACATAAGAGGTTAAGAGTTCCCACAAAGAAAATGAAGGACCTGCATAATTCTCCTCCCCCAAATGAGCAATCTGGTAATTCTCTGTATGTGTGGCAAAGCGGACTACGGTTAAGCCAAATTGCCGTGTTACATGTAGCTAACAAACTGGAAAAAGGACTTTATTAGTTTGTTTAGTATTTAAAGAGCAGCTGAGAATGCCACCTTGGGAAAGTCGCCCCAAGAAGGTTAGTAACAGTACCCTAATTGTAATGAGGCCACACACCTCTAAGACAGCGATGGGCAAGCTCACCCTACTGCATATGCTTTAAAATGCATATAGGGATGGGGAGAGGGAATAATCATAACATTGTTGTCCAAATGAGGTGACAAATACCAGTCCAAATTTTTATACTCAAATAAAAAATGTTAAACACTTTCTCTTTTGCACTCTCTCTTTCAGGGTGTTTGGCCTTCGTCAGATGGGAGGACGGTTATACCGGCAAAATCTTTACTGGAGCAGACATTTTGTCAAGAGATGAAGCTCCTGTGCAGATCTTAGAACAGGAGATTCTGTGTTAGCAAAGTGGTCAGATGGTAAATTTTATAGGGCAACTGTTGAATATATTTCAGGAAAAGTGACGGGGGACTTGTAACAGGCAGCAACACTGTTGGACCACCACCACCACCCTATGGGTAAGATTGACATTTATTACCTCATGCCTATGGGGCTACAAGTTCAAAACTTTTCATCTTTATAAAATCAAATTTGGTGAATTTCCAAACCAAAAAAACAGCATTA
Organism: Nerophis lumbriciformis; assembly: GCF_033978685.3. Lineage (NCBI taxonomy): Eukaryota > Metazoa > Chordata > Actinopteri > Syngnathiformes > Syngnathidae > Nerophis > Nerophis lumbriciformis. Next base: position 45,532,750 of record NC_084549.2, on the reverse strand, counting down.
ACTGAAATAGTATTTTATCTGCCATCAAATAATTGTTTCAGTAAATAGTATGTGAATGACAAATACAAATATTTAATGTATTTCATTGCCAAAACCCCAACATCTGTATCCACTTTGATTTCAGGATTAAAAGTTCTGAACTTGTGGACCCTGAAAACAGTTATTTGCCATCATTTTATTACTTTTTAATCATGGTCAAAATGTTCATAGAGTGTAAATATCCACTCTACAATCTCATGTGTCAAAACTAGGGAGTACAAAAATTAACATTTCATGTCATGGTTACAATTGTTATCACAGTATTGATAAATGTGCTCAAGAAGTACTTGAACACACACTGAAATCTTATAAACAAGTTTTATTGAGGAAAAAAAAATAGTTACACAATATATACTTTCTTAACAGAAGAAATCTACGTTTTTAAACATTCAGTTTCACGTCAAAATATAAATTCTGCATTTTTAAAAATTAAATATAAATTAAAATATATAAAAATATAAATAAAAGTAGTGTAAGGATGGGGGTTGAAGGATGAGTGTCAAAAAACAGATCTAACTTTGCTTTCTTATCAGCAATCGAGCATTAACTAAACACCCGTGGGTTCTCAGAGCAACACACAACACCAGAAATGTGTCCCGTGAAAACCTGTCCGATCCGGAGCTTTCAACAATAACAAAAGTTCCATGGATGAATTAAGTAAACAATATCAAAAAATAGGATCCAAACAAAATTTATGGAACGCTCGCCTCGGCCGCAGGTACTTGCTGTTGCTCTTGCCTAAACGCCACACTGAATTTCAGGACAGGGAAACCAAAACAAGCTTGCTAGTTAGCATAATTAGCATCATCGAGCTAGCTTACTTGTTGTTGATACTGTTACGTGATTGGCTGTTGGCGTATCCCTTCCATTGCTCAGTAAATACTGTTAACTGATTGTCTGTTATAGCATGTCCCTCCCATTGCTCAGTGACACTTCCTGTTTTCTGTTTCTTGGGTTCCCAAAGCGCGAGTGACCTCATGCAGCGAATCTTGCTTGCTCAAATATTTTATCGAACGCATTTAATATTTATATCATTATGTGTCTATTGCGATATATATTTATTGTTTTATTGGCCCAGGGCTATGTAGTATTGATTCTTAAAAAAATATTTTCGGGGCTTGCGTGGGAGCACTACGTGCAGATAGAAATGTTCCTCTTTTTTGTAAATTTTCCTCTTTTGTCAAAGGGTGCTCACATGCCTGTACTTCCTGTGTGAAAGAAAGTAGTTAAGGCGGAAATCTCAATATGCCATAGTTTAAAAACATTTTTTAATCCAAATATAAGTACTGGTTTGACAGTTTATACTTAATTGTACATTTCATAAATAATCCTGAGATATATAAAGTAATAACTTTTTGGTGATAGTCAATGTTATGTATAACTTAATATTGTAAAATCTGTCATAATCTGTTGGCATTGTTGACTAAGTGAGTTGTCTATTTCCTTGCAGTCAAGAAGATTTCATCTTCAGTATTGGTCCAGTTCCTTTGTCTTTGATGTGACATTTTTTTGTTTAGGAGTACTGTACAGAATGATTGTAGATATGGTCAATTTTGGTCATGGTACATTTATTTTCATTATTGGTATCGTCCATCATAGAGTGAGGAGAACAAATCATTTATACACTGCTGATTTTGTAGTTTGAGGTCTGTTACTTTTATTATTATTATTATTATTATTATTATTATCATTATCATTATAGGTACACTTCAATTGTAAGTGATAGAATCCAAAACAAAAATCCATAAAATCACATTGTATGAATTTTTTTAAAAGTAATTAAAGTGCATCTTTTTGCATGATATCCATATTTGATACTTCAAATATACTCCCAAAAGAGGTTTCTAGGTGATCAATTCCATGGAAAAAAAATGCAAATGACCTGAAAACATACAATGTGATTTTTTTGTTTTGTTTTATATTTTGCAGTCTGTTAAATACTTGTTCTCCTCACTGTACATAGACTAAGGTCCACTTTGGCCGCTGGAGGTTAAAATGTGGGTCATTTCAGTAATTTTTTTGTAGTTCAGTATTTCTCATCTCTTTTGACAGGAGAGATGCAGGCAACCCATCTGTCGAGGACACTATCTCATATCGACCGCAGGCAGAAAAATCATGGACGCCGTGTGATGGATGTTGGGAGGAGTTCGAAAAAATCCTGCGAGAAAAGCAACAAATCGAAGAAGTCCTCTTGAAAATAGGCAAGTAATTAATGCTAATTTATTCATGATGTAATTATTTTGTTTACATAAATTTGTGATTTGGCCTTGAACACATTATTTTCTCATTCGGGTATTGTTTGTGCTATTTTTTTCCCTTTCAGATCCGGACCAAGTCAGAGTACTCCAAACTCTGCGACCTCGTTAGTGACAAATACAGCGACGGCCCTCCTCAACAATCGGGCCAGCAGGAGCTCTTTCCTGAGAGCGGCGTATTCATGTCCTCGTTCCGCCTTGCTGCCATGAGTCATGCTTCAAAGCCCAATTGCATGCGTTTATTCCACGCACTTTTTGACCACTTTTTTACAGTTGAGGAGTGTCAAAATGCTGTCGCTTTTGGTCGCCCTGGAAACAAACCTGTAGGAACAGGAAAGCGCATCCTTGACCGGAAAAAAGTTGAAGAAATCCTAAGTAAGTTTTCCCAAACTGAGGGTGTTTTCAGGCCAAAATTGTGTAACAATAATTAAATAGAAGTTCAATACGAGAAAGTTTGATCCCTTATCGATTATAGCACACGAGAAGCATAACTGAATGTTACATAATTACAGTTTGTGATTGGCCAAAAAACTAGCATTGTGATAGTGTTATGTCCATCAACTTGAATTGTGGTTGTGTGTATTAATGTGCAGGGTTTCCACAAGGCATGAAGTCATTAAATGGATTTTGTGTAAATTAAGGCCTTAAATGGCAATAAAAAGCATTAAAAGCGTTGTCCAGAGGCATTTAAAAAATGTAATACAATTGTAGGACATGGCCGATAGTCAATATGTCAAACGGAAAATTTTTTTTTAAAATTTAAATTAATTTAAGAACCTCGAAATTTCTACATCTGTCTGTGTGTGTGTTTATTCTTTTAGCTGAAGCTGCCAAACTGCATACAAGAGGTATTGTAAGGTGGGAACGCGACAAAAGCACTGCCTCAATACGGCACAATGAAACTGCTCTGGGGGCCTAAACTTTTCCATTCTTTGGTCACTGTAGGCGTGTAGTCCTTAACTGGGACATCATGTCAGGATAATGGGGAAGCTGAGCTTTTTTCATACACGACTCGTTTATTTCAATCACCTCCACTTCAACACATATGAGCTAACTTTGCTAACATTAGCAACTGTCGTGACGCAGGCGCCTCAAGTTATGGCTTAGGATGGACAAACAAGGCAATTTTCACAGCAGACCACAACTCTTTTATTCTCTGCCGTTCCCACAATAAATTAATACGAGTTCCTTCAGCTGCTGGATACTTGATACATAACTTGCTATTTACTGTAAACATTTTAAATAACAGAGAGGGTGTAAAATACAATATATTCAATATCGGCAAATTAATATAATTGACATAGCTTTTTCTTAATGCATTTTATTGGCATTTTTCCAAATACCGTTCTGTATTTTTCTAAAATGTTTAAATCGATCATCCATGTCCAAACACATGCATAATTTGCAATCCTAGTATGATGTTCATTTATTATTCTATAAAACCTTTTAACTATTTTAAAACAAATTGTAATTGTAAAATGGTATCCTCCAGTTTGTGGCTATTATAAGACATATTTTCAGAGAATATATATATATTTACAGCATGTTTTAAACAGACACAACTAAAAAAATGGCTTATGGGTATATTATATTGATCATCTGATGCAGAATTGGATGTTTGTTTAGAGGGCTCAAGTGCAGTTCTCCTTTTAAATTTTTTGATGGACGGAACCTTTTAATTGGCCATTCTACGGCCATGCACACAGTCAAAACACTATATGCTACTCCAGAAAAATAAATAAATAAAAATACATTCTCCAATTAAACAGTTTTGTAAGCCAATTCTAATACACGAGAGAGTAACAGTTAATCTAAACTTTTCAACTAATTAACTTGTCTAATGCTTACAACTGTGTGTATACAGATAATTGTAGGCTTTTGACTACGGTATATATAATAACTATATGCAGTCGCACATGGGCATTACATTTTTTTAAGTACCAAAAAAATGGCGTTAAAAAGCATTAAATTAGATTTGCATTATTATTATTATTGCATTGCATAGATTTGATACCTGTAGAAACTCGGATGTGGCAAAATTACGAATGCCTGATTATTATGTTCTTGCCTTACAGCGTATGTCCTGAGATGCGGTACCCTTCCTGATTGGGACAATATTGAGGAGGCCAAGCTCAAGCAAGCTTTGGTAAACAAATGTCGGGCAAGAGCAGGTTTTAAGTAGGCCCTTGTACCTGCCAAGTTCATTCTGGGGTAGGATGTTTCCTTTGTAAACATGTTGATAATTTGGTCTGGGGTTGCGCAGTATATATTGTATAAAAATGCCCTATGATGTAGCTTTTAGTACCACGTTATACTGTGACAATGCATATTGAGCTGTGCTGTGTCTCGCAAATTTGGCACTGATGCAACCTCACTAACAAGCTAGCGGCTAATATCCCTTCACAGTACAAAGCTGTTTCCAAATAAAAAACGGAAATGACGCAGTATGTTAGTAGCTTTTGTAACCAATTTCAAAATGTTTTAATGATCATTTATGTACCAAATGTTATATTGTTATCACAGGAGGCTGTTCTATTGTTTACAACAGTGGTTCTTAATCATAGGGCTGGGGCCCACTGTTTGGCTGCGAATATCCCTTGAGGGCCGCCAATAAATATCTGTTTCTTAGCTGTGGTCCGTCCATATGGGCCGCAATGGTACTCAGTTGTAATACACTTTAGTGTAAGATGACTAATTCAGTGTTTGTATTTGAGTGGGTCCGAGACCCCTCTGTAGTGGAAAAGTTGGTCGGGCCCTGAGGTAAAAAATGTTAAGTATCCTTGGTGTTCAATGTGTGATTATTTTTTATATGTAGACCAGTTCCAAACACCACGGTTACAATTTTATAAATGTATTTCAGTTTTTGCTTGGAATATTTCCAAAATGGAAATTTAGTCATTTACTCACCCTCTTTCTGAGATTAAGTCAGGTGTTTTTTTTAACTACAGTACATGGTTTGCTCAACAAGGAGTTAAAAAAAACTACACCGGACTTTTTCACAACAACAAAGTGAGTACTTAAGGTTAAATTCATTTAGTTTTGTATTTGTTTTATTTTTTGTATATTGTTTTCTATGTTGTTTTAATTATTGTGAATGTCAATATGTACATTATGTATGTACTAATTAACTACATTTAAATTGTTGTATTTAATCTATTTTTATATCTTATATTTTGTATTTGTATATGTGTGTAGCCAAATAAAGTGATACACCGCTCAATATTTGAGTATTTTTTAGTGTTATTTCTAATTAAGTCAGATAACGAATATTTAAATTGCACTCTCAATTTGTTCTCATTATTCTCAAATTTGAGATATGATGGCTTTGTTAAGACATTTAAGAGAAATAATCAAGACATGAAAGAGACATACATAAGATCTCTTTTATTGCTCATACATCTCATTTCTTTCTCTTTAATTCTCCTTCAAAATAAATGAGACATAATTGAGATCAGTGGCATACATATATGAGCTCTCCTCAGTGTATCCCACTTCTCAAATATTGCTCAAATGGTTGTCTCAACTCAACCTCCTTTGTCTCAGTGATGTCTTGTCTCTTTTTAGCTTATTTATTGCTCCTAAGGGTCCCTTAGGAGCAATAAAAGAGAAACAATTGATCACAGAATTAGACAGATATGAGAAGCTCAAAATGGTCTCAAGATACGAGATTAAGCAACAGATGAGCAAGCACATTTTTGCTATGGGTGAGCTCCACACAAGGATCTGGGCTCGAGGGCATTGGAAACTCCTTCAAGATAGCAAAAAATAACGAACCAATCAGGGTCGCCGGGCGGGATTTCAAAGATGTGACGTAGCGCCGAAGCGACTGTTTGATTCAAACAACAATGGTGGCACGCTGCGAGCAGTCGTGTGCTGACATTGATTCTGCTATTGCAACTGTTTTGCGACATCGATCGTCTACTGACATTGCTGCGTTGTTTTAGTAAAAGTTCCCTAACTTTTCGCTCTGTCGTTATCCAATATGTCGGCTGTTCTGTTTTGGATTTCCCAGCGTTGCTCTCATCAGCGTCACGGGTTGATTTGGATGTGAGTGGTTGAAGTAGCATGTCATTCAAGATAACGGACAAGTGGTTTATCCAATCACATACAATGATTTTTTTTACAAGGCCCCGCCTTCTGAAATACATCTCCTATTGAGAAGTCGCAGATCCTTGTGTGGAGCTCAGCGAACTACAAGGATCTGGCGAGAGTCAGGTTACCAAAAACCCCTTTAAGTTAAACAATAATTCAAAATAATTCCGTTGTTTGCCAGCATACTTGCCAACCCTCCCGGATTTTCCGGCAGACTCCCGAAATTCAGCGCCTCTCCCGAAAACCTCCCGGGACAAATTTTCTCCCGAAAATCTCCCCAAATTCAGGCCGAGCTGGAGGCCACGCCCCCTCCAGCTCCATGCGGACCTGACCTGTTTTCACGTCCGCTTTCCCACAATATAAACAGCGTGCCTGCCCAATCACGTTATAACTGTAGAATGATCGAGGGCGAGTTTTTGGTTTCTTATGTGAGTTTATTGTTAGGCAGTTTCATTAACGTCCTCCCAGCGCGGTAACAACACACAACAACAGCAGTCACGTTTTCGTCTACCGTAAAGCAGTTTGTCTGTCGTAAACAGCAATGTTGTGACACTCTTAAACAGGAAAATACTGCCATCTACTGTACATGCATATGTGACAATAACATCTATGGCTTTTAGAGAGTGCAGTGCACAACTGCGCACACAACAAGGAGACGAAGCAGAAGAACAAGGAAGATACAGCCGTGGCGACGCCGACGACGAGTATGATGAAGAAATACGTTTGTAAGTTTCAAGCCGCAGCTGCGATTGGACCTGGATAGCCTCCGGGAAGAAGTAGTGGACTACCAAGTGATTGGCAGTGAAGATCTTCTTCAGGAAGCAAAGATTGACCGGTTTTGGGCCATGCTAGGGAGAGATGGAAGATTCCAGACTCTAGGGCATTTGATGAAAGCACTTTTGTGCGTGCCACACAGCAATGCATCATCAGAGAGGGTGTTCAGCATGGTTAGAAAAATAGTGACAGAGAATAGAACAAGGATGGACAATTCAATCCTTAACTCAACAATGAGTAGATGAGTGTTATGTGTGTATATGTGTAAATAAATTAACACTGAAATTCAAGTATTTCTTTTATCTATATATATATATATATATATATATATATATATATATATATATAAATAATAAAATAAATATATATATATATAGCTAGAATTCACTGAAAGTCAAGTATTTCTTATATATATGTATATATATATATATGAAATACCTGACTTGGTGAATTCTAGCTGTAAATATACTCCTCCCCTCTTAACCACGCCCCCGCCCCCAACCACGCCCCCTGCCCCACCCCCGACAACGCCCCCCACCCCCCACCTCCCGAAATCGGAGGTCTCAAGGTTGGCAAGTATGTTTGCCAGATCATACAACATGTCTTTGTTGTTATTTTAGACACTGTTGTCATTCTAATGACACAATTTCTCTTATGGTATTCTCATTCTTTCCGTGTACAAACAAGTAACAGCACAGCAGTTGACCCACTTATAACATGACACATTTCCATTTCAATAAACATACTACTGTAAATGAAAGCAAACAAAACACACAAATATAACAGCATTGTCTTATTCCTTCCAGTCATGTGTTAAAAGCAGCCTGCACACCCAGAGGCACCCTGTCATTCCTCATACTTGAATTGCAATGTGGCCAACTTTGGTTGCACTTAACGGAAGCTGATGCCTGCTGTGGCCTCAGGCTGCCATGTCTTTGCCAGCCGTATCAATCGTCATCGCACTTGGACTCGGCTCTGACACCGTGCTGGAGACTCTCGCACCATAGCCTGAACAACCGAAGCATCCAGTCCAAGCAAAATCAGTGGATGCATACGAGCGAGGCTCTGCTGCACGTTTCCTCAATATTTCCCCGCATCTTCAATACAAACTATACATAACACATTCCTTGAGTGTGAGCAAAATTGATCTGTTTCAAAGAGCAGTGAATGAACTGAAAGCATGCTACTTTTCGAGAAAAATACGCCTTAAATGTGTGTGTGTGGGTCAAAGCATGCTGATCTGTGTGTACGTGTTAATGTGCAAGGTTTCTATGACTATGTGTGTGTGTATGCCATTGTGGGAGTGTCCACTGTAGACTGACATATATTTGCAGACGTATTGAATTTCAATAAAAGCCACAATGCAGAGTATGAGGTCGGGGCTCCTTTTTCAATCTTTCCTTGCTCTGTCTAGAATTAGTTGTGGTACACTCCATTTTCACCATACCCAGCTAATCAGATCTCCTTGTGTCCCCTGGGTCTTCCCTTATTTGGTATGTCCCATGAGTCATGTGCCAATCAAATTGCCCATCAATGTGTGCCTCATTCTCTTCTTGGTCTAGCTCACTCCAAAGTGTTTCATTAAACTGTGCCATATGAACTTTTTGAAGCTGAACAAAGATGATCTGGTGTATGTCAACATATGAGTAAAATCTAAAGGTGTGCGCTGTGTGTTTAGACGCACCTCAAGTGCTACATGGTCTGTAGTGGGTCAACCATGTCATGAAAAATGCATTTGTAGGAAATAGTTTAGGAGAGGTGTGATTAGTTCATAGCAAACATTCAAACATGAGTTTGGTGAGATTCAAGCTAAAATATATACCGTTTTTATTGCTTTTTTTAAATAGTTAATTGTGCATAGGAAGTTGTTGTACACACAATACACACACAATAAGTAAAAAGAGTCACATTTTTCAAAGGGACACTTTCAGTTACTTGAAACCGAGTTTTTGGAAATATTTTCTTTATGTTGTTACTTCACAATATGAAATAACAACATGTTTTAATGTTGTAATAATTAATGCAACCTATTGTTGATGAGGATCCAACAACTCACAATTTCAATTACAATTCCAAGGGTGACAATTTTATTCACCATTGATTCTTAATTCAACCCGATTCTCAATTTAAAACAATTCTCGCAATATACTCTGTGGTATAAAATTGATATTAAAACCTTTTCAAAACAGGTTATAGGTTTCAAAAGCTCCTCTTGGCTGCTGACAAAGGACATAAACACACAGCAAGTAAGCACGGAATTGCCATAGAAAACATATTTTAAAGATGTAATAAAAAGATAAACTTTTTTTATTTTTTACGATCGATTTTTGAAAATTGTTAATTAATTTAGAATTTGAATGTTAATCAATTTTTTTGAGCAACCCTATAATATATATCAACTAGCTACAGCGAGGCTATTCTAACTGGCGGCTTGTTTGATTCAAAAAGGTTTTACAAAAAATTTGAAATAAATACTAGAGTGCTCCTGTTGTATAGAGGAACTTGGACCACTGTTCACACATTGGCAGATCTTGGCATTGACATGTTTACCTTGCTAGCAAACATAGAACGCTGGAGTCCAAACTTGTGATTTACATAACTAAGGCATTCCTCAAGGCACCCCTTTAAGTCTTCTCTGTTTTGCAACTTACACTTTTTTTGTAATCTTACCTAAGCTTTTACCGTAGTCTGTTTTCTTCAGATGCAGCCAGTCATCATTTGTTGAACTTCTTTAGTCATACTAATAGTGTTCCTCAGGGTTCCATTTTGGGTCTTTTCTTTTTTTTTTTTTTTTTATTATTTTGGGCTATTCAATTAGTGGACTTACATTTTTGCAGCAGAGTCTTAAAAACAGTATAGTGCTGTCATTGAGGGTATGTGTACTTTCCGTTCATTCTATTTCCAATTCTGAAACGCAAATTAAAAAATAAAATTAGTGCAGTTTTTCGATTTTTATTATATGTGGCAGATTTTAAAACAAACAAAAAAGGGTTGATTTTCATTGAAATATTGCCATACAATTTGATTTTGTGCTGTTTTTCTTTTATGGATTTAATTTTTTCCAGATAAACACAAACATCGAAAAGAATGTTCGTCCAAGATGCAAAAATACGTGTTTATTTGTGTGATGACAAATTGAACCGGAAGCAGTATTTTAACTTTCAACTTTTAATGTTTTTAGCATAACGGTAACATCTTTGTTCAGTAAGCATCCTATTGTCGTTTTAAAAAGAGTGTCATTTAATAATTATAGTTTTAGAAATGAAAATAGAAAAAATGGTCGGAAATTTGTTTTTTGATTTCCATCCAAGAATTTGAAATAGAATGAATGGAAGGTACATGGACCATAGAGATGATCTTTGACTAGCTTCTTTGCAGAAGGTCCTTAAAACAGCAAAGTGCTCCTGTAACTCTGACAAAATAAAATCAAAAATCAAATGTCTACTGGACACTAGTTCTGTGGAATATACAAAACAAGAAGAATAGTGAAGGGAGAAGTCCAGCCCCGGGGTCCTTAGCCTTCTGGAAATGTGAGCCCCTAAAACATTTTTAGTTGAATATCCCTGATTTCCAATCTTGGTTGGATTTGATTACTTGGGTTTAAAATCCCAGTTTCTGACAAAACAATTTTTCAACACAATAATTCTTGAGAAATATGACAACCACTTTACTGAGATCACCTCTGACATTGTTCCAATATTGTCACATTAATTCCTGGTATATTATAATTTCCTTTCTGCACAGATATGCTGTTGGAGGGAACAATGTCCCATTTGGGATTTTAAGCCATTTACGCAGATGATTCCAGTAATGTTATGCAAATAGAATTTAATTCAAAGTTAATTCCCTCGCATTACTTTTTAATAAAGAAATGACAAATTATAATCGCCTTTGCAATTGAATCTGTTTATGTCGCTTCTGTCACTCGGAGGTGTCCACAGCCTGTCTAACTAGTAATTGAGAGAAAGCGGTGGAAAGAGTGGTACTGTAGCAGGTAAATGTATCGCTTCGTAAAGGACTGTGCCTGAGAAAGAAATAAAGGCTGTAATAAATTGATTTCATATTTAGTCAGAGGCATGTTGATACACAAAGATCTCTTGTGGTCGGTGCCTGTAGCCTGCAGTATTTTCGGTCCTTTCATTAAGGTAGAGATTCTGCCCTTTGATAGTGTTATTGATTCTGCCTCCAAACCCTTTGGCACCCCTGTGAAGTTGATATTCAGGTAAAAAAAAAAGAAAAACAAGAAGATATCATTGACTTAATGTTTTTTCTGTGCTGATGTAGTGGCAATTCACAAAATCACATTACATACCAGTGAACTGTTTTGCTCACTCTTTGTTCCTCCTGTTTTTGGATTGAATTAAGGGGACAGTTGTTCCTTCTGTCATCTCTGCAGAGAGAAAAATTATATTATTTTAATCAATATGCTTATCTGTCCTGGTGTTTAAATTTCACTTGATTGTGGTGTGAACGTATGAAGCACATAACTTGCTGTGCAAATGTGACCTTGAAGTTTATTAATGGAGAGCAAATATCAAGTGAATATCGGCTCTACCTAATTTAATAGATTACTGGCCTTCCTCTAATATTTCATCACCTTCACCAAACAATATCCTCTTTGTCCTCAGTCATGCCACCACTTTGTTTTAAGATGTGAGCTCTTCTGGAAGGAAACATATTTTGTCAGATTGACAAACCTGCAGAACATACCCACAGTCACTATGACTTTTTACATTTGACCTGCTGCTTTATACTTGTAATAATGTAGTCAAAATATATGCATACAGTAAGTTTAAAATGTCTTCAAAATCTATAATTATTTTATTAAGGCCCATATGCTGGCCTGGTGGTTAGCATGTCTGCCTCTCATTCAGGAGATCGAGTGTTGTGTGAGTTTTCTTGTCCAAAATGATGCCTGTTATGATTATTACCGAGCAGGGGTGTCAAACTAATTTTAGCTCAGGGGCCACATGGAAGAAAATCTATTCCCAAGTGGGCCGGAATGGTAAAATCAAGGCATGATAACTTAAAAATAAAGACAACTTCAGGTTGTTTTCTTTGTTTTACTTTGGCCAAAAATAGAACAAGCACATTCTGAAAACGTACATCCATCCATCCATCTATTTTCTACCGCTTGTCCCTTTTGGGTACAAATAATCCTCTGGACAAAACACTTTACATTTGTTGAAAATTCTGAGGAAATTGGTGCAGTTTCAAAAACACAATAAGCTTAGACTTTGTCTCAATGTATCTACAAAGCCAGAATTAAACTTCCAGTCACAGTCTTTTTGGGATTGAATTAAAAACACAACATGGTAACTCTTCTACGTATCAAATACCTCTTTTGTCATGTCCACGTATCAATCTAGTGCTAACTCAACAAACCATAAGAAACGGAGGTAAAAACTATTCAAAAGGGTTAAGTTCACTTTTCTCCTGTTTGACAGAGACATTTTAGGTCAACGAGGTTACCAAATGACGATGTGTTCGTAACAGAAGACATAAAACCTCAGGTTTTAATTTTCATGTTGGTTTGGGAGGAGGAGCCACAATCCCCCTTTACTGTGTACCTCTTGCTCATACATGCCAACGCTCCCGAAATTCAGCGCCTCTCCCGAAAACCTCCCGGGACAAATTTTCTCCCGAAAATCTCTGGAGCTGCAGGCCACGCCCCCCAGCTTCATGCGGACCTGAGTCCGCTTTCCCACAATATAAACAGTGTGCCTGCCCAATCACGTTATAACTGTAGAATGATCGAGGGCGAGTTCTTGGTTTCTTATGTGGGTTTATTGTTAGGCAGTTTCATTAACGTCCTCCCAGCGCGGTAACAACAAACAACAACAGCAGTTTTCGTCTATCGTAAAGCAGTTTGTCTGCCGTAAACAGCAATGTTGTGACACTCTTAAACAGGACAATACTGCCATCTACTGTACATGCATATGTGACAATAACATCTATGGCTTTTAGAGAGTGCAGTGCACAACTGCGCACACAACAAGGAGACGAAGCAGAAGAACGCGGAAGATACAGCCGTGGTGACGCTGCAGACGAGTAAGATGAAGAAATACGCTTGTAAGTTTCAAGCCGCAGCTGCGATTGGACCTGGATAGCCTCCGGGAAGAAGTAGTGGACTACCAAGTGCTTGGCAGTGAAGATCTTCCTCAGGAAGCAAAGATTGACCGGTTTTGGGCCATGCTAGGGAGAGATGGAAGATTCCAGACTCTAATGCATTTGATGAAAGCACTTTTGTGCGTGCCACACAGCAATGCATCATCAGAGAGGGTGTTCAGCATGGTTAGAAAAATAGTGACAGAGAATAGAACAAGGATGGACAATTCAACCCTTAACTCAACAATGAGTAGATGTGTGTTATGTGTGCATATGTGTAAATAAATGAACACTGAAATTCAAGTATTTCTTTTTTATATATATATATATATATATATATATATATATATATATATATATATATATATATATATATATATATATATATATCCATCCATCCATCCATCCATCCATCCATCTTCTTCCGCTTATCCGAGGTTGGGTGTATATATATACAGGTAAAAGCCAGTAAATTAGAATATTTTGAAAAACTTGATTTATTTCAGTAATTGCATTCAAAAGGTGTAACTTGTACATTATATTTATTCATTGCACACAGACTGATGCATTCAAATGTTTATTTCATTTAATTTTGATGATTTGAAGTGGCAACAAATAAAAATCCAAAATTCCGTGTGTCACAAAATTAGAATATTACTTAAGGCTAATACAAAAAAGGGATTTTTAGAAATGTTGGCCAACTGAAAAGTATGAAAATGAAAAATATGAGCATGTACAATACTCAATACTTGGTTGGAGCTCCTTTTGCCTCAATTACTGCGTTAATGCGGCGTGGCATGGAGTCGATGAGTTTCTGGCACTGCTCAGGTGTTATGAGAGCCCAGGTTGCTCTGATAGTGGCCTTCAACTCTTCTGCGTTTTTGGGTCTGGCATTCTGCATCTTCCTTTTCACAATACCCCACAGATTTTCTATGGGGCTAAGGTCAGGGGAGTTGGCGGGCCAATTTAGAACAGAAATACCATGGTCCGTAAACCAGGCACGGGTAGATTTTGCGCTGTGTGCAGGCGCCAAGTCCTGTTGGAACTTGAAATCTCCATCTCCATAGAGCAGGTCAGCAGCAGGAAGCATGAAGTGCTCTAAAACTTGCTGGTAGACGGCTGCGTTGACCCTGGATCTCAGGAAACAGAGTGGACCGACACCAGCAGATGACATGGCACCCCAAACCATCACTGATGGTGGAAACTTTACACTAGACTTCAGGCAACGTGGATCCTGTGCCTCTCCTGTCTTCCTCCAGACTCTGGGACCTCGATTTCCAAAGGAAATGCAACATTTGCATGTTGGGTGATGGTTTGGGGTGCCATGTCATCTGCTGGTGTCGGTCCACTCTGTTTCCTGAGATCCAGGGTCAACGCAGCCGTCTACCAGCAAGTTTTAGAGCACTTCATGCTTCCTGCTGCTGACCTGCTCTATGGAGATGGAGATTTCAAGTTCCAACAGGACTTGGCGCCTGCACACAGCGCAAAATCTACCCGTGCCTGGTTTACGGACCATGGTATTTCTGTTCTAAATTGGCCCGCCAACTCCCCTGACCTTAGCCCCATAGAAAATCTGTGGGGTATTGTGAAAAGGAAGATGCAGAATGCCAGACCCAAAAACGCAGAAGAGTTGAAGGCCACTATCAGAGCAACCTGGGCTCTCATAACACCTGAGCAGTGCCAGAAACTCATCGACTCCATGCCACGCCGCATTAACGCAGTAATTGAGGCAAAAGGAGCTCCAACCAAGTATTGAGTATTGTACATGCTCATATTTTTCATTTTCATACTTTTCAGTTGGCCAACATTTCTAAAAATCCCTTTTTTGTATTAGCCTTAAGTAATATTCTAATTTTGTGACACACGGAATTTTGGATTTTTATTTGTTGCCACTTCAAATCATCAAAATTAAATGAAATAAACATTTGAATGCATCAGTCTGTGTGCAATGAATAAATATAATGTACAAGTTACACCTTTTGAATGCAATTACTGAAATAAATCAAGTTTTTTTTAATTTACTGGCTTTTACCTGTATATACATACATATATATATATATATATATATATATATATATATATATATATATATATATATATATGTATATATATGAAATACTTGACTTGGTGAATTCTAGCTGTAAATATACTCCTCCCCTCTTAACCACGCCCCACCCCCCACCTCCCGAAATCGGAGGTCTCAAGGTTGGCAAGTATGCTCTTGCTTGGCCCCGGTATAAACAGTTTGCTTTCCTAATAGTATTGCTATTGTGACATCCAATGGACACATTTAGAACAGCAGTTTCTTTCGTTCCAAAGAAAAAGCAGCTCATTTTTATACTTGCCAAACTCATCACGCGGGCTGGATAAAACCTGTTCGCGGGCCTGATCTGATACGTTTGACACCCCTGTTGTCTACATTGTCAACTGGTGTGAGTGTTTATCTGTATGTGCCCTGTGAGAGACTGGCAACCAGTCCAGTGTGTACACAGCCTCACCTGAGACTTAATGACAAGCCATGTAGAAAACAAATGGAATGGATTATTTCCATAACCTTTTAATGCACCGTACGTTAAATACAAACAATTTCATAGCTTGTTTGCGAGAGCTTAGTGGTATACGCGCTCTACAGACAAACACATTTGGCCTGCTGATTTAGCGACTAAATACAGTGCTGTATATAAAAAAAAACAAGTATACATTTTGGTTGGAAAAAAACAAAATATTTTTATTATTATAATGTTTTGGTAAGATTCAGCAATTCAAGTAACATTTCACTTACCAGGTGATATGGTATGTGCTCCCATCTCCTGGCAATCATGTTGACCATGTTAATTTGTTGTAAAATTAGAGTTTGAAGTTTGAGCAACAGATAATCAGCACCCAGTGTCGAGCAGCAGACGAACGTAGTAGTACAAGGTTAGCGGTCTATAGTCCCTCACTATTCATCACTATACATCACATCTCATTGCTTCACCACGTCACAGTTTTATTTATTTTGTTTATCTATCTACATGTTTTGGTCTAAATTAGGTGTTAAATTGGGTTTTAGTTGTGTATTATATGTATTACAGTTCGGGGTGGGTACTGTTCACATTTGAACTAATACGGTACCGATTCCAATACCGGTACTCAACGGTAACCATTTTTAGTACTTTTGTGTGTGTTAATTAATGTTGTTGTTTTGTTTTTTAATAAATTATTTTAAGAATGAGCTGATTATGATAACTGATAGCCAGTTGTTATATCTTGTTTCATTATCACATGTTTTAGTATCATTATGTAGGTATGACACTTAGTTGCACTTGCAGTTGCAAGTCCAGGACATGAGATGGAAGTAGGGTATAGTTTAGGATGTGTTGGGTAGTTACATTTTTGCTATCTGTTTCTGAGCCTTACCAAGTTTTACTGCATGTACGGTACTTATCGCGAACACGCTGTTTCATTGTAAAAGGCGTCTTAATTGTAGTTTTCATTTACAAGGTGTTGAAGAAAAAAAAGTTTAAATCACTTATGCTAATGAGTAGCATGTCAATAGCAAAGCTAATGTATATTAGCATCAAGCTGGCACATGATTTGTGGAAAAATTGAGCATTACTTAACTAACGTTGGAGAGTTTTTTTAATCAATTTCTTTGTTTGCATTGGAAATTGCAACATTACCTTGAGGTACTGTAGTCCGGTTGAGTCTGCTTTCTATGCTGCTGGAGTGATCGCCAAGTGCCGAAGTGCAAAAAGTCTGCTGAGCAGCAGCTGAGTCATTAACCGGGCATGATGTCACGCACAACCCATGTGCCGAGTGAATAGGTGCACGGCATGACTGGCGGGATTCGGTCAGTGCCAAAAAAGTACCATACCTAATTACAGTGCAGAATTTGTCTTAATTTCTATTAACTACAGGGATTTGAGCACCCTTTGACAAAAAAAGGCAGAACATTTTTGTCAGTACAAACTACTGCCAAACAAACCCACGGGGTGTTCTGGAGTCTATCCCAGCTGCAAGGCAGGGTACACCCTGGACAAGTCTCCACCTCATCGCAGGGCCAACACAAAATGTGCAGTTCCCCTTTAATGACTGTACTAAATTTGATCTCGACCATAGAATTTGCCATCTACACAAGTTTGCCATCACTGGTCAAATGAGCCTCTTGTGTGTCCAAGAAGGAAGCAGACTGACATCAGACAGATGACCATTCACACTTGGTAACACCCCCCACCAGAGATATGAATATAAGAACTCTGCATCATAACATAAAATACAACTTGTGCAAAAATCCACTTACGCGTTTTATCATGTTCTGCGGAAGGATTACTATAATAATCTGTGAACAAAAAAATATATGGTCTGCGCATTAATTGCTGTTTTTATTATGTGGACATTTGGCTAACCTATGAGAGAAGAAAAAAAAACATCAATTCAAGGACATATGATCAGACATGATGATGAAGCTCATTTGGTCATACGTCCCAAATGATTGAATGACTTTGCTTACAATTCATCCATCTTGGTGATCTTCATTAATAGCTCCATGACGACACAGGAATGGACATGTAAGGCTCAGCTAGTCCCGGCGTCATGGGACAGAGTAAGTTTAGCATGCCCTGGGCTGGAAATTGTTTATTTTATTTTATTTATTTATTTTTTTACATCGTAACAGGGAAATATAAGATGATACTGTCATTATCCGTTACCCGGATCATGGCATGATTTATGTTGGTAATGTTTCGGTTTTAGTCTGTTTCCTGGTGCACCCTCTTTCCCTGTTTACTGTTGGTTTCCATGGGCACTGATTCTCCGCACCTGGCTTAGTTTAGCAATTAGTGTTCCCGTCAGGTGTTTTGGTTAATCACTCCCCTTTATAGTTTCCTGTCACCCAGCAATAGTTGCTGGGTCAATGTTTGCGATAGGCAACATTTACGTTCCCCTGGTTTTGTCCTCGCTCTTGAGATTATTCTGCCCTCCAGCATTCCCCGTTTTTCACCCTTGGTGACATTTTGGTTTTTGTCTTTTTTTTGGACATCTGGAATCTGTCTGTGAATCTGTCTGTAAGGGGGGGACTCTGTCATGATCCGTAGTCCGGATCATGTTTTGTTTAGTTATGTTCTGTTAGTTTTGGACTTCTTTAGTTCCCGTTTAGGCTTCCTTGTTTGTTTTTGTCACCATGGCGACTTATTGTATTCACCTGTCTCTGATTAGTGCTCGCCCGCTCACCTGCTTCCCGAGTACTAATCAGAGGCATTATTTAAGTTACCTTTGCCAGTCAGTCGGCCTGGCTTCATTGATTATGTCACACTGTTTTACGTCTCGTTCATGCCAAGTAAGTTTTGTTCATTCCATGCCATAGCTTCTGCTAAGTATTAGCTTCACTTGTTTTAGGCACGCTTGCCTTTTTGTTGTGTTGTTTGTGTTTTGGTAGTTGGGTGATTTATGGTAATAAATCAAATCCTACCTTTACGCATTCATCCGGAGCCGTCTTTTGCGTTTTCGTTTTCTCAATGAACGAACCGCAGCAAGCTGCATACCTTTACGTGACAGATACATAATCAAAGCAAAGGCACGTTGACAAAGATGATAACACAGTTAACTGACATGTTAGTAAAGTATGAATATGAGAGGAAAATGTTGACGGAAATAAAATCTATTCATATTTAATTTTGTTTTATTGATGGGTAGGACAAGGTCAGCATATATCCAACCACAGCTCTTTAATGGCTCACATTGAAAGATGGGTGGGGTTAGTTATGAACGAGAGCCAATCAGATGCTTTTTCTTGCGAGATAAGGAAGTCAAATGTGTGGATTTAACATGTTTCACATCGTAATATGTGTACAACTGGGAGAAAGTTAAGACGACACATTTCATTTTTACTGCTATGATGCCATCAGCAGGCGAGTCGTCAATCGTGATATTGACACAACTGTAAGTCAAAACCATTTTTGCTTCTATCTATGTTGGGCCAAAAACTGATTCCGGACTGTGCCAAAAATGGATTCCCGCCGTCGCGCTTTCAGGCTTTGTCTGTCAACAACGGATTACAACATGTAAGACAAACACTTATATTTGTGGTTATTGTAAGGATATGATAGGTTGATTGGCAACACTAAATTGGCCCTAGTGTGTGAACGTGAGTGTGAATGTTGTCTGTCTATCTGTGTTGGCCCTGTGATGAGGTGGCGACTTGTCCAGGGTGCACCCCGCCTTCTGCCCGAATGCAGCTGAGATAGGCTCCAGCACCCTCCGCGACCCTAAAAGGGACAAGCGGTAGAAAATGGATGGATGGATGTAAGGATATGTGTATGAAATTATTTAAGCCTTTTAATGTTCGATAAATGACAGAGTTGGCCATTTCTATGGTAATAATGGGATTGTAAAGGACTGTTATTGATCTGATGTTGATGTGTTAAAACCTCTTTCTTGTTTAGTATAACGACATACAATAACAAATGCTTTTTGTTCATGCACATAATAAATATAAATCAAGTGTTTGGATGTATTCATTCAAGAGAGCTACATATATGATAATGAAGTACATACGGTGCTGTTTAAGTTTTGAAGTACACTATATACCCATAAGAGAGTTACATATTTGATAATAATGTACATACTTTACTGTTTACGTGTTGAAGTACCCTTTAAAAAGCTGAAATCAACCCCTAACGAAATCTTAGTGATTCAAAACAAAATGTTGATATTGACACATCTCAACTGTGCATCTCCTAAGGTTATTCTAGTAATGTATGCACTGATGAGAGGTGTCAATATCAAAATATTATTTCGAATCAATTTTTGGTCACAAAGAATACATTTTTTAATGAATACATCCAAAAACTTGATTAATATTTATTATGTGCATGAACAAAGAACAGTTAACATTGTATTATTATTATTATGTAGCTTTTAAACAAGAAAGAGGGTTTAGCACATCAACATTGGATCTATAAGAGTCCTTTAAAAGTTAATGATTGTCACACACACACTAAGTGTGGTGAGATTATCCTCTGCATTTGACCCATCACCCTCACCCCCTGGGAGGTGAGGTGAGCAGTGAGCAGCAGCGGTGGCCGCGCCCAGGAGTCATTTTGGTGATTTAACCCCCAATTCCAACCCTTGATGCTGAGTGCCAAGCAGGGAGGTAATGGGTCCCATTTTTATAGTCTTTGGTATGACTCGGCCGGGGTTTGAACTCACGACCTACCGATTTAATGGCGGACACTCTAACCACTAGGCCACTGAGTAGTACAATTAATACCATACAAATGGCCAACTCTTTCATTTTCCGGACATGATAAAGGCTTAAATAATTTCAAACACATATCTTTACCATCAATATAAAGTGTTTGTTTTAGGTGTAGTAATCAGTTGTGGATAGACAAAGCTGCAGCGTTGCAGTTTTAACAAGCGCAATGGGGCTCCCATGGTGAAGTGAAGTGAAGTGAATTATATTTATATAGCGCTTTTCTCTAGCGTCTCAAATCACTTTTACATAGTGAAACCCAATATCTAAGTTACATTCAAACCAGTGTGGGTGGGCACTGGGAGCAGGTGGGTAAAGTGTCTTGCCCAAGGACACAACGGCAGTGACTCGGATGGCGGAAGCGGGGATCGAACCTGCAACCCTCAAGTTGCTGGCACGGCCGCTCTACCAACCGAGCTATACCGCTCACACACACGCTAAATATTGGTGGGAATCAGTATTTACCAGGGGCCCCCCTGAAAAAATGCCGGGTCTGGGCTCTGCCAATTACAAAAGTAATTACCTTTAATTATCTAAAATAAATAATTGTCAGTGAAAAAAAAGATAACTCGTATTCATTATTTTTTTCGTCTCTCCTCATGCCAACCCTGAATCTTTGCCCTTTTAGCTTTTATGAGCATTTTATCTCGTGTGAGGCGTCATGACAGTCTGGCACAGGCCACTCATATAGAGCAATGTACTTGTTTTGTTCTCATTCCAAACACATGTCTTTGTTTTAACTTACTGAATGAGCCCTCCAAGGTTTCTCATTGTCATCCCATTGGGTTGAGATTTTTCTTGCCCTGATGTGGGATCTGAGCCGAGGATGTCGTTGTGGCTTGTGCAGCCCTTTGAGACACTTGTGATTTAGGGCTATATAAGTAAACTTTGATTGATTGAGATTTGTTGCATATTGATGCAGTGTCCTCACTTATGGCTTGTTAGTGTGGTTTGCTAGCTGCACTAAAGCGAACCAACAGGCCCTCCAGCGAGTGGTTAAAGCGGCGGGGAAAATTACAAGGACGATACTCCCAGAGATGAGTGCCATGTACACAACTCGCTGCCTAAAGCGAGTACACAACATCCTGAAGGACAGATACCACCCAGCACATGGCCTCTTCAACCTGCTACCCTCTGGGAGGAGGTATAGATCGATTCGCGCCAGGACCACCAGAATGTCTCACAGTCTGTATACCCAGGCTGTGAGACTGCTAAATGAACAGCCTGCCCCTTTGCTGCCCCGGACCATCTTATTACCTCACTCTTCACCACCTCAATAATTGTGCTCTAGACATTGCATTGCTGCAACATCAACGTAACACCCATCAGACATCCGACTGTTCCCACCCCCACGTCCCTCTATTCGCCATCTTCTTGACAATGCTAAACTGTAAATTATGGTCAACCTGCACAGCAATGCAGTTTCTATGCCGCTGGACAAAGTTCAAACAAAATCTCGTTGACATGTATGACTTAAGTGTTATTATGACAATGACAATAAAGGAATTGATTGATTGATTGATATACAAACTAATTAGAACACTTTTTCCCCCAAAACAAAATGTGCCTGATAATAAAGTTGGTTGACAAAGTGCCTCTCTGTGCGCACTAGAAAAAGTTGTGTTTCCACAGCAGGTGTCTGTTGGGGTGCATCAATAATTTGCTTTCCTTTCGCCCCGGGTCACGACAGTATCACTTAAGGACTACAACACACTGCAGAATTGCCATATGTTTTTCGTGTCTTACAAAAACATGGTTGCGTATGTGCATCCCACGTGTTATGTACTTTTTTTTTTTTTTGCCTGTTCCCCGACCTGATGTCTCCTGTTGCTAGCAGCCAAAATATGTCAGCTTTTGAGAGGTAAAAACAAAAACAGGCGGGCTAAGAGAGGGACACCACTAGCCCGTGAGTACGTGTGTGTACGTGTGTGTGTGTGCGCGAGTGCGTGTGTGCGTTTGTGAGTGTGTGTCTGTGCATTTGTTCATCCTGCAGGCTGGTTCACCATGAGACAGGGCCAGATGGTCACCCCAGGCAAAGCAGGTTGGGCCTGTTTACCTGCTTCACTCTGGGTCGTGTCAGATTCATTTGTATGTTAGCCTCAGCACTACTACTCCTGCTTGGTGCCACAAGTCACATGTATCGCACTCCTTCTTAAACTCCAGTGCATCCATTTCCTGTCTTTATTAAAGGACAACCATTACCCCTTTGCTGCTTTTCACAGAGCAGTGGTGATTGTTGGGACTCTAAACTAAATTGAAACTTTTTCTGAGTCTAGAATTGATTGACATAGTTCAAACTGGATTTGTAATCGGTAACGAAGTACAAACACAGTGGAACCTCCATCTAGAAACACCCCACTGTACGAAGTTTTTTATTAACCCTTGTGTAATGTTCATATTGTTGTTACTCAGCCAGCGTTTGTGGGTCTGATGGACCCGTTGCATTTTGTGGCTTTTAATGCCTCACAATCAAACACTTTTATGTTAAAATACTGAACAGATGTTTACCTTATCCCAATAAACACTTTTATGTTAAAATACTGAACAGATGTTTACCTTATCCCAATAAACATCTGTTCAGTATTTTAACATAAAAGTGTTTGATTGTGAGGCATTAAAAGCCACAAAATGCAACGGGTCCATCAGACCCACAAACGCTGGCTGAGTAACAACAATATGAACGTTGCACGGAAAATTTCTCTGCCAGTTTCTGCATCCCACAGGGATTCTTCTTTTGTGTTTCTGCACCTGCGGTTCCCACACAAGGTTGCAACATTGTTTGTCAACACTGTCTGCTCTCATTTTCTCGCACCCTCTGATGTTCTGTGTACCTACACTCTGTCCTCCTCCTGTCCTGTCTGGGCCTGCTGTGTGTGTGTGTGTGTGTGTGTGTGTGTGTGTGTGTGTGTGTGTGTGTGTGTGTGTGTGTGTGTGTGTGTGTGTGTGTGTGTGTGCATGCGTGTGTGTACACAGAACGTCAATTTCCACACCTCTATTAACCCCGGGTCCAGTGGACCCGGACATCTTATATGTAATAGAAATGTGTAGGGGGGGGGGGGGGGGGGGGTGTATGGTGTGTGGTCATTAAATATGTATTCTGATATATGTTCTTCACAGAAAATGAGCCAAAGTCAGTGAGTCTCAGTTTGAAAAAGTATTTAATTGTATCATTTTTCTTTTAATAAAAAATTCAAACGTGTCCCACAGACCCGAACACCACACAAGGGTTAACCAACCACAAACCGCATAAAAATAGACCAATTTATGCCCGTAAGCATATCCATTGTTTTGGTCAGCACAGTACTGGTGTTGGCCACTATACTAATTTGTAATTTTTTTTTTGTCTTTTCAAAAAATCTTCTAGCTAGTTTATTATGAGTTTAAAAAAACGCAATTGACAAGAGATGTGTGGTTTGAAACATTTAGGCCATACCCACAGCGTTGTCGACACTGCCTTTCTCCCATCCCCGTCTCTTATGTTGCACGTAAAAAAGACTAACTAATAAGGTAAGGTAAATGTCGTTTGTATTTCATTCATAAGGAGCTTTCCGATTTCAAAACTGTGAATGCACCACTGAGCTGGTGACAATGTGTGTGTGTGTGTGTGTGTGTGTGTGTGTGTGTGTGTGTGTGTGTGTGTGTGTGTGTGTGTGTGTGTGTGTGTGTGTGTGTGTGTGTGTCAGCAGCAAATGGTGTTGGAAAGAGAAAATGACTTTTTTCCCCTCCACAATGTAAATTCAAAGTTGTGGAGCTTATCAGCAACTACTGTGAATCCTGTCTGATTACAAGCAATGCAAGTCATCAGAATAAGGTAATACACTTACATATATACGCTATATTGCCAAAAATATTTGGCCACCCATCCAAATGATCAGAATCAAGAGTCCTAATCAATAAATGTAAATAAAAAAATACATCACTTGGCCCGGCCACAGGTGTATAAAATCAAGCACTTTGGCATTGAGGCTGTTTCTACAAACATGTGTGAGAGAATGGGCTGCTCTCAGGAGCTCAGTGATTTCCAGTGTGGAACTGTCATAGGATGCCACCAGTGCAACAAATCCAGTTGTAAAATTTCCGATGGACGAGTCTGGGTTTAGAGGTTGCCAGGAGAACGGTACATTTTGGACTGCATTGTGCCGAGTGTGAAATTTGGTGGAGGAGGAATTATGGTGTGGGGTTGCTTTTCAGGAGTTGGGCTTGGCCCCTTAGTTCCAGTAAAAGGAACTTTGAATGCTCGACGATACCAAAACATTTTGGAAAATTCCATGCTCCCAACCTTGTGGGAACAGTTTGGAGTGGGTCCCTTCCTCTTCCAACATGACTGTGCACCAGTGCACAAAGCAAGGTCCATAAAGACATGGATGACAGAGCCTGGTGTGGATGAACTTGACTGGCCTGCACAGAGTCCTGACCTGAACCCAATAGAACACCTTTGGGATGAATTAGAACGGAGACTGAGAGCCAGGCCTTCTCGACCAACATCAGTGTGTGACCTCACCAATGCGCTTTTGGAAGAATGGTGGAACATTCCTATAAACACACTCCGCAACCTTGTGGACAGCCTTCCCAGAAAAGTTGAAGCTGTAATAGCTGCAAAAGGTGGACTGACATCATATTGAACCCTATGGGTTAGGAATGGGATGGCACTTGAAGTTCATATGTGAGTCAAGGTAGGTGGCCAAATACTTTTGGCAATACAGTGTCTGTGTTAGTGTGTGTGTGTGTGTGTGTGTGTGTGTGTGTGTGTGTGTGTGTGTGTGTGCGTGTGTTTGTGTGTGTTTGTGTGTGTGTGTTGAAGCTGTAATAGCTGCAAAAGGTGGATCGACATCATATTGAACCCTATGGGTTAGGAATGGGATGGCACTTCAAGTTCATATGTGAGTCAAGGTAGGTGACCAAATACTTTTGGCAATATAGTGTGTGTGTGTGTGTGTGTGTGTGTGTGTGTGTGTGTGTGTGTGTGTGTGTGTGTGTGTGTGTGTGTGTGTGCATATGAGATAGATCACACCAACTTGGTCGTTTGATAAGTAGCACGCCTGCTGAAAAAGTGTGGGTACCCCTGCTTTACATGTATAACTTTCTCCGATGCTGCCACAGAAAGATTGTTTTCCAAAGTTGTAAAAATGTGTAGAATAAATATTAAATTTCAACATTTTTGTCCACGAAGATGTGCGACACACCTTTCCTTCAGCAACATTTTACCATGAATTGATTTACGTGGACCCCAACATAAACAAGTTGAAAAATTTATTCGGGTGTTACCATTTAGTGGTCAATTGTACAGAATATGTACTGTACTGTGCAATCTACAAATAAAAGTTTCAATCAATCAATTAAAAGCACAGCCTGGTGTCAGGCAGGTTACAAACAAAACAAATACCTGTGCAAGCAGATATTCTCAAACATGAACAACATCAAATCCAAATACAGCACACGCCTCACATATAAGAGCTGGCAGTGTAATATAGCTAATATAAACACTTACATCATGTGTTGCTTTCATAATAAGACTTATAGAAGGAATTAATTTTTTTGCGGCTATACTGACAGATTAATTTTTTGTATTTTTTCTCTAATATGGCTCTTTGAACATTTTGTGTTGCCGACCCCTGGGCTAGGTGAATCGATCCAAATATAGATAGTATGGATACCAAGGTGGGTATTTGTATCGGATCCATCCTTGTGTGATAAGATTGATACTTTTTTGCAGATTTTCTTCTATACGCTCAACAAATTACTATATTCCCCTCACATAGTTTATTTTGTGCGGCAGCGTCTCTTTTAGTCCGTGAGTGTGTGTGTGTGTGTGTGTGCATTTGTTCATCCTGCAGGCTGCTTTCTCATGAGACAGGGCATCTCTCTCTCTCTCTCTGCTCACTCAGGCACACTTTGCTCCTCCTTTCCCTGCTCTACCATAACTGACATTTTTTTTTTTTTTTTTTTTTTTTTACAAATATCTGCGTGTTATGGTAGTTTCTTTGATTGTTTTGTTTATCCTAACTCAGGGTCGTGGGTTAGCTGGAGTCTATCCCAGCTGACTTTGGGCAAGAGACAGGGTACACCAGCCAATGGCAGGGCACATATGTCCAAACAATCATTCACACTCATATGCATACCTATTGACAATTTACAGTCTTCAATTAATGCATATTTTTTTAATGTGGGAGAAAGCCGTAATTACCGGAGAAAAAACACGCATGCATGGGGAGAACATGCAAACTCTACACAGAGATGTCATACAGAGATTTAAACCAAAATCTCCTGACTGTGTGGCCGACATGCTCACCACTAATCCACCGTGCAGCCGGTTTTGTTCACATTTTAATATTTATATTTCTGTAACACGGTTGATTTATTTGGGTTGTTTTGTAATAGTGACTTTTTCCTCAAACAACAACAAATGTTATATAATAACTTAATAAGGCTATTATTTTTGTATTCATACACACTGATAGATTGTTATAGTTAGTAAAAAAACAACTACATTTTTGCATAACAGTTTTTCTGTGTTCCTATAGTTCTAATCCATTAGGTGCAAATTCACAAAGTTATTCAATGATCATGACATCCATCCATCCATTTTCTACCGCTTGTCCCATTTCGGGTTCGAACCCAGGACCTTCGTATTGTGAGGCACACGCACTAACACCGTGCTGCCATGATCATGACATGTCAAGTCAAAATTATCGATACCAGGGCTGTATTTACTTGGTATCAGATGATACCATATTTGCCCATCCCTGGTCATACAACACATTTCTGAGGCAACCTCCGCTTCAGCCGACGGAATCCCCGTGTCTCTGTTTAAAACGCACAGCGGGATCAAACAAATGAAAATAAGCTCCTCCAACTGTTATCAGGTGATTCAACATCAAAAGTGAACTGCTAAGCTATTACAACTTCAGTAGACGATGGAAACAATCAGCACAGGTAAAGCTTATTTTTCCCTCCTTCTGTTTAGTGTTGCTATAATAACCACTATCCTTCATTTGTGCTGATTATAAAGCAGACCTTTCTATTTTAGAGTAGACTTGTTGGAGAAATGTGGCTTTTATGTGTTTATGCGCTTCTGTCTTGAATTTAATAAATATTGACTTTGTATTTGAAAGCCTAACAGTTGCATTGTTGTTTTCAGAATGTGATTTTTTTGTACTTCCATCCAGCCATTTGTTTTCTCCACCACTTGTCCTCAATATGGTCACAGGTGAGCTGGAGCTTCAGCCCAAGTAAAACAATCTGCTCCACGACGCTGGTCGACTTCTAAGGTCTTCTCATTCAAAAACATATTTTCATATAGGAAATATTGCCAAGTGATTTTTTTTTTCTTCTCACATGCAAAGTGTTATCATTTGAACATTGCTAACAGTTAAACACTCTACATATGAAGAAAGGTTAAAACTAAAATCATAACAACTATTTACCATTTGAAGACACTTCAAAGACTCATAATGGAGAGAAACAAGTGGGTGTTTGGAGAGTGAACTTTCTCGCTTTGAGGCATTTTTGTGTGCTGCGAGACACAAGGCTTGTTTTTCTTGAAGCTTTCAGTATGTGAGAATGGTAACTGTAACATACAGAAAATAAAAGGGCAATTACTAATGATTCATTTTACATGGTGAACACTAAATAGCCATATGCACACAACATTGCAATGCAAACTATCAAGTACGAGACCATACAAATATGGAAGTAGAATTGTCTCACATCAACTTATATATATCAATATGATATCAATACATATGCATATATTAATAAATATACAAATACAAATGTGATATACAAATAAATCAAAAATTTGTATAAATAAATGTGCATTTTTAAATATATTTTTGAGATTTGAATATACATATGCTTGATTTTGTATTTGTATTTGTATTGCATTTGCATATGTGAATTTCTTTTTTGCTTTTGTGTCGATGAGACATTCCTACCACAAACCATATGCACAAATACATGTGGAGTTACAGACTCCCCTGAACAACCAGCAGAGGGCACTGCAGCCAGAGCGATCTGGGTCACAGACATGTTCAGACAGTGGCAAGCCAATCAGAGGCACACTAGGGAGGGTCATATGGTGGATTAAATGGATGGGTAAGTAATAACCAGTATTGATAACTGTTTCAGGTGTGTTGTAGTAATGCCATGGTTGTATCTACTAGATAGTTTAGTCAGTCACTCAGCTTTTACAGGTGTTGATGTGACGACGACGTCTGGCAACATTAGCCAGCGAGCAGCTAACGAAGTACAGCTAAGGCAAAGGCTATTAAGGCCTACTTTCCCAATAGTAGTAGTAGTACTGAAATGCTGTATCTGTACATTACTGGAGGATCTTTTTTATCTCCTACTTCCACTTTTACTTCGTTAGATATGTTGGATGTTGCCAGACGTCGTTGTCACATCAACACCTGTAAAAGCTGAGTGACTTACTAAACTATCTAGTAGATACAACCATGGCATAAAGTACTATCTATCTATCTATCTATCTATCTACTACAACACACCTGAAACAGTTATCAATACTAGTAATACCAAATCTGTGTTATATGTGATTTATTTTGCACGATTGCACCAAGAAAAATTCCTAGTTTGTGAACCCGTTCTCAAACAATGGCGATAAAACTATTCTGATTCTGATTCTGATTCTGATTCTGATTCTAGTTATTACTTAACCATCCATTTAATTCACTATATGACCCTCCCTAGTGTGCCTCTGATTGGCTCACCCTTGTCTGACCATGTCTGTGACCCAGACCGCTCTGGCTGCAGTGCCCTCTGCTGGTTGTTCAGGGGAGTGTGTAACTCCACAATTATTTGTGCATCTGGTTTGTGGTAGGAATGTCTTATCGACACAAAAGCAAAAAAGTGATCCACATGCAAATTTAATACAAATACAAATACAAAATCAAGCATATTTATATTGAAATCTCAAAATTATATTTACAAATACACGTTTATTTATACAAATTCTTAATTTATTTGTATGTCACAGTTTTTATATTTATAAATTGTATTTGAATATATTTTCAAATCTCAAAAATGTATTTACAAATACGCGTTTGTTTATACAAATTATTTATTTATTTGTATGTCACATTTGTATTTGTATTTGTATATTTATTAATATATGCATATTTATTAATATCAAATTGATGTATATATATATATATATATATATATATATATATATATATATATATATAGGATGCCGGACAGACCTGGCAGGCCCAAACGCATTGTGAGGGTTTGCTGGGAACGTCTGTCAGAGTCTCCTGTCAGAGAGAGTTTCAATTCCCACCTCCGGAAGAACTTTGAACATGTCACGAGGGAGGTGCTGGACATTGAGTCCGAGTGGACCATGTTCCGCACCTCTATTGTCGAGGCGGCTGATTGGAGCTGTGGCCGCAAGGTAGTTGGTGCCTGTCGTGGCGGTAATCCTAGAACCCGTTGGTGGACACCGGCGGTGAGGGATGCCGTCAAGCTGAAGAAGGAGTCCTATCGGGTTCTTTTGGCTCATGGGACTCCTGAGGCAGCGGACAGGTACCGACAGGCCAAGCGGTGTGCGGCTTCAGCGGTCGCGGAGGCAAAAACTCGGACATGGGAGGAGTTCGGGGAAGCCATGGAAAACGACTTCCGGACGGCTTCGAAGCGATTCTGGACCACCATCCGCCTCCTCAGGAAGGGGAAGCAGTGCACTACCAACACCGTGTATGGTGCGGATGGTGTTCTGCTGACCTCGACTGCGGAAGTTGTGGATCGGTGGAGGGAATACTTCGAAGACCTCCTCAATCCCACCAACACGTCTTCCTATGAGGAAGCAGTGCCTGAGGAATCTGTGGTGGGCTCTCCTATTTCTGGGGCTGAGGTTGCTGAGGTAGTTAAAAAGCTCCTCGGTGGCAAGGCCCCGGGGGTGGATAAGATCCGCCCGGAGTTCCTTAAGGCTCTGGATGCTGTAGGGATGTCTTGGTTGACAAGACTCTGCAGCATCGCGTGGACATCGGGGGCAGTACCTCTGGATTGGCAGACCGGGGTGGTGGTTCCTCTCTTTAAAAAGGGGAACCGGAGGGTGTGTTCTAACTATCGTGGGATCACACTCCTCAGCCTTCCCGGTAAGGTCTATTCAGGTGTACTGGAGAGGAGGCTATGCCGGATTCAGGAGGAACAGTGTGGTTTTCGTCCTGGTCGTGGAACTGTGGACCAGCTCTATACTCTCGGCAGGGTCCTTGAGGGTGCATGGAAGTTTGCCCAACCAGTCTACATGTGCTTTGTGGACTTGGAGAAGGCATTCGACCGTGTCCCTCGGGAAGTCCTGTGGGGAGTGCTCAGAGAGTATGGGGTTTCGGACTGTCTGATTGTGGCGGTCCGCTCCCTGTATGATCAGTGTCAGAGCTTGGTTCGCATTGCCGGCAGTAAGTCGGACACGTTTCCGGTGAGGGTTGGACTCCGCCAAGGCTGCCCTTTGTCACCGATTCTGTTCATAACTTTTATGGACAGAATTTCTAGGCGCAGTCAAGGCGTTGAGGGGATCCGGTTTGGTGGCTGCAGGATTAGGTCTCTGCTTTTTGCAGATGATTTGGTCCTGATGGCTTCATCTGGCCAGGATCTTCAGCTCTCACTGGATTGGTTCACAGCTGAGTGTGAAGCGACTGGGATGAGAATCAGCAGCTCCAAGTCCGAGTCCATGGTTCTCGCCCGGAAAAGGGTGGAGTGCCATCTCCGGGTTGGGGAGGAGATCTTGCCCCAAGTGGAGGAGTTCAAGTACCTCGGAGTCTTGTTCACGAGTGAGGGAATAGTGGATCGTGAGATCGACAGGCGGATCGGTGCGGCGTCTTCAGTAATGCGGACGCTGTATCGATCCGTTGTGGTGAAGAAGGAGCTGAGCCGGAAGGCAAAGCTCTCAATTTACCGGTCGATCTACGTTCCCATCCTCACCTATGGTCATGAGCTTTGGGTTATGACCGAAAGGACAAGATCACGGGTACAAGCGGCCGAAATGAGTTTCCTCCGCCGGGTGGCGGGGCTCTCCCTTAGAGATAGGGTGAGAAGCTCTGTCATCCGGGGGGAGCTCAAAGTAAAGCCGCTGCTCCTCCACATCGAGAGGAGCCAGATGAGGTGGTTCGGGCATCTGGTCAGGATGCCACCCGAGCGCCTCCCTAAGGAGGTGTTTAGGGCATGTCCGACCGGTAGGAGGCCACGGGGAAGACCCAGGACACGTTGGGAAGACTATGTCTCCCGGCTGGCCTGGGAACGCCTCGGGATCCCCCGGGAGGAGCTGGACGAAGTGGCTGGGGAGAGGGAAGTCTGGGCTTCCCTGCTTAGGCTGCTGCCCCCGCGACCCGACCTCGGATAAGCGGAAGAAGATGGATGGATGGATGGATGGATGGATGGATATATATATATAAGTTGATGTGAGACAATTCTACTTCTATACAAAAATGTATGTAACAGAAAGATTGGCGGCCCAAAACAGGTGCTTTGGACACTTAGGTACTTACAAATATGAGCATTTCCCAAGGATCAAACATTTAGAGTGACACAGGACGTTCATGAGTGACTTTCAAGCCTTGTTTCTGCCGTGCGGGCGGGCGAGCTTGCTTTGCTAAGAGAAAAAAACAACAACAACGACGCCAAAAATTGTCTATGCACGAGAGGAGGATTCACTCTGCACTAATAAAAACAACAATCCTTTCTGAAGAAGATGTCTCACTTTGTTTACACTTTAACCTCAGCTTTTTAACATACATTTTAGCAAATATTTATGACCAATTATGAACTATCCATCTAGCCATTTTCTACCGCTTGTCCCTCTTGGAGAATTAATGACATTTTAACTAACTTAAAATTCTTATAAAAATTAAAGTGTCTTGACCCAAGGTCATGACAGTTAGTTTTATTTCCCAATGTTGTGTTTACGTGTTGATTAGTGACCAATATTATTATTGTGATGTGATTATGATTAGAAATGTGTAGTCATGCTGAGGCACCTGGTTTCTGTGTGCAAACTAATATTTCACATGAACACAAACAAATCGATTGATCACACACACAGTGATTGAGAGGAAAATCTACCACTCGTGTGTGTTCTTTGTTACCATTTATGCAACATTCCTGCAGTGCATCCCCTGCACACACTTGAACAAAGAACACTCCTTTAAGCGTGTGTACAAAGCGCACAAATGGTGAGGTGGAAACAGACACGTTCATAGCTTATTTCTCTATTTCGCTACCCTTCTCTCTCTCTCTCTTGCACACACAAACTCTTCTTTCAAATAAGTGTTTAGATAAGGTTATGTGTTTAGATTGTGTATGAATATATTAATGTGATACGTATTTGACCCTCCCCGGATTATTACTTTTTAAAGTACACCTTACAAAATAAAACATTCATAACTAAATGGTAGTTCCACTGTACCAAGAGAGATAGAATGCAAAAATACATTTGAATAAACATTGAATAAAGGTTATAAATAAATTGGTATTTAATTGAGGAAAATACGTTTTGTATCCCAATGCAAAACATTGCACTTGGTGAAGAGTTCAAAGATTCTTAATTGTCAATTAAGAAATCTTTGGTGTTGCTGGGGTAGTGACCTTGTTTGTCAGCATGTCTGTGATCTTCTTTTAATTCTTTTTTTTTTTAATTAATTAATTAATTTATTTATTTATTTATTTATTTTTAAAATATATTTTATTAATATTATTTTTTAATTTTTCCCCTCCCTCAGGGGGGGGGCTCGGCGGGGCGGTTGCTGGTTGTTCCATCTCCATCGTTGGGGTCCCTGCGGGTGGGGTGGGTGGTTCCCGTGGCCCTGTGCCTGGGTGGTCCTGCGGCGGCCGGTTTGGGTGGGGTGGCCGGGGGCTGGCCTCGCCGCGCTCTCCGGGGGTGGGGGGTGGGCTCGTGGGGGCCCGGTTGCCGGTGGGGCGGGGGCGGTCTTCCCGTCCGGTTGCGGGGAGTCTCTGGGTCCTTCGGGCGGGGCGTCTCGCCTTTCTGCCCGTGTGGGGTGTGGTCTCTCGCTGGCTTGGGGTCTGGCTGTCCCCTGCTTTTCTCGTGCCCTGTCCTCCGCCGGGTGCGTCTGTCTGCGGCCTGCTGCTGGCCCTTGTGGGCGGTACGGTGGGTCGGGCTCTGGGGTTCCTGTCGCTGGCCGGCTTGGCTGCGTGGGGGCGGTGGTCCCTGGTTCCCTGGGCACCACGCCTCCTGTTTGTGGGTTGGGCTCTCGGGGGTGATGGGGCCGTGCTCTGGCTCCCACGCACTCTGGGAGTCGAATGTATTGTACATGCAAATTCACGTATGCTCACATACGTACATAGGTACCTACGCTCCCACATACATACACAAATACAGTACATATTTACCTACCTAATGTTCGTACATCCACACGCACATTCAATATACAAACATACACGTACACATACTGTACATATACATTCACTGTACAAACACATATACACATTCT
Source organism: Nerophis lumbriciformis (assembly GCF_033978685.3). NCBI lineage: Eukaryota > Metazoa > Chordata > Actinopteri > Syngnathiformes > Syngnathidae > Nerophis > Nerophis lumbriciformis. The sequence continues at coordinate 45,498,794 of NC_084549.2, read as the reverse complement.
GTACATATACATTCATTGTACAAACACATATACACATTCTGTACATATACAAGTACATATGCATATTTACACTCATGCACATAATCACGTTTCATCAAACATATATTAACGTTGTTGCCCTAGGGTAAACTGGGTGTAACACATGGCACACTGACAAAGCTTAACCTATTGTGACTATAACAATCTACAAGGTTAATGTAGGTTGCTTCTCTTTCTCCCCCTCCATTTTTCTGCATTCTTTCGTATCTCAAGTTATCATTACGTATATGTATTGTTGCATTTAAACAACTGTATTGTTGATAATAAAGGTAAATTATTGGTATTGTTCATTATCAATAGCGCTATTTCTATTGGTATTTGTATTGATCCATTTGTAGTGTAATAATGCTCATTGTCATTTCTGTATTATTTTTTATTTTTCGCTAACTGCTTATTTGCTATTACTTTTACCATCATATTTGTACATGTCATATTTGCTGATGTTGCTCTATTGTTGTTGTTGTTGTTGTTTGCTGTTGTTGTTTTTGTCTCTCTGTCTAATCCCCCTCTTGTCCCCACAATTTCCCCCTCTGTCTTCTTTTTTTTCTCTTTCTATCCCCTCCTGCTCCGGCCCGGCTGCACTAAATGATAATATAAATACATTTAATAAAGTCAAATACAAATAAGGCAACAAGAGAAGTATCCTACACTTCTCTTTTGTAAAGTAAATCTGAACAGCCGACATGGGCATCTACATCAACTATATGATTTGCCTGAGAAGCTGGACAGGACATAAAAAAAAAAAAAAAAAAAAAAAAAAAAAAAAAAAAAAAAAAAAAAAAAAAAAAAAAGAAATCTTTGGTGGCAAACACAAGGTATGAACTTTTCTGTGGTTCTTGCAGCCATAAAAAAGAATGTTTTCACCCCCTTTTTTGTTTGAAATAAATGATTGGTAGTGTTGTCAGTTGTAATCAGCATTTCTCTGCCTCCAAACATGATGAGTCGAGTTGATAACAAAGAGATCAATTCTGTTCTCATCCGACTAGGGTTGGGCGATTAAACACATTTTTCCTGCAATAGAAATATGAGACACTTTTTTTAAAGGGACAAACTGAACTGAATGGGGTGGATTTAAAAAATCAGGGAGTATTATCTCCACCACTTTTACTCTACTGTCATTGTGTGACGACCGGGGCGCATGGTGATGCGGGGTTTCGTTCTCCCAGGATGCAACGGACTTCGGACAAAGCGTGAAGGTAAAATAAATGATTTATTTACCGGACTAAATTATACTGGAACAAAGAAAAAGGGTGCTCATAGCACATAAGGCAAAAACTAAAAGAGCTAGCATGGGAGCTAGAAGGTAAAAACGAAGGAATTTAGCATGGAAGCTAACAGGTACAGAGCCGGAACAAAAGTCGTCAACTGTTGCACGAAAACAAACTACGAAGCCAGAACGAATGACAGGGAGGACAGACTTAAATAATAATGTCAGTGATGACAAACAGGTGCGTGTAGGGAACAAACGTGGCAGGTGAAAATAATAAGCAGCCATGGCAACAAACTCAGGTGTACAAAACAGGTACTCAAGGAGTCCAAAACTAACCACAAACAAGTATCTTGAAAACGAAAATGAAAAATATGATCCGGGCAGCGGATCACAACAGTACCTCCCCCTTAAGGGACAGATTCCAGATGTCCCCTTGAAAAGCTAAAACCCCCCCAACTATAACAAAGTTCAAGAGTCAAGGGAGGGTGGAGGGAGGATTTGGCGGAGGGTCGCCAGGTCACGTGTCCCCGAATCCACCGGGGACGAGTCAGGTGGCGGCGGCGAATGGAACGCCGCTGCCGGAGGCGAGGTGGGCGACCACGGAAAGGCCACATTCGTGGCTGCCGAGAAGGTGTGCGTGAGTGGCGCCAAAAGTTCAGCAGCCGGAGAGTTCTGCGACTACGTCTCGGGTGTCGCTGCTGTTTGCGTCCATACACATACCTCCGAGAGCGCCACTTGCGCAGCCAGACCACTTGAGGTCGCTGATACGACGATGAGGGCGAGAGAGCAGATGTCACCGTGGAAGCAGGAGGATGCGTCGTCGTCGCCGTGGAAACAGGAAGCGTCGTCGCCGCCGCCGTGGAAACAGGAAGTGTCGGCGCCGCCGTGGAAACAGGAAGCGTCGTCACCGCCGTGGAAACAGGAAGCGTCGTCGCCGTGGAAACAGGAAGCGTCGTCGCCGTGGAAACAGGAAGCGTCGTCGCCGTGGAAACATGAAGCGTCGTCGCCGTGGAAACAGAAGGCGTCGTCGCCATGGAAACAGAAGGTGTCGTCGCCGTGGAAACAGAAGGCGTCGTCGCCGTGGAAACAGAAGGCGTAGTCGCCGTGGAAACAGAAGGCGTCGTCGCTGTCGGCGTGGGCGGAGCCAGAGGCAGAGCAGGCGGCTCGTCTGTCGGCGTGGGCGGAGCCAGAGGCGGAGCAGGCGGCTCGTCTGTCGGCGTGGGCGGAGCCAGAGGCGGAGCAGGCAACGGAGTATCTGCGGGTGGTGGATGTCTGAGCTGGACTGCTGTGTTGGCCGTAGGGGGAATCATCACCTGCAGCGCGGTGAGAATACTTCCCAGCTGTCTCTCCAAAACATCAAGGCGGGCGTCTTGGCGTTCCGCCATGGCATTGACGCAAGCCCCAAGAATGACAAACTGTTCCTCCTGTTGTCCAAGTTGTTTGGCCTGTTGGTGCAATGCCCTTTTTACTTGGTCGGTCACTGCGGGGTCTCGTGTGCCTTGCAGCGATGGAGCAGGAGGTGGAGAGGATGGTGTTTGCAGGACCACCAGGGTTGATGGTGGCGTCAGAGTGGCAGGCGTCCGGGCTGTCGTTGTCGTTGCCGTGGAAACAGGTGCTGGTGCGGAAACCAGACTTGGAGTCGGTGCTGGTGTGGAAACCAGACTTGGATTCGGTGCTTGTGCGAGAACCAGCCTTGGAGCAGGTGCTGGGCGTGACTTTGGCGGAGGTGGCCTGGCCGGGGGTTGCGGCTTAGCATGCCGAAGGTCTGGTGGCGGAGGCCGGCATGGAGGTTTGGGCTTGGCTGGGCGCAGCTGTGCCCGCCCACTAGCAAAGCACCCAGTACTAGCCCCCCCCTCAAGAAGCGGATCCCAGACGCGTTTTGTGCAGTCTGGAACAGTCTTTAGGGGTGGGAGGGAGGAGGTGAGGAGGTGGGTAGGCTCCTCCCCTTTTGATTGTCCAAATTGTCTATTCTGCTCTTCAATAGTGGACTGTAGGGACGACCAAGAGGGAGAAAACAGAGGAGTGGGCGGAGCTTGAGCCATAGGGGGTGGGGCCAAAGTAATTGGGGGTTGAGCTTGAAAGTCAGAATGTGACTGGGACTGACTAGACTTATATTAAAAAAAAATGTCCTGATAATGCTTAATCTTAGAATTAAAGTCATTTGTAAATGGCTGACAGAAAGAATGAACCGAATGAAAAAAAATGTCTTTGTCTATGACGTCATCAGAAATAGACGAGAGCGCGTCATCAGGGGGCGTGTCGTTACGGGGCGCCAATGGGATGACGTCATAGCTGCAGTCCCAGTGATTGAGAGGCCAGTTGGATAACTCTTTGGAAAAGTGATCAGAATAATTACCGAATATTTGAGGAGGGGAATCCTGGGCTGCTTGTTGGTGGCTGTGTTCCGGAGGGAAGAATTGCGGGGGTGTCGCGTCTCTGTCACGAGCTGAAGCCGTCTTGTGCGACTTCCGCCTTCTCTGACGCGTGCGAGCGGGCTGAGAGCGGACCTCCCCGGGCCAGATGGAGTCGATCGGGACCAGAACACCTCCAGGTCCCCATATCATCTCCTCATCTGGATTGCAGCGGAGCGTCTCTGCCTCCATCGCTCGGAGGACCATCCACGCACCTTCTTCATCCACCTCCGTCAGGCCCGATGCGAAAGAACTTTTTGCTGGCTTCGTACTGTGACGACCGGGGCGCATGGTGATGCGGGGTTTCGTTTTCCCAGGATGCAACGGACTTTGGACACAGCGTGAAGGTAAAATAAATGATTTATTTACCGGACTAAATTATACTGGAACAAAGAAAAAGGGTGCTCATAGCACATAAGGCAAAAACTAAAAGAGCTAGCATGGGAGCTAGAAGGTAAAAACGAAGGAATTTAGCATGGAAGCTAACAGGTACAGAGCCGGAACAAAAGTCGTCAACTGTTGCACGAAAACAAACTACGAAGCCAGAACGAATGACAGGGAGGACAGACTTAAATAATAATGTCAGTGATGACAAACAGGTGCGTGTAGGGAACAAACGCGGCAGGTGAAAATAATAAGCAGCCATGGCAACAAACTCAGGTGTACAAAACAGGTACTCAAGGAGTCCAAAACTAACCACAAACAAGTATCTTGAAAACGTAAATGAAAAATATGATCGGGGCAGCGGATCACAACACATTGCACTTAATGTGAGTCATTCTTTAATAAAACAACATCTTTAAATGAGGCACTTCACTTAAATCTATATCTTTTTTTATTTTATTTTTTATTTTTATTTATTTTTTATTTTTTGTGTGTGTCCTGTCCAGCTTCTCAGGCAAATCATACAGTTGATGTAGATGCCCATATCGGCTGTTCAGATTTACTTTACAAAAGAGAAGTGTAGGATACTTCTCTTGTTGCCTTATTTGTATTTTACTTTATTAAATGTATTTATATTATCATTTGGTGCAGCCGGGCCGGAGCAGGAGGGGATAGAAAGAGAAAAAAAGGAAGACAGAGGGGGAAATTGTGGGGACAAGAGGGGGATTAGACAGAGAGACAAAAACAACAACAGCAAACACAACAATAACAACAACAACAACAACAACAACAAAACTTAAATCTATATCTACTGCCGATTGCAAAGTAGACTTTGCAATAGTGTTGTCCCCATACCGATATGTTGGTACCAGTAACGGTACTAAAATGATTTCGATACTTTTCGGTACTTTTCGACACTTTTCTAAATAACGGGGACCACAAAAAATTGCATTATTGCAATGTTGTCCTTAAATAAAATAGTGAATATACTAGACAACTTGTCTTTTAGTAGTAAGTAAACAAACAAAGGCTCCTAATTAGCCTGCTGACGTATGCAGTCACAAATTGTGTCATTTTCCATTTTATTATTTTGTCAAAATTCTTAAGGACAAGTGGTAGAAAATGAATTATTAATCTACTTGTTCATTTACTGTTAATATCTGCTTACTTTCTCTTTTAACATGTTCTATCTACCTGTGGACCGGTACTTTTCGGAGGCGGTATAGTACCAAATATGATTCATTAGTTTCACGGTACTATACTAATACCGGTATACCGTACAACCCTACTTTGCAATTGGCAGTATTGTGACTTGATGTACTGTATTCAATGTGAATAAAGTAATGGAAACAGGTAGATTTTATTGTCATTAAAGACTGATGAGCAGATCGTTCGTTAGAAATACTGTGTTTCTAAATAACGTTTGTTTTGTGTGTAATGTTTTATATTACGAGGATTTTTTTTTTTTAAACCATGATAACAGTGACGGCGTGTACGGATGTAACTGCCGTAAAATAAGTTGACAGGAAGTGACGTAGCATTTGCACACGCATGAACCCATCGTGTAGCAACGAGGCTGACCACAACTGATGCACAGAGACTCCCTAAAGTGCGCCTGACAAATGTGTCCTACGAGTCCATTTAATAGAAGTGTGCATTCAGTCCATCTTTACGTTTTTTAAATATTGTCACCCTTCTGCCTTTATTCTGCCCCCCTGCCCCCACTGGTCTATGTTCATCCAAGCCTCAAAAATATCTCTCTAATGCCAGGCCTGTAACAATGGTGTTTCTATTCTTTTTGAAAACTTGAAAGCATTTGCTTTAAATATATGCACACCAACACATGCTTTTCACGATATCTGTCATGTTGAAACCCTGACAGAATATACATATTTAAATAAAAAAACAACCTTCTGATGTTTTCACATCTGACTTATTAGCAATGTTTAAGCATGACAAAAATAGTGATTTTATTTATATCGTGACACACATTGATTATGACATGATTTTTTTCCCCGTATTGCAGCTCTATGTCAGACCTCATCATACCCTCCCAAGCCTTGTTTGAGTCATTTCAGTGTTTGAAGTTCGACAAACTTCAATCGGGTCTGTACATCTGTCTTCTTAAGCAGGGTCACCTTGCGGGCCCAGCAGTCTATTACAACGTTTGTGTTGGTCAATGTGGTCCAAACTTCCTTGAGATCCTTAACCAGCCAATTGCTTGTAATTCTGGACTGGTCACTCATTTTGTTCAGAATCCTCTTTAGCCCACGAGGTGAAACCTTGCATGGAGCTCCAGAGCGAGAAATGTATCGTATATTTCTTCCGTTTGTGAAATATTGCACCGTTCGTTGTGTCAACCAGCTTTTTATTTATGGTTTTGTAGCTCATTCCAGTCTTGTGCTGGTCTACAATCTTGTCCCTCAGATCCTTCTTCGGTCTTTCCCATTAGTGGAGCGGTTTTAATAAAGAGAGAACTATTGTAATATTCGGTGTGCACAATTTATTTTATTCTAAACATTGCGGATAACTTCTGACTTCTCAAAACCGATTTCGATAACCGTTAATTATATGTATTATTTTTTTAATTTACACTTTCAAAAGACCGTCATGGCGATGTTGGCATGTCAGGTAGCTGATAAGGTTTGTTGTTGAAGCTTGATGTTTTACCCCAGTTGTGAAATTTTTGTTGAACATTGGGTGAAAATAGCACGTAAAATGGGAAAAAGTCCCACCCGATTGACGCCATGTTTGTTTAAAAGTAAAGTTTAAGACGGATCGTGTACAGCATGCTGAGCTCAGCTAGCTGAGTTTAGAGAAATTGAGAGCTTGATTTGCTCACCCTAACCCACCTACAGCACAGTACACCCGCTGAAGTGTTTTAAAAAAAGATCACTGCTATTTTCATCATTGTTATATTGTTCTAACTTATCGGTAAGAGGTCATTGTATCTTATATACTGTAGGCGTGATAATTATCTGTTCGATATTCATCATGCACCACTAATATATGTATTATACCTACCACAGATCCGGCTCCCCAGCATCTACAATCTGATATCCCAAGTTAAATTAAAAAAAAAAAAAAAAAAAAAAAAAAAAAAAAATATATATATATATATATATATATATATATATATTCATACACATATATACATATATATATATATATATATATATATATATATATATATATATATATATATATATATATATATATATATATATATATATATATATATATATAATTTATTTTTATTTTTTTAAATTAATACATTTTTTTAATACAGTATGTCCTGTCCAGACACTCAAGCAAATCATAGTGTTGATGTAGATGCCCATATTTGCTTTACAGATTTACTTTAGAAAAGAGAAGAGTGGGATACTTCTCTTGGTGCCTTATTTCGTCCTTGACTTTATTAAATGTTTGGTTTTATATACTGTATATATATATATATATATATATATATATATATATATATATATATATATATATATATATATATATATACACAGTCGCGATCAAAAGTTTACATACACTTGTAAAGAACATAATGTCATGGCTGTCTTGAGTTTCCAATAATTTCCACAACTCTTATTTTTTTTGTGATAGAGTGATTGGAGCACATACTTGTTGGTCACAAAAAACATTCATGAAGTTTGCTTCTTTTATGAAATTATTATGGGCCTAATGAAAATGTGACCAAATCTGCTGGGTCAAAAGTATACATACATCAATGTTAATATTTGGTTACATGTTCCTTGGCAAGTTTCACTGCAATAAGGCACTTTTGGTAGCCATCCACTTGGCAAGCTTCTGGTTGAATTTTTGACCACACCTCTTGACAAAATTGGTGCAGTTCAGCTAAATTTGTTGGACTTGTTTCTTCAGCATTGTCCACACGTTTAAGTCAGGACTTTGGGAAGGCCATTCTAAAACCTTAATTCTAGCCTGATTTAGCCATTCCTTTACCACTTTTGGCGTGTGTTTGGGGTCATTGTCCTGTTGGAACACCCAACTGCGCCCAAGACCCAACCTCATTCCAAACGCACGAATGCACTGGTGATGCGATCCACAGCCTCGCGCGCAGAATTAACTGTCAGTGTGCATATGTTCCTGTAGATTGGGATTCGTAAAATGTTACAGATTATACATGTGTGCTCCTGGTTCGACACATTACACACAGGCAAGAGAATGATAACATTAATGTGCAGGAAAATGATCAAGTGTGTCCATGGTAAAAGACCCATAAGCACACAAAATCATCATTTTAAATAAAGCGATCTGCACCACAGTGTTAGTAGATCACAAGCAACACGCCCAATCATAGGACACACTATTACATTTTTTGCACTTGTTGGTATTTGGATCTTAGCGAGGAATACATTATGGTATTCACAATACTAGATTAAGGTTTTATTTTTTGTTTGTCCTTCTGACATAACATTTATTTTTCCATCCATCATACTTGCCAACCCTCCCGGATTTTCCGGGAGACTCCCGAAATTCAGCGCCTCTCCCGAAAACCTCCCGGGACAAATTTTTTCCCGAAAATCTCCCGAAATTCAGGCGGAGCTGGAGGCCACGCCCCCTCCAGCTCCATGCAGACCTGAGTGAGGACAGCCTTTTTTCACATCCGCTTTCCCACAATATAAACAGCATGCCTGCCCAATAAATTTATAACTGTAGAATGATCGAGGGCGAGTTCTTGGTTTCTTATGTGGGTTTATTGTTAAGCAGTTTCATTAACGTCCTCCCAGCGCGGTAACAACACACAACAACAGCAGTCACGTTTTCGTCTACCGTAAAGCAGTTTGTCTGCCGTAAACAGCAATGTTGTGACACTCTTAAACAGGACAATACTGCCATCTACTGTACATGCATATGTGACAATAGCATCTACGGCTTTTAAAGAGTGCAGTGCACAACTGCGCACACAACAAGGAGACGAAGCAGAAGAACGAGGAAGATACAGCCATGGCGACGCCGACGATGAGTAAAATGAAGAAATACGCTTGTAAGTTCCAAGCTGCAGCTGCGATTGGACCTGGATAGCCTCCGGGAAGAAGTAGTGGACTACCAAGTGCTTGGCAGTGAAGATCTTCCTCAGGAAGCAAAGATTGACCGGTTTTGGGCCATACTAGGGAGAGATGGAAGATTCCAGACTGTAGTGCATTTGATGAAAGCACTTTTGTGCGTGCCACACAGCAATGCATCATCAGAGAGGGTGTTCAGAATGGTTAGAAAAATAGTGACAGAGAATAGAACAAGGATGGACAATTCAACCCTTAACTCAACAATGAGTAGATGAGTGTTATGTGTGTGTATATGTGTAAATAAGTGAACATTGAAATTCAAGTATTTATTTTATATATATATATATATATATATATATATATATATATATATATATATATATATATATATATATATACATATACAGTATATATATATATATACATATATATATATAAATATATATATATATATATATATATATATATATATATACTGTATATATATATGAAATACTTGACTTGGTGAATTCTAGCTGTAAATATACTCCTCCCCTCTTAACCACGCCCCCGCCCCAACCACGCCCTCGCACCTCCCTCTCACCCCCCACCCCCCGAAATCGGAGGTCTCAAGGTTGGCAAGTATGCCATCCATCCATCCATCCACATCCATTTTCTACCTCTCATCACATGGCCAACACAGATAGACAGACAACATTCACTTTTTCATGAGTAATAAATAATCATGAAGACAAAAATAATATTTAAGTCCAAATTTATCAGGTGATTCCACAAACGTGTATATTTTGGTGCTATTTCAAATTGTTCAGCCTTGCCAGAGATCTATGCATGTTGTATCATAATACAATTCAGTTAGTCATTAAATTAGAATATTATATGCATAATCACCGATTCATTATGACCCTACTACAGTCCTGCATTATTTACAGCAGGAGGGTAGCGTACAGCAGCAGTGCAGCCATGTACCGTTCTTTTAACCCACCCCTCTTTTTGCCCATGTTAACCCCCTGCTGCAGCACTTGCTGGCACCTTTGCTAAGCACGATGTCCGGCTGTAGCAGTAACAGGTGCCCACATGTTGCCTGCTGGCACCGTGCCGCCGCTCTCCAGCAGCTATTTTGGCAGCCTGTCCAGCTCTCACGCCGTAAATCGCCAGCTGTAATCTGCCTAATCTAAGTCAATTTGGTGGTCATCCACAGTGATTTGATGTGTCCCGGCGTCGCATTGTCGCCACCGTATTGGGGATAAAAGCGCCGCATGTAATGTAATTTTAGATTCAGTCAAAGGGTCACTTTTGTATTACGCTGCCTGACTATGAAGGAGTCGTTCACACATGCATACAAAGGATGTGCCTCCCCTTTTATGTCAAACTCATCAACCAGACTGAACCCACATCCGCGCTGCCTCCGCCCTTCCTCTGCCAAACCACTGCACCCACTGCCCCCCATGTTTTCTGTAACCCCTAGCACCCAACATTCCCTGCCCCCCATCTGCCGCCACCCACACACCCTCCATCTTACCCTTTTCCCATTTCAGATGCAAAGCTGCGGCTGAGGCGAGTCGTGCATATAGTCACAGCGGCAGTCTCATCTATGTCCAATCTGTCATGCCACTGCCTTTCATTATTCTCCTGCGTGGGGGGAGAGATAACGCTGAGGCATATTTTATGGACAGTAGACAGAGAGGGAGAGAACGAGGGGACAAGAAAAGAGAATGTGGTTTGGCAGTGGTTCCGAGCTAAAAAGGGTCCGAGTTTGGTCGAGTGCAGGGGTGTCAAACTCATTTTGGATCGGGGGGGCCACATGGAGGAAAATCTACTCTCAAGTGGTAAAATCACTGCGCGATAACTTAAAAATAAAGACAACTTCAGATTGTTTTCTTTGTTTAAAAATAGAACAAGTACATTCTGAAAATGTACAAATCATAATGTTGTTGTTTGTGGAGCAGCAGATGGCGTCCATAACGTACATCCGTACATGACATGACAATGAACAACAAAATAGGAGCGTAAGACAACAACTAAATCACTACACACAGGAAAACACCAAAAAACTCCAAATAAGTCACGGCGTGATGAGACAGGTCGTGACAGTACACCTACTTTGAGACAAGAGCTATAATGATGCATGCTTGGTTATGGTTTGAATTAATATCCAACAATTGCGAGAGCTACTTTTTACTGTCAATATCAGCTGCTGAGTTTCATTTTTTTATGTTTTCTGCTGGTGGTTTGCCTCAAGACTTTTTCAATGAAAAATGTGCCTTGGCTCAGAAAAGGTCGACAAACACTGCACTAACATCATGTGGTTTATTTTTTTTTTTTTTTTACATATGTAGCACAATCTACAAAGATACAAATAATTGTTATTGCGACATCCAGTGGACACATTTAGAACAGCTGTTTCTTTCATTCAAAAATGTCGGCTCATTTTTATACTCTGCAAACTCATCTTAACCTGACTCTCGCCAGATCCTTGTAGTTCGCTGAGCTCCACACAAGGATCTGGGCTCGAGGGCATTGCAAACTACTTCAAAATAGCAAAAAATAATGAACCAATCAGGATCGCAGGGCGGGATTTCATAGATGTGACGTAGCGCCGAAGTGACTGTTTGATTCAAACAACAATGGCGGCACGTGTGCTGACATTGATTCTGCTATTGTCAAATCTATCAAATATTAATAATTATTTAGAAGATGAACAGAGAACGGTTTTGAAGGCATTTATTGGTGGCAAGGATGTTTTGGCTCTTCTTCCGACCGGGTTTGGATTTCCCAGCGTCGCTCTCTTCAGCGTCACGGGTTGATTTGGATGTGAGTGGTTGAAGTAGCACGTCATTCAAGATAACGGACACGTGGTTTATCCAATCACATACAATGATTTTTTTTTTACAAGGCCCTGCCTTCTGAAATACATCTCTTATTGAGAACTCCCAGATGTATGTGTGGAGCTCAGCGAACTACAAGGATCTGGCGAGAGTCAGGTTAAACTCATCTCGCGGGCCGGATAAAACCTGTTCGTACGTTTGACACCCCTGGTTTAGTGAGAACGATCTCCTGCATTAGGAGCTTGGTCAAAAAAGGCAAATTAGGCGTTGACAATATTCAAATCAAGGTGATAGATGAAGGGAAGGACAAGGATGGAGAGCTCGTGATGGTCAGTGCCATCTCGTCTCATTAAAAATAGACAGCCTTAGGGCTTGGAGGATGGTTGTAAATAGATGGAAGCTATTCTTCACGGCCACTCCATGGCACATAATAACGGGATATGTTGAATATGGAGTAGTGAGGAGGCCAGCTGACGAGGGGGGCGGGGGGGCTGGATTGAGGGACGAATAAATGTGCTGGGGTCAGTCATTTTCTACTGTCGCCCGGCTGAGGCGCTGACTGCTTGTCTCTCTGCTCAGTGCACTGGAATGATTGGGTCTTGGGCCGCCCAGAAGGAGCCAGACAGTTTTACATTTGTACATACATCAGCCACTGTCACACTTTGTGTATATAGCAGGTACAGTACGTTCTTTGGGTATGAATATGCAAATACCTTTGATTATGTATATGTGTCGGTGTCTATATGCATGTGTGTTGTGGAACAGCCACATGTCAAGGCAGCCTCATTCGGTGTCTGTCATTGAGACAGCGCGCCGGGGTTAAGGTGACCTGTTTTAAATATAGACAGTGTCACCACAACATGCCCGACTCGACTTATAAAAGCCATTTGCATAACGTTTCTCGTTTAGCCGTCCCTCTTTTTCCTCCTCCTTCCCCCTGTGAGACAGGCAGAGAAAGCATGTCGTGTTTCGCCTTTGTCTCAGGTGTTCGAATGCAAAAAAAGATGTCATGTCAAAGCATCGACACAAAAAGACACAACCTGAGAACGGGACAAAATACAAAGAAAAAAAAACAAACCGCAGACGTTTAAAACAAAATAGATTCCCTCTCTCGTGTCAAATGATATACTGTAAATGTGCGAGAGAAGGGTGTTAATGCAGTGTGTTCCTGCTGAACAACACCAATACATGACTATGAAATAAGTGATAAGCCTCAAATGACACAGACGTTCACACGTTTGCACCCCTTGCATATTTTGAGCTTCCTTGCAAGGACTTATTGCGCCAATGCTGAAAAAGCTAAGGCACATTTTAAAATATGGAAAAAAACAAGTCCACACTTTTGCATTTATGCGATTCAGTTGAATTTCTTTAAAAAAAACAACCTTATGGACCTTGGACTTTGATTCCTGCTTAACTTGTGTTCCATATACCTTGTCCTTCGTGGACATTTGTGTGTGCAAGCCTTGTCAGAGTGCCCTTCAATTTAAATGCACACTTCACCATAGCAAACTAATTAATTATTCTCCTTGTCAACCTCCTTTTTTTTCATCCATTTGTTTTTTCTGCACACCACATTCCTTCAATACCTTTCATTTTCTTAGCCTCAACTCCTATTCATTAGGAATTCAAATGAATCAGTATTTACTGTAGCGCTTGCCAGCGTTGCTCTCAAGTGCAATTTCTATCAACAAGGTTGAGTGGTCTTTTGTTTCTCTCAGCCAATTGGAGGACAAAAAGCCTGCTCTTTCATTGCCCCTCGCCCGTTTATTTAGATGTTTAATTGAACAACAACAACAAAGTGTAGGTATACCACAATGAAACACTAAGAACTTGCCACTCTCTAAAACTAGGTCACCAATATATATGGTATTTTAGTTGTTACAAACCAGAAGGTCCCAAACTATATTTTTTCATGAATGTTATTATGAACACAACAAACAAAAAATCTGCAAAAAACAATAGTAATATAAAAAAATATATATATCAAATGAAACACGGTGTGTGTCTGAAAAGGAGCAGAAAGAAGCTAATGTTATACAAGCTAATACTTTGGATGCTGTGGAACTGGAGGGTCAGGGTGCGAATCCCTCTGCAGACCAGAATGAAGAAAAAATTGAGAGCAATCGTTAGAGAGATAATTAGTACCATTTTACTGTCGATGGGCCCTTGAGCAAGGCACCAACCCCAGCGTCCTGGTTTGTTCCACTGGTACTTCATGGGTCGCCCTTCCCTACACACAAAACAAACGTGGGGGGCCAGTTTGTAAAATGTCAATGAATAAATGACAACTTTATTAATATGAATTTTTACCACACACATTTGTCATAACTATCTCCCAGGGAGCAACTTGTTTGTGCTGGGCTAGTAAAATGTACAACACGGATATTCAACTAAATTGTTTTGGGGGCCACATTTCCAGAATCTAAGGACCAGGGGGCCGGACTTCTCCCTTCACTATTTTGTATGTTATTTTGTATACCCCGGAGAACCAGTGTCTTCTGCAATAGACATTTGATTGTTGTTTTATATTATTGTTGTTATTTTGATGTTTTTATTTATTGTTTATTTATTTATTATTCTGTCAACATTACATGAGTGTTCTGTTGTTTTTAAAGGACCTTATGCAAAAAAAGCTAGTCAAAGATCATCTCAATGACAGCACTCTAGTGTCTTTAAGAATCTGCTACATAAATGTGAGTTAAACTCTCTGGTCACCAGTTTAAGAGACTGTTCAAACTACAAGTGTCCACAAAGTACACAGAACAAGAATTATGATAAACATCTTGAACTCTTTTTTTTATTGAGACAAAGATTATTTATGTATTTATTATTTGTTTGCTTACTATGGTATATTATTTATTTGTTTACTGTTCTGTTACAGAGAACAAGGACATTGGATACAATTGCTATGATATGAAAAGGGGTAGGATTAAATAAGCTCTGCTTCTTCCAACTCCTTTTCGGACGTGCTGTAATGAAACAACTGGAATTGTGTGCTGCATTACATTGTATCGTATGCATGTTCGAAATAAACTGAAACTGAACTGAACTGAACTGAACTGAACTGAACTGAATAGACCAAATAATGAAAAAGACAAAACCTAAAATGGAACCTTGAAGAACCCTACTAGTATAACTTAAGAAGTTGAACATATGACTGGCTGCATCGACGGTAAACAAGCTACAGCAACACCTTACTTGGATAAGTACATCAGTGTGTGAATGTGTGTGTGAATGGGTGAATGTGACGTGTAAAGCTCTTTGGGTATCATTCCAGGTATAGTAAAGCGCTATATAACTGCAGACCATAAATCACATTACAAAAAAAAATGATGTAACTGCCAAAAAGGAGAGGACTTAAAGGGGTGCCTTGAGGAGTGCCTCAGTTATGTAAGATACAAGTTGGGAGTTTTATCTTTGCCGACAAGGTTAAAATGTCAATGCAAGGATCTGACAATGTGTTTACAGGAGCACTCTCGGGTTTTCTGTTGAAAAGCCCTGACGTACAGGTAGTGTGAAAACACTTTTTAATGGGGGGCCTCAAAAAATTCTGCTCTGATCCGTTTCCCATCCTTTCCTATTAATACTTATATCTCTTTACTAAAGTCAGGTTATGTGTCTGACCTCTTTTTGTTCTTGATGTCTCTGACCAAGTTAAAATGTTCTCTGTTAGTGTAACTGTTGGCTATAAGTAGCTCGGTATCATGCAAGACAGGTCATTTAAGAAAGAAGATGTGACACAATACGGTGTTGGGTGACTGATGTATTCATTATTTTTTAATAATTATTGCCACATTTATTGCCTTGTCAGTTCTCAAGGCAAAGGAACTCATTATGTATTACATTTTTCCAATTGTCTGTTTTATCTTATCACAATTTTGTGATTACATGCAAGGTCACAGGCAACTATTACAAGTTTTCAACCCTGTTAGGAATCTGTCTTTTTTCTTTTGCAAATGTTCCAATAACAAAACTTCTTACTTAACAAGGCTGGGTGGAAAACACAATGATGTAATTGAATATTGATATGTGTGTAGAAGGCCAGGCAGAGGATCAGCCATGCTAAGCCATTCAGTGCATCCTCTTGATTGAAATTCTATCAGCTTGTTAGTGGAGGGTACTGAACAGTCTGTGAATCCTTAGCCTTGTTAGCGGAGGCGCAGGCTAAATGAGTGTGCACCGGGTCATTGTCCACTTAAAACTCACTCTGCAAACTGCAGACCAGCTTGAATAATTCATAGAGCATGACCTGTGCTAACTGAGCATTAAAGCGATGGACCTTCTCTTTCTCTCAGTCTGTTTGGATAGCTCCACCTCCTAGATAATTAAGTCTTCTCCATCTTTTATTTCAGCCAGCTGTGTGTATGGTTGTCATGAATTGTCCCTGCGGAGACATTGAGCCTAATGAAGAGAGACTTGATCGAGAAAAAGTGCAAATTTAAAAAAATTTTTTTTTTCACCCTCACACTTGATACTTTTTCATTAAGATCCTGGCGCTGCTCAAAATACTGTAAAATATTATAACCGTGATACTCTTTGGAACAGGAGTACACACAACAGAAAAAAGGGATAGCAAAGCAAATACCCGAGATTGTCCATTGGCACTGTTAACTGTATTTTTAAGCTTAAGGCGGGATGTCGCAGTGCTTTTATTGTGAAGTCGTAGAATGTGGTTGTCTTAGAGCGCTTGACGGATAAAATGTGTGACGTGACGGTGAGACAGAGAAAGTTGGATGCAAATAATTGTCTCAGAAAAGTAGCTCACATAAGGATTTGTTCTCTTTTTATTATTATTTGACAATTGTCTTATTATTTTGTATTTTTCTCTTTGTGTTTTAAATGCCCTTTGTGTGTTCTGTGTACAATGTGAGCGATTAAGGAGTTAATTTATGGATATTGTTTGGTGTAAGATCCTACTTAGACTAAAACTTTATTTACATCACTGTCTCGGAATGGAACTTGTTCGTCAAATCTGTTTGCAGGCTCACGTCCAAATGCATATGAACCTTATGATTGTTTAACACGAGTATCCATTGAAATAACATTTATAGTTCAGAAAATAGAAAAATAATCTTAGGTTTAAACAATACAAAAAAAAATCATTAGATTGCAATATTTAATATTTCTACTTTTATCTGATTCTCTATTCTCTTTTGTCATTCTCTGTTGACTTGTTAGCCTTTTGCCTCTTAAGTTTTATAATTATTAGAATTTTATAAATAGAATACAATGATTTGCAAATCCTTTTCAACCCATATTCAATTGACTGTGCTACAAAGACAAGATATTTGATGTTCAAACTCATAAACTTTATTTTTTTTTTGCAAATAATAATTAACTTAGAATTTCATGGCTGCAAAACGTGCCAAAGATGTTGGGAATGGGCATGTTCACCACTGTGTTACATCACCTTTTCTTTTAACAACACTCAATAAATGATTGGGAACTGAGGAAACTAATTGTTGAAGCTTTGAAAGTGGAATTATTTCCCATTCTTGTTTTATGTAGAGCTTCAGTCATTCAACAGTCCGCTGTCGTATTTTACGCTTCATAATGTGCCACACATTTTCGATGGGAGACAGGTCTGGACTGCAGGCAGGCCAGGTAAGTACCCACACTCTTTTTTTACAAAGCTACGCTGTTGTAACACGTGCTGAATGTGGCTTGGCATTGTCTTGCTGAAATAAGCAGGGGCGTCCATGAAAAAGACGGCGCTTAGATGGCAGCATATGTTGTTCCAAAACCTGTATGTACCTTTCAGCATTAATGGTGCCTTCAAAGATGTGTAAGTTACCCATGCCTTGGGCACTAATGCACCCCCATACCATCACAGATGCTGGCTTTTGAACTCTACGTCGATAACAGTCTGGATGGTTTGCTTCCCCTTTAGTCCGGATGACACGATGTCCAATATTTCCAAAAACAATTTGAAATGTGGACTCGTCAGACCACAGAACACTTTTCCACTTTGCATCAGTCCATCTTAGATGATCTCGGGCCCAGAGAAGCCGGCGGCGTTTCTGGATGTTGTTGATAAATGGCTTTCGCTTTGCATGGTAGACCTTTAACTTGCACTTACAGATGTAGCGACGAACTGTATTTAGTGACAGTGGTTTTCTGAAGTGTTCCTGAGCCCATGTGGTGATATCCTTTAGAGATTGATGTCAGTTTTTGATACAGTGCCGTCTGAGGGATCGAAGGTCACGGTCATTCAATGTTGGTTTCCGGCCATGCCGCGTACGTGGAGTGATTTCTCCAGATTCTCTGAACCTTTTGATGATATTATGGACCGTAGATGTTGAAATCCCTAAATTTCTTGCAATTGCACTTTGAGAAACGTTGTTCTTAAACTGTTTGACTATTTTCTCATGCAGTTGTGGACAAAGGGGTGTGCCTCGCCCCATCCTTTCTTGTGAAAGACTGTTTTTATACCCAATCATGGAACCCACCTGTTCCCAATTAGCCTGCACACCTGTGGGATGTTCCAAATAAATGTTTGATGAGCATTCGTCAACTTTATCAGTATTTATTGCCACCTTTCCCAACTTCTTTGTCACCAGGGGGTGATCAAGGGGATGGGTCAAATGCAGAGGACAAATTTCACCACACCTAGTGTGTGTAACAATCATTGGTACTTTAACTTAACTTTAACTTTAACAAACTGTAGCACACAAAAAAGCACATTTAATAAAAAAAAACGTTATTATGGTCTTACCTTTACTTATAAATGAAGTCCATGCGCCGCTCCTTCTGAACAAAAGCATTGATAACTTGTTTATAGAAGCCTTCCTTATTTTTCCTCAGGTTTTAAAAGTCTCTCTGTCTCGATGGAGATCTTCTTTTAATTATTACCTCCTGCTTCGATTGAAAATCCAGTTTAGAAAACTGTTTTATTTTAGATATGTAATAAATAATAAATGATCGCTAACTGTTGCTGCTTGTTGTCACTTATTCTGCAGCCGAGTAGTCGCAAAAATGATCCCTGGGATCACTAGCGCCCTCTACCACCATGAGGCGGGATTACTGCGAGCCTCAGCCAGTGCGTCATTATATACCTCAGCTAACTAAACTATGGAAATGTATAATATAATTCATATAGCAATACGGTCTCACTGCGCAGCAGGCCAGCAGTTCGCCGAGTCATTGCGCAATCCATGGTGAGGCTCAACTGGCTGCTGATCACTGCAAGTCTCTTCTCAGTATTTGAACGGCAAATGTGAAAATTCAGCGATTTTGAATAAAAATAATCTAAAACTGGTGAAGTTAAATGGAAAATAACTTTATAGTATAATCACTAGATACATATAACAATTTAATATATTTTTTTTCTTTTTACATTTTTTTTCTTTCCATGATGGCACGTGAGGCCCCGCCTCACCTGCCTCCCCTGACTACACGTCACTGGAACTGAGTACCATTGTAACTCACTAACTCTTTTGGATTACCTTCCCGTGAAAAGGTTGCTATGAGGAACTGAATGATGGTTGCAGTATCAATCTGTGCCACAAAAGCTACTTACGGCAATTTGCTGAAGTAGTCCACAAGCGTTACAGCATATTTGCAGTCTCTTGGTGCAGATTCAAAAGGACCAACGATGTCGATTGACACTTTTTCCCATGCGGCATCAGGCAAAGGCACAGGTTGGAGTGGGGCATTGTAAGTAGTAACTGACTTGTCATTTTGTCTGCATGTAGTACAGTCTTTGATGAGTAATTCAACTTGTGCGTCCATTTTAGGCCACCAGTATACTTCTCTGAGGCGTTGATTTGTTCTGATAATGCCCTGATGAGTCTTTTGTGCAAAGTCTATGAGCCTTTTCTGAATGCCTCTGACCACGTCATCCAAAATTGCCAGTTCATCGCGTATCAGGTAGTATGGCTGTAGGTCATGGTCACACACTTTTTTTTGTCTTGGCCAAGACAGTTTGGTGGACGGAGGAACGGAGGAGGATGTCAGTGCCAGAATTGGAAAAGCAAGGACCATATTCACTAACCTAAATAAAATCTGGAAAGCAAAAAACATATCACTCAAGACCAAACTGCCAATCTTCAACTCAAACGTCAAATCCACCTTACTCTACAGTTCAGAAACCTGGAAGATCACCGCCAACATACTCAACAAAATACAGACATTCTTCAACCGTTGCCTCTGTCGCCTCCTAGGTATCTACTGGCCTAACACCATCTCCAATGCCAACCTGTGGGACCTCACTAGACAAGACACAATAGAAACACAAATCAGGAGGAGGAAATGGAACTGGATTGGTCACACACTGCGTAGACACAATAAATCTATCACAAAACATGCTCTAACATGGAACCCGCAAGGCAAGAGGAAGAGAGGAAGGCCTAGAGCCACCTGGAGAAGAACCACAGAGCAGGAGATGAAGGCGCAAGGGCTGTCATGGCAACAACTGGAGCGGAGGGCACAAGACCGAAGGGGATGGAGGAGTTTCATCAATGGCCTATGTTCCTTAGGAAATTTAAAGGCCTAAGTAAGTAAGTAAGTAAGTAAGACAGTTTGGTCAGCACAGGGCACGAGTTACTCTCCGCTTTGAAGTCTGCCTAAGTGACTGCTTGAATGTCGTCCAGTATTGTTGTGACTGAATCCACTGTCTCAGTGTAATCCATGTTTGTCGCAGGAAGTGGTAGTCTGGATAAGCAGTCGGCGATGCTGTTCAGTGTTTCAGCTCTGTACTGGACCTCATAGTCAAACCCCATTAAGCGAGCAGACCACCGGGCAACCCGAAGTTCAGCTCGATTATTTTCTTTGGTAGTAAGAAGTGTAGTTAGAGCTTGATGTTCGGTGCATAACAGGAACTTCCTTCCCCATAGCCACACACGCCACTTTTCAGCAGCCCAGACGCATGCGAGAGCCTCTTTTTCAACTATCGAGTACTTTTTTTCAGCATCTGATAAACTGCGGGAGGCAAAAGCGATTGTGTCTTCCTCTCCTGCCTCATTCACCTGTGTCAAAACAGCTCCAAGCGTCAGTTAAAACCACTGTTGGTTTGTTTGGGCCAAACAGTGTCAGTGCTGGGCTGTTGACAACCATGTTTTTGACTTGATCAAAGCTCTTTTGTACTGCATCATTTCACTTGAATATCGTATTCTTCCGCAACAGAGCTCTCATTGGCTCGACCAGGCTGGCGTAGTTAGGTATAAATTTGCTATACCATGCACTTAGGCCCAGGAATGAGCGCAGGGTGGCTGCATCAGTAGGAGCAGGCGCATTCAAGATTGCAGTCACATGGCCATCGCTTGGCTGTAAGCCTTCAAGTGAAAGTCTGTGGCCCAGGAATGTCAGTGTCGTCTGACTGAAGAGGCATTTTTCCTTGTTGAGCTTCAGACCCGCTTCCTGGATACGCTTCATTACAGCTTTCAGGTTAGCGTCATGTTCTTCCTGTGAAGGCCCATAGATTATGACATCATCTAGGTAACACTTAACCCCTTTTAATCTACTGAGTATTTTTGTTGCACTGGTTTAACATCTGTGCGTATCTGCACCTTATGTAGAAAGCCTTTGGCATGTCAAATGTCCAAAGTGGTTGTAGTTTCAGGGAGCTTAGGTAACTGTGAAAACATGGCACAGTCCACTATTGGTTCCACCAACTTTCCTCCTTTAATCTCTATGTTAAGGTCTTCATATAGATCCAGCCCAATGAGGGGTGTACCAGACTTTACAATGTTGAAAAATACAGTTGCAGTCCTCAGTTGGTATGTTACTGTCGCTTTAAGATGTCCAAAAACTTTCAGTTTCTGTCTTGAGTATGTCAAAGGTTTTAGTGAAGGTGGGCTTAGTTTACTTGTGCTGAAGTTGTCTCTGTACAGTTTTTCAGGTAGTATTGAAACAGCAGATATTGTGTCAACTAACATATCACTTGTACGTGTACTTGTAGGTGATGTAGCCAGAGTGAAAGTTATAACTAGTTTTCCCTGCACATCAGTATTCTTGCCAACATTGAGGACAGTCACTTCCGGCAAACTCACTTCATTGACTGATTTAGCAGAGGATTTGCACACTCTGGAATAGTGGCCTATCTTCCCACATGTTTTCCATTTACCTTCTTTAGCTGGGCATGACTGGTCATTAGCATGGTGAACAGCTGAGCCACATCTATAACATTGTTGACTGGCATCATTCTGTTTTCCCCATTTGTGCTTATACTTGTCTGTGGGG
The DNA here is from genome assembly GCF_033978685.3 of Nerophis lumbriciformis. Taxonomy (NCBI): domain Eukaryota; kingdom Metazoa; phylum Chordata; class Actinopteri; order Syngnathiformes; family Syngnathidae; genus Nerophis; species Nerophis lumbriciformis. The sequence goes on along the minus strand of NC_084549.2, from coordinate 45,476,707 downwards.
TTTCCCGCCTTCTTATTTCCCTGTCTGTAGACTGCACAGACCAGCTTTGTTCCACTCCCAGTGAACGTTTTGGCATCAGCAAAGGCGATTTCAATTTGTTTGGCTAGTGTAAGTGCCTTGTCAAAAGTTAGCTCAGGTTCTAACAACAGTCTTTCACGTATACGAGGCACACACGTTTTCTCCACTATCTGATCACATATCATTTAATTTTCCATTGCACTGAAATTGCATGTTTTCACTAGCTCACGCAGTGCTGCCACAGTGTGATCCGTTGACTCACCCATAGCTTGAGTGCACTGCCGAAAACGGTACCTCTCCGCGACCACGTTGACTTTCGGGGTGAAGAATGTTTGTAAAGCCAGTTAGCTACCACTGTAGGTATCCTCAGTAAGCGGCAAGGTATTGTACAACCTCTGTCCTTCTGTTCCCAGACAGTGAATCAGCAGGGCTCTTTTCCTCCCCGCGGAAAACTCTTGACCTCCGATTGCTAGCAAGTAGTTGTCGAATAGCTTCCTCCAATCCTCAAACGTAATCTTCGGCTCTCTCGGGCACTCCAGGAACGCAGAGGGCGGTTGCAAACCCAGTAAAGCCATTCTTTTATTTCTTTATCCTCGTCACCACTTGTTATGCTGGGTGTGTAGTAACAACCAACTCGAACGCATTACTTTCCAGTCAGCATCTTTATTCCCGTACCTGTATTTACCTACATTACATTCTTCTTCTCTCCTCACCTCGCCGTATCTCTTCTGTCTGACTCACTACACCACCTAGAGGCTGTACAGTGTAACTGAAATAACTATATGGTTAACTCAATGCCCGTAGTGAACACAACAAGCACTTTATAAATATAGTTTGATTTGATGTAATATAATTAACCATCCATTAATGTCTTTCATTTTTTCGGGTCTGGACAGTTTGACAAGAAAAGCTCAGACCTCTTTCCCTCTGGTTGGACATGCTGAACACCTCACCAGTAAAATGTTTGGGAGGAATCCAATGCCAAAGAATACATCATATCTTATCATCATCTAGATTTTAATAATATATTTGGTAATCAATTTACCAATCCGGGCAGCACGGTGTCAGAGGGGTTAGTGCATCTGCCTCACAATACGAAGGTCCTGAGTAGTCTTGGGTTCAATCCCGGGCTCGGGATCTTTCTGTGTGGAGTTTGCATGTTCTCCCCGTGACTGCGTGGGTTCCCTCCGGGTACTCCGGCTTCCTCCCACCTCCAAAGACATGCACCTGGGGATAGGTTGATTGGCAACACTAAATTGTCCCGAGAGTGTGAATGTGAGTGTGAATGTTGTCTGTCTATCTGTGTTGGCCCTGCGATGAGTTGGCGACTTGTCCAGGGTGTACCCCGCCTTCCGCCCGATTGTAGCTGAGATAGGCTCCAGCACCCCCCGCGACCCCAAAAGGGAATAAGCGGTAGAAAATGGATGGATGGATGGAATTTACCAATCCAAACCATATTATACACTACACATTAGAGGAACGTCTGGTTGTATGTTAACAATTTTTGACATCATGGCCAGGATATTTCAAATGAAAAAAAGCCCCCTGAATAGTTTTGCATTTTTTCAACTCATGTGTTAGCATTGGTTTCATTAAAATTGCACTGTTTTCTACAAAAAAAAATATCCTAACCTAACCTCAGACACACGTTTCTCTGTAGCTTTCACACAAGCAACACTTACTTACGCTGAGATGCATTCCAGAACACCGGAATTCCAAACATCAACATGCCAACACAGGCAGGTTCTTAGAATGTCATATTATTTTGCTACATACATGTCACAAATAGAAATATCACATATTTGCATTCATTTTATTCTTTATGCTACAGATTGAAACAGGACATGAAGAAAAACTGTAAATATTTGATGTACCACAATGTACTGTAACCTTGTATGCATGTTCGAAATTAACTTAAACCATAATCCACATGTGTATACATGCATGTATGAGTCATGCTGAGCATCACCACATTTACAAACCCCGTTTCAATATGAGTTGGGAAATTGTGTTAGATGTAAATATAAACGGAATACAATGATTTGCAAATCATTTTCAACCCATATTCAGTTGAATATGCTACAAAGACAACATATTTGATGTTCAAACTGATAAACATTTTTTTTTTGCAGAAAATCATTAACTTTAGAATTTGATGCCAGCAACACGTGACAAAGAAGTTGGGAAAGGTGGCAATACATACTGATAAAGTTGAGGAATGCTCATCAAACACTTATTTGGAACATCCCACAGGTGTGCAGGCTAATTGGGAACAGGTGGGTGCCATAATTGGGTATAAAATCAGCTTCCCAAAAAATGCTCAGTCTTTCACAAGAAAGGGTGGGGCGAGGTACACTCCTTTGTCCACAACTGCGTGAGCAAATAGTCAAACAGTTTAAGAACAACGTTTCTCAAAGGGCAATTGCAAGAAATTTAGGGATTTCAATTTCTACGTCCATAATATCATCAAAAGGTTCAGAGAATCTGGAGAAATCACTCCACGTAAGCGGCATGGCCGGAAACCAACATTGAATGACTGTGACCTTCGATCCCTCAGATGGCACTGTATCAAAAACCGACATCAATCTCTAAAGGATATCACCACATGGGCTCAGGAACACTTCACAAAACCACTGTCACTAAATACAGTTGGTCGCTACATCTGTAAGTGCAAGTTAAAGGTCTACCATGCAAAGCGAAAGACATTTATCAACAACATCTAGAAACGCCGCCGGCTTCTCTGGGCCCGAGATCATCTAAGATGGACTCATTTAAAGTGGAAAAGTGTTCTGTGGTCTGATGAGTCCACATTTCAAATTGTTTTTGGAAATATTCGACATCGTGTCATCCGGACCAAAGGGGAAGCGAACCATCCAGACTGTTATTGACGTAAAGTTCAAAAGCCAGCATCTGTGATGGTATGGGGGTGCATTAGTGCCCAAGGCATGGGTAACTTACACATCTGTGAAGGCACCATTAATGCTGAAAGGTACATACAGGTTTTGGAACAACATATGCTGCCATCTTAGCGCCGTCTTTTTCATGGACGCCCCTGCTTATTTCAGCAAGACAATGCCAAGCCACATTGAGCACGTGTTATACAACAGCGTGGCTTCGTAAAAAAAGAGTGTGGGTACTTTCCTGGCCCGCTTGCAGTCCAGACCTGTCTCCCATCGAAAATGTGTGGCGCATTATGAAGCGTAAAATACGACAGCGGAGACCCCGGACTGTTGAACGACTGAAGCTCTACATAAAACAAGAATGGGAAAGAATTCCACTTTCAAAGCTTCAACAATTAGTTTCCTCAGTTCCCAATCGTTTATTGAGTGTTGTTAAAAGAAAAGGTGATGTAACACAGTGGTGAACATGCCCTTTCCCAACTACTTTGGCACGTGTTGCAGCCATAAAATTCTAAGTTAATTATTATTTGCAAAAAAAAAAAAATTAAGTTTATGAGTTTGAACATCAAATATCTTGTCTTTGTAGGGCATTCAATTGAATATGGGTTGAAAATGATTTGCAAATCCTTGTATTCCGTTTATATTTACATCTAACACAATTTCCCAACTCATATGGAAACAGGGTTTGTAATATATATGTTTTGCATATACTGTACAGTACTCAACAAATCAGAATACCGTGCAAAGGTTGCTTGATTTTAGAGTTCTATTAAAAGGAAACTGCACTTTTTTTTTTTTAATTTTCGTTTAGAATCGTTCACAATCATTATTAGAGACAAGAAGACAAAAGGTTGTATGTTTTTTTTTTCTTCGCTTTCTAAGATAAAAATGGTCTCCCTCTAGTTAGATAACAATTAATTCTACCTCTAAATCACAATACTTCATTTATGTTCCGTAACCTGTATAATAAGAAAGCTGTAGCGGCATTGTTATTGTAAGAGCAAACATTGAGAAACTATTTTCGACATGCTGCGATATTAGCCGTGAAAGTGTATTTACTGTAGTTGTACTAACACGCATGACATGCTTCATTTATCATGATCGATATCAAAGTGACTCACTTGATGGACAGTTGTTCTTCTGGTCCAGCTGGCCGGGAACATTTTCTTTTGATTTTGGGTAAGCAATCCATTTATGTCAAAATAACTTGTCTCCAAGCGGCATATTTATAGCGTCAAAATCACTTTCACCTCACTGTCTTGGCTTCCGTATGCTCCAACGTCTCAATCTTCCTTTGTGCTGGCTTTTTATTAGCAGCAGTATATTTAGCTTCAAAAGTATAAGGTTGTGAATTCTCATTTATACAAAAATAGTTGTCTTTGTTGTCTGTTACCAAGTCTGCCATGAGTATAACACAAAAGCGTGATTGATTCAGAAATTAGAAATCAATGTGCGGAAGAAATCATTAAATAAATGATTAAAATGCTCAAAATGCAGTACATATTGAACATTTTAAATATTGTTATGAAGGTGTCTGTTACTACATTATATATATATAAACTTGTAGTGTGTATATACAACGCAGCACCAGCAAAAGGGACTCAAACCGGATTTATAAACTGATCCGGAAAGCCGGCCAAACTATTGGCACACAGTTGGAGGCGTTTGTGTCAGTGAGGGACAGGAGGACACTGGACAAACTGCTGGCCATCATGGACAATCCTGCCCACCCACTCCACCTGACAATTAAGGGACAGCGGAGCTCATACTCCAACAGGGTCCTCCAGCTTCCTTCCCGCACTGTGCGATTCAAGAACTCCTTCATTCCACACTCCATCCAGCTGTATAATCACTCGCCATACAGCAATAGATGATATCTGCCTATTACCTGACACCTGACATGTTAGCTACTTCTCTTTGTTTTTAATGTCTATTTTCTATTTCCTGCTGATCTACTCTCTATTTTATGCTGCTGCTGTCACATATACTGTATATACTGTAATATTGTAATATTGTCAGTGTTGGGACTAGTAACGCGTTAGTGTAACGCCGTTAGTTTCGGCGGTAACTAGTAATCTAACGCGTTATTTTTTTATATTCAGTAACTCCGTTACCGTTACTACATGATGCGTTACTGCGTTATTTTACGTTACTTTTTATGTAGTATAAAATGTGTTTTATCGGAGCGCTGCTCTGTCATCGTTCTGATTCTTCTTGTGTCACAAGCCGGAGAAGCGAGAGAGACATGCGCTCTGTGTGGGTGTGTCTGAGTGTGAGTGTGGGGAGCGAGGGGGGGGGGGGGGCGTGTCTGATCATGGCGGAGCCAGAAGTCGAGTTTGCTAACATGGAGATATTTTCACTACTTTTCTTTTGTCGAGCACAAAGAAAATAACACTTTAGTTAAATGTAAATTGTGCTTTGGATCAAAGATGCCATCTACTGCCCAAAACAGCAATTCAAATCTGCTGAAACAAGCTACATAGCAACATGCTTCGACGAAGCTAGTAAAGAGAGACAGAGACTCTGATGCCACTTCACCTCCACCACCACCACCATTCACCGCTGAAGGTACACACTCTGTCAATCAATGTTCCCTCTAATTGTTCATGTGTGAGCAAATGCAAAAAGTCCCTGAGCATTGAGTGGAGTCCATGTGAGCAACTTTAGACGTGCACACTGTGGCTACACCAGCAGCACACCTGTCCCAAACCTGACTAAATAACAACTTACATCTCCATCCATCCATCCATTTTCTACCGCTTGTCCCTTTCGGGGTCGCTGGAGCCTATCTCAGCTGCATTCGGGCGGAAGGCAGGGTACACCCTGGACAAGTCCCCACCTCATCACAGGGCCAACACAGATAGACAGACAACATTCTCTTATTATTATAATCAAATGACAGCAGTCATTTCCATTTCTAATATACGTGTTTAGGCCCACTTATAATGACAATAACAACAAATATTGTTTTTCATGAACTGTGTACTTGTATTGTTTGTCTGGGTGGAGGTCCTGCTTTGGAAATAATTTGTACCCCTTTCAGACATTGCATTTAGTTCCCATTAAAACATTCACATGTTGCACAATGAGATGTAAGCAGGGGATCATGTGTACATTCCTGCAACTTCCTGTTTGTAAAAAATATATTTTTATTAGTATTTATTTAATATACTAACAGCATTTAATGATTAATATTTATAAATTAAGATTCCTAATAAATGACACTAGAATAAGCACACATTTGATTGGTAAATCATAGTGTAACGACCTGGAATGACACTTTATGTGTGGTGTTGGAGTTGTCCGACTTTTTGTGTGGCTGTAAACGCATCACTGGCTAAGTGCCATATGTGCAAGTGTTGGCGCACGTGAGACAGCGAGCGGCTGCTGTTGATATAACAAAGTTGCTTTTGGTCTGGTTTGTACTGCACAAAATGACCAGTTTTGCTAGATATCATTTTTTTTACTAATGTTTTGGTGATGTGTTTATGGCCGACAGTAAAGAGTTTTGCTCAGTAAAGTGGTGGATGGAATTCATGTCCTCAAAGCGTCTCGACAGACGTTACAATATTTGAACAATGATGACGAAAACGGTTTTCTCTGTCGTGTCTGTGTCGTGTCGAAAATTGTTATGCGCTTATTTTTTTATTTGATTTTGTGCATGGCATCGATTTGCCGTGCGCAGAGGACGCTTGAGCAGTGCGCAATTGCACATGCGCGCTCCTGAGAGGGAACGTTGCTGTCAATTCTCTTATATACTCTTTCATTCTAGACTTCTAGAGTGTTTGATTATCACATCACTCTAAATGTATAGACTATAAAGTTCACAAACATAAAGAGGGATCCTAGTGGGCCAGGCCAATCTTTCCTTATCTCTAAACTAAAACTGGGGAAATGTGTAGTGTTCTGGGTTTCAGACATGATTTTGTATAAGAATTACTTGAGGAAGAAAATGCCTGGTTAGACTTTGTGTATGTAGTGTGTGCCTTTCTTGGTTTACATCTATGCTGTTATTATGCTGTTTGTTACTTATGTATGTTATGTTGCAGCTATTTAAAATAGTTTTGTCAATTTGTTCTGGCCAGAAACAAATTGGCCTTTGTAACATATCTTTGTCTTTGTGTGTTGTATGTAGACCACATGGCTTAGCAGAGTTGAGTGATGCAAATGCATGTCAAGTTGATCAACAGATTGTATTATTCTCCAGTGCAATAACAGTACTGAAATGAAGGCTAAAAGGGCATTAATTGGAGCTTTAAAAAAAAAAGAAAAAAGAAGTAACTAAATAGTTACTTTTCACAGTAACGCATTACTTTTTGGTGTAAGTAACTGAGTTAGTAACTGAGTTACTTTTGAAATGAAGTAACTAGTAACTGTAACTAGTTACTGCTTTTCAGTAACTAACCCAACACTGAATATTGTACATGGTCATTGCTATATATTGTATCTATGTTATAGACATAATATAATATATCTGTATATATATATTATTCTGTACACATATTATGTATATATTCGTACATATGTTAGATTTTTTTGTATCGCTATATAAGTCTATTTATACCTGCATTGTCATTTCCATCCTTACACTTTTCATCATTGTAACTGAGCTACTGTGTTGAACATTTTCCCTTGTGGATCATTAAAGTTGGTCTAAGTCTAAGTCTAAGTCTAAGTTGATGGAGGGTTTTGAAGTTGTTTTGAAGTCTCCAGGATCTGGAGACTTACACAGGAACGGTACTGGACTATATCAAGTTCTGCATTGGGAATGTGACTGTCGATAAAATCATCCGGGTTTTCCTTAACCAGAAATCCTGGATAACCAGCCAGGTCCGCTCACTCCTCAGGGCCTGCAACGCTGCTTTTAGGTCAAGTCACAGAGGTTACAGGGCTGCTCGAGCTGGCCTGAATAAAATAATTAAAAAAGCTAAGGTGGAACACAGAATGAGTACATAGTTCCACCTGTCCAGCAACAACTCACGAGAGGTCTGGCGGGGCATACACCACATCACCAACTTCAGAGGCTGTGATGTATCAACAGCAGACCTGAGTGCACCGCTAGCAGAGGAGCTAAATAGCTTCTTTGCTCGCTTCAAGACACGACAGCATCACTCATCTGCTCCAGCCCTGCCCCAACCCCATCTAGGCTCCTCCACCACCCCACTGACTGTACAGGAGCATAATGTCAGAGAGGGTGCTCCTGACAGTGAACCGCAGGAAAGCTGCAGGCCCAGAAGGAGTTCCTTGCAGGTGATCAGAGCGTGCGCCCACCAGCTCACCTCCACCTTTACCAATATCTTCAATCCCTCCCTGGCCCAGGAGGTCATCTCGTGAAATCAGCAATAATATCCCGGTGCCGAAGAAGTCTCCCATCACCTCCCTGAATGATTACCGCCCGGTGGCCCTCACCCCGGTAATCATGAAGTGCTTCAATAGGCTGGTTCTACAGCACATCAAGGACTATCTCCCCCAAGATTTCGACCCCTACCAGTTCGCATATCGGGCGAACAGATCCACTGATGGCTCTCCACTTTGCTTTACACCACCTGGAGCAACAGCAGAGCTACGTCCGGATGCTCTTTGTGGATAACAGTTCTGCCTTTAATACAATAATACTGGACATCCTCATTACAAAACTGAATACTCTCGGCCTCCCCCTCTCACTTGTGCCTAGATTAAGGACTTTCTCTCCAACCGGCCCCAGACTGTGCGAATCGGCCTCCACCTCTCCTCAACCCGCACGTTGAATACCAGCTCCCCACAGGGCTAATGTGCTGAGCCCTCTTCTGTACTGCCTCTACACCTATGACTTCAGTCCAACCCACAACAACAACCTCATCGTGAAGTTCGTGGACGACACTACGGTGGTCGGACTCATCTCAAATGGGGACGAGGCAGCCTACAGAGAGGTCCGGAAGTTGGCAGACTGGTGCTCAGAGAACAACCTTGCTCTGAACACCAAGAAAACCAAGGAGATTTTTGTCGACTTCAGGAAACACAGCACTGACCTAGCCTCCCTCTACATCAAGGGTGAGTGTGTGGAGAGGGTCCACACCTTCCAGTCTCTTGGCGTCCTTATCTCTGACAATATCGCCTGGTCAGAGAACACTACTGCCATCACTAAGAAGGCTCAGCAGCGGCTGCCCTTCCTGAGAGTCCTCAAGAAATACAACCAGGACTCCAACCTGCTGCTGACTTCTACCGCTCATCCATCGAGAGCCTGCTGACATACTGCATCACAGTATGGTACAGCAGCTGCACCGTTGCAGAGAAGAAGAGGCTCCAGAGAGTGATAAAGGCAGCACGGCGGATCACCTCCCGCTGCCTCAGCAGAGCTACCAACATTATCAGGGACAGCTCTCACCCTGGCTTTGACCTGTTTGACCTGCTGCCCTTAGGAAGGTGCTACAGGGTCATCAGGTCTAAGACAAACAGACTCAAGAACAGTTTTTTCCCTATAGCCATAACTACGGTGAACTCTCATAGGCACTGATTTTAGATTTTATAGTTTAGCACCTTTCTGTGTGCAATTTTTACTTTCCACCCACAGTCTGAATGCTTCTGTATATATGTATATAGTATAGTATTTAAACAACAGGACTGGACTGTGAACCTTACCTCCTTTTGCACTCTTTTTGTCTTTCCTTCCTATTTTTTGCATATTTATAGACCGTCGCACTGATACTGGAGTTGCTTTTTAATCTCATTGCACCTGTGTGTAGTGACAATAAAAGGCATTCTATTCTATTCTATTTTAAAGGGCTTTGAAGGCTGCAACAGTGACTCCAATGAGCCTCTTATTTCAAACGTTTTTTAATCATCTTTAATATTGTAAAAAAAAAAAAAAAGACATCTGTGATCTTGTCTCTCAAAATGATTGTGAACGATAAGCAAAATTCCCCAAAAAGTGTAGTTTCCCTTTCAGACTAAGAGACCAAACGGACTCTGAAAGTTTCTGCAGTTCATTTGCTGATTGCAGTTTACAATATTGAATTTTTGAAATTAAAATATATGTTTTTTACTTGGGTTTGAATTAGTTGTAAACTATAATCATTACAAATATTAAGTAAGTAAGTAAAATATTAAGTATCAAACTATTTCCTTCTCTGAATTGTGAAATAAAGAGTTTCAGTTTTTGAAAGTTTGAAATCGATACCTTCACTTAACGGCATTCATCTTCTGTATTTTTTTTTTGTATGTACACATGGTAATACATGTCAATTGTTTAATAGGGTAAAACAATTTGTTTTAACAACGACTCGATTCAAAACATAATTTGATGTTGCCAGTAGGATTCAGGGACGATATTAGTTTCAATCAGAACAATGCAATCCGAAAAGATTCGGTGATTCGATTCAGCAACTTTTTAGCAAAAAAAAAAATCAACCAATGTTACTGTGAACCAAATAGTGTATACTGGGCACCACAAGTGAGGTTTCCTATATTTCTGTTATTTATTGTAAGGGAATTATGTATAAATGAATTATGGATACAAACAAACAAGTAAACAACAATTATGGCCAATGCATTCACATCTTATTTGAAGTGTAAGTAACACTTTAGGTTAAATTAATGAGGGGAAACATTTTCTGCTCACATTTTCAATATTTGATAAATGTTCAATAAAACCACAGTAACTAACATTTTAACAGTAGATTTACCTGCTACTTTTGCTGTGCTTTTTCAACATAAAATTAATACAATATTAATATTAGGGATGTCCGATAATGGCTTTTTGCCGATATCCGATATTCCGATATTGTCCAACTCTTTAATTACCGATACCGATATCAACCGATACTGATATCAACCGATATATACAGTTGTGGAATTAAAACATTATTATGCCTAATTTGGACAACCAGGTATGGGGAAGACAAGGTCCTTTCTTTAAAAAAAATTATAAAATAAAATAAGATAAATAAATTAAAAACATTTTCTTGAATAAAAAAGAAAGTAAAACAATATAAAAACAGTTACATAGAAACTAGTAATTAATGAAAATTAGTAAAATTAACTGTTAAAGGTTAGTACTATTTGTCACGACCAGAACAGGACTCTGAACACAGATGCAGGATTTGAAGACAATATATTTATTTGGACAAGGGAAGGGGTCCAAAACAGGAGAAACAAACAGGCTATAAAAACACAACTGACCTGAGCTCTAAACTAACAAAAATATCAATAACTCAAAAACGCTCCGTCTACGGAGGGAAAAAGGGGCTATGAACAAAAAACTACTAAGTATAACAAAAACCGCTCCAATGGAGGTGATGCTAGGAAGCTACTCTTACCTGAGAAAACTTACAAATCAAAATACTCCCATGGATCCAAAAAAGATACAAGAAACGTGGCTGTGGACAATGCTATGGCAAGGGAACGCTGGAGGTACGCACATGAAGTAACGAGACACTCTGGCACAAGACAAGAGGAGGACGAGACATTTATACACATGAGGGAGTGTGACACAGGTGGGAACAATCAGGCAATCAGGAGAGACATCAGACCAGTGAAACAGGAGGAAGGGCAAGTGACCTGAAACGAGAGGGAGAGTTAACCTTTCAAAATAAAACAGGAAATGGCAAGACAACATGACAACAGACGAAACCCAGACAAGACTTCACCCAGGTGTGACAGAACCCCCCCTTCTAGGGCCGACTCCTGATGGCCCAGGGACCTCAGGGTGGAGTCTATAGAAGTCCCGGATCAGGGAGGGGTCATCAATGTTCCGTTGGGGAATCCACTATCTCTCTTCTGGACCGTACCCCTCCCAATCCACCAAGAACTGTCTACCTCGACCTCTTTTGCGTACCGCTAAAAGTTTCTTGACCCGGTACAGAAGTCCTCCGTCTACAGCTTCCAGCGGCGGTGGGGGGGGGGGTTTGGTGGCTGGGACCATGGGGCTTTCTTTGGCAGGCTTGACTTGGCTGACATGGAAAGTAGGGTGGCCGCGGAGCGACCTGGGTAGGCGGAGGCGTACTGCTGCTGGACTGATGACCTTGGTGATGGGGAAGGGACCCACGAATCTGGGTGCTAATTTCTTGGAGGGAACCTTGAGGTGCAGGTCTTTGGCGGATAGCCATACTCTCTGTCCTGGTCGGTAATCAGGTGCTGGGCGCCGCTTCCGGTCGGCTGCTTTCTTGACCCGATCTCCTTGGCGAGCGAGCACTTGTCGGGCCGCAAGCCAAATATGACGGCATCGGCGCACCAGGGCGTGGGCGGAGGGCACGGAAACTTCTGGCTCTGAGTCTGGGAACACTGGCGGTTGGTAGCCGTACACACACTTGAAGGGTGAGAAACCAGTGGCAGAGGTAGGCAAGGAGTTATGGGCATATTCCACCCAGACCAGGTGGGAACTCCACGTTGTTGGGTTCTGGGACACGAGGCATCGGAGGCTGGTTTCCAGTTGTTGATTGAGGCGCTCGATCTGGCCGTTTGCCTCCGGGTGGTATCCTGATGTCAGGCTGGCTGTAGCTCCGATGAGCTTGCAGAACTCCTTCCAGAACCGTGAGATGAATTGGGGCCCCCGGTCTGATACAATGTCTGTGGGAAATCCATGAATTCTAAAAACGTGTTGCATCAATATCTGAGCAGTCTCCTTGGCTGTGGGCAACTTTGGCAAGGCAATAAAATGTGTCATCTTTGAAAATCGATCGACCACGGTGAGCATCGTGGTGTTACCTCTTGAGACCGGGAGGCCAGTGACGAAGTCCATAGAGATGTTAGACCACGGTCTGGAAGGAATAGGCAGCGGCTGTAAAAGTCCAACACGTGGCCCAGAGGATGTTTTGTTACGAGCGCAGACCGGACACGCCTCGATGTACTCCCGGACCCCCGCCTCCATGGATGGCCACCAGAACCGCTGTGAGATCATAAACATAGTTCTCCGGAACCCCGGATGGCAGGTAAGCAGCAAGGTGTGAGCCCAATGGATCACCTGTGGGCGCAGACTGACCGGGACAAACAGGCGATTCTCTGGGCACCCACTAGGTGGAGGGGTCTCACCATTAGCGTGCCTTACCTCTCGTTCTATCTGCCAAGTGACCGCTCCAACTATACAGTTCAGTGGAAGGATGGGTTCTGGTACCTTGGCAGCAGGCTCGGGGTCGTAGAGGCGTGACAAAGCGTCTGACTTGACGTTGCGGGACCCCGGCCTGTAAGACAACGTGAAGTTAAAACGATTGAAAAACAATGCCCACCTGGCCTGACGTGAATTCAGTCTCTTGGCGTTTCGAATATATTCCAAGTTCTTGTGGTCAGTCCAAACTATGAAAGGATGTTGTGCCCCCTCTAACCAATGTCGCCACTCTTCCAGCGCTACCTTGACCGCCAGAAGTTCCCTGTTGCCAACATCATAGTTACGTTCTGCAGGGCTCAACCGGCGAGACAGAAAAGCACAGGGGTGGGTCTTGCCATCTGCCTCCAGTCTTTGGGATAAGACCGCCCCAACTCCCTCGTTCGACGCGTCCACCTCGACCACAAATTGGCGTTGTGGATCTGGTAGCGTGAGGATGGGTGCAGTCGTGAAGCGGCGCTTGAGATCCTGGAATGCCCTCTCTGCCTCCGGAGACCAGTGGAAGTGCACCTGTGGAGAAGTCAAAGCATGGAGAGGGGAAGCTATTGCGCTAAAGCCTCTGATAAATCGTCTGTAGAAGTTCGCAAAACCGAGGAATTGCTGAACCTTCTTACGACTATCAGGTGTTGGCCACTTGGCGACTGCGCTAACTTTAGCCGGATCCATCTGTACACTTCCAGGGGCTACAATGAAGCCCAGGAAGGAGATGGTGTCGGCATGGAATTTGCACTTTTCAGCTTTTAAGTACAGGTGGTTTTCCCAGAGCCGTTGCAAAACCTGGCTGACATGGTGTCTGTGAATGTCCAGATTGTCAGAATAAATTAGTATGTCATCAAGATAGACGAAAACAAAATTGTCCAAAAAGTCTCTCAACACATCATTAATCATAGCCTGAAAAACAGCAGGGGCATTAGTGAGACCAAAAGGCATTACTAAATATTCGTAGTGGCCACTAGGGGTGTTAAATCCGGTTTTCCACTCATCACCTTCCCTAATGCGAATGAGGTGATAAGCATTGCGTAGGTCAAGCTTGGTAAAAACTTTGGCCTGCTGGAGCTGATCGAAAACTGATGACATTAATGGCAGAGGGTACCCATTCTTTATTGTTATGTCGTTGAGGGGACTATAGTCTATACACGGTCGCAGGGTGCCGTCTTTCTTGGATACAAAGAAAAACCCTGCTCCAGCAGGTGACGATGAGGGACGGATGAGTCCCGTTTTAAGTGAGGATTGTATGTAGTCTTTCATAGCATGTTTTTCGGGACCTGAAACCGAATATAGGCGCCCCTTGGGGATGGTAGATCCGGGAATGAGGTCTATAGCACAATCGTAAGGACGATGTGGTGGGAGCGATGTAGCTTTTACCTTATTAAAGACCTCCTTCAGGTGGTGATAGCAAGGAGGTACTGACGTCAAATCTGGGTGCTGTGGTTCTATGGTAAAGTGAGCAGAAACAGAGTTTATATTCGTGGTGGTTCTTGCTGGGGCACTAACCCTCATACACTTCCCCACGCAGTTCCTTCCCCAGCCCCTGATTTTGCCTGTGGGCCAGTCTATGTGGGGGTTGTGGTAAACGAGCCATGGATGTCCCAATACCAGGGTGCGTGCTGGTGAGTGAAACAAAAAAAAGTTCAATAGTTCGTGGTGATTATCAATGTCTATGGCTACGGGTTCTGTGACATGGGTGATCGTGAATAAAGCGCTACCATTAAGGGCGCTAGCCTTAAGGGGGGATGTGATGCCCCTTGTTTTTACTCCCAATTTCTTGGCTAAACCCCAGTCCATCAAGCTCTCATCGGCCCCAGAGTCAATTAAAACATGCATAACCACACTAATAGAGTCATTGGTTACCTTAATGGGTGTCAAGGTACGCACGGTAGCACTTGAGGCAGGATTCTGATCCCTCACCTGTGTCGACTTGGAAGGGCAGGCGGCCACGAGATGCCCCACCTCCCCACAATAGAAACATCGCCCCTCCTTGAGGCGACGTTGGCGCTCTACCAGAGGGAGTCTTGCCCGGCCCAACTGCATGGGCTCCTCTCCCCTCTCAGGCAGGGAATAGGGAAGCCGTACTGTTGGTTGAGGACCTGGAGTAGAACTGGCGGTGAGGGAAAACTGCGGCTGGTGGTCTGGATCCGTCGGACGGTCTCCTTGGAGAAACTTGAACTCCTGTAGTCGCTGGTCTGTCCTGATGGCGAGGGTGATGAGGTCGTCCAGGTTCGCGGGTAGGTCTCTGGGTAGAAGTCGCTCCAGAAGTGGGCCGGCCAGCCCCTTGAGGAAGACGTCATAGAGTGCTGTAGTGTTCCATCCACTGTCTGCGGCCAGTGTTCGAAAACGAATGGCATAATCAGAAGCTGATTCTTTCCCCTGACAAATCCTACTTAGCTCTCTGGCCCTTTCGCGCTCAGTTGAGACAGGATCAAAAGTCTTTTGGAGAGTCTCTGTGAAGTCTTGGAGTGAGCTGCATATGTGAGAGCCCCTGGACCACTCGGCCATGGCCCATTTCCTTGCTCTCCCCGCCAGATAAGAGATCATAAAAGACACCTTAGCACGATCGGTGGGAAAGGCGTGGGGCGAGAGCTCCAAATGCATCTCACAGTTTATGATGAATTCTTTGCATTGTCCGGGTTCGCCCGCAAAGCGTTCTGGAGGGGCCAATCGGGCTCCCACCCCACTATGAATGGTGGGGAGTACCTGAGTCATGGGGGCTGGCTGCGGCTCAGGCACAGGGGGTGCGGGACCAGGCTTGGTCATTTGGGTGAGCAAAAGTTGCACCTGTTCCGCAAGTTGGCCCACCTGGGAGGTAACAGCGGTCTGAAAGTTCTCTTGGATTCTGGCGATCCCCTGGATTACCTGGCCCAAGACTGCCACCTGCTCCTCATGAGCGGAGAGGCGGGATTCCTGCGCATGAAGGGTCGCGGCCCACTGCTTCGATCCTGCTGTGTCCATACTGGCCAGAGTGTACTGTCACGACCAGAACAGGACTCTGAACACAGATGCAGGATTTGAAGACAATATATTTATTTGGACAAGGGAAGGGGTCCAAAACAGGAGAAACAAACAGGCTATAAAAACACAACTGACCTGAGCTCTAAACTAACAAAAATATAAATAACTCAAAAACGCTCTGTCTACGGAGGGAAAAAGGGGCTATGAACAAAAAACTACTAAGTATAACAAAAACCGCTCCAATGGAGGTGATGCTAGGAAGCTATTCTTACCTGAGAAAACTTACAAATCAAAATACTCCCATGGATCCAAAAAAGATACAAGAAACGTGGCTGTGGACAATGCTATAGCAAGGGAACGCTGGAGGTACGCACATGAAGTAACGAGACACTCTGGCACAAGACAAGAGGAGGACGAGACATTTATACAAATGAGGGAGTGTGACACAGGTGGGAACAATCAGGCAATCAGGAGAGACATCAGACCAGTGAAACAGGAGGAAGGGCAAGTGACCTGAAACGAGAGGGAGAGTTAACCTTTCAAAATAAAACAGGAAATGGCAAGACAACATGACAACAGACGAAACCCAGACAAGACTTCACCCAGGTGTGACACTATTAGTGGACCAGCAGCACACACAATCATGTGTGCTTACGGACTGTATCCCTGCAGACTGTATTGATCTATATTGATATATAATGTAGGAACCAGAATATTAATAACAGAAAGAAACAACCCTTTTGTGTGAATGAGTGTGAATGAGTGTAAATGGGGGAGGGAGGTTTTTTGGGTTGGTGCACTAATTGTAAGTGTATCTTATGTTGTTTATGTTGATTTAATTTAAAAAAAACCCAAAAAAAACCGATACCGATAATAAAAAAAACGATACCGATAATTTCCAATATTACATTTTAAAGCATTTATCGGCCGATAATATCGGCAGGCCGATATTATCTGACATCTCTAATTAATATCAAAAGTTAAGTGCAACCAACATCTCTTCAGGTTAAACGAGCAGTGGTTTCACCTGTTACTACTCTCATTTTAATAAACAGCTACAGTAGCCGAGAAAAGTCACATTAAATGCAAACACCACAACACACCAACATGAGCCACAGCACAAAAACTATAAGCCAAAACATGAAACGGAATGACAACGAGCAAGTTTCGAAGACTCGCCGACTTCCTGAGGCGTAAAGTTAACAACCGTGTAATGAATGAACTTGGAAAAGTAAGTAATTGTGATCACTTTTTCAATCATTAATTACTTTTCTGTACTTTTTTAATAATACTAATATACTATGATCATTACAGCGTTTTCAACCTTCCGCCTTAGCTACACCTGAGCTGGCGAAACTTGCTCCGCTGTCATTTCCGTTGTGTCCGTCACATCTTTTTTGACTTAAAATTGTTTTGCGGCTTTATATTATTGTGTTGTGGTGTTTGTATTTGTTGTGGCTTTTGTAATCGTTCTGCAGCTGAAAGTAGTTGTGGTGTGGCTTTATTAAAATGTCTTGTCGCGTTTGCATTTGTTGTGACCTTTAAGTGCTTTGCGCGAGTCCGCCATTGTAATCTGCGCTGTAGTGAATTGTTGTGGGGCAGACTGGCTGGTTCATGCACATCTATCCTCCGCTGATGCCATTTCTTATAAAAAGTAGCAAATAGTTTGAACTTATATTTGTCAGTGTACTGCATACGGATGTGTGATGGGGAGAAGTCGCTGTCAAAGTGAAGCCATGTAAATAAAACCGTCCACAAAACGTTGACATCCCGAAGAGATGGTCAGAAACCGGCTTGACGATGGTCTGTAAAACATAACCTATTTTTCTAAATTTTGACCAAAGGACCACTATTACATGCTGTGTAGACCACAAGGAAGAAGAAAAATCATAATATGACCCCTTTAAAATCGCTTGAGCTAATCAGTGGCATGTATATTAGCATCGAGCTAGCACATTTAGTAATGTGTAGCCCTACATTTGTGCCTTACACATTTGCTTTGTTTGTTGGCATGAATAATTTGTAAGATTACCCCAAGTGTGTCGCCAACTTGACGAAGCAATCCGAGCATAGCACTGCTAGTCTGAACTATACTGAAGTAGATGAGTCCAACACCAACCAAGGATGTTAAAATAGTGTCTAAACTGGGGACATGTATCCATTAAAATATGAAGAAGTTGTTGACGGTGTGATTGACAGATAAGCAGCTGGAAGGAGATAGAAGTTAGGTGATTGAAGTCCACTCTCCAAGGTAGAGGTCTGTACATTATAAATACATTGCTTCAAAATCTACTGTAGTTGTTAGTAGTGTATTCTATTGTATTGTTATTACACAGTATTTCTTATCCAAAAGTTTGTTTTCCTTTTTAAAAAAAATGTATATGTTACAATTGTGATGTTTTTTGGGGGGGCTAAGCGTCAATGAAATTAATGTCAATTCATTGCAGTGGGAGATGTCAATCTTGTTACGTCTTCGACGCATGGTTGAGATTGTTGTGTTCCTTCCAAGGCAGAAAACAAGCAGGAGCGGCGTGCAGGTAAGATTTAAGTATATTTAATAAATAAAAGGCAGGACAAAAATACAAAACTGAGGACGCTAGCAAGCGTGGAGCTAAACAAAAACCAAAATGTCACCAAGGGTGAAAAAAACGGGATTCTGGTCGGCAGAATAATATAAAGAGCGAGGAGCAAAAACAGGAGGACGTAAATGTTGCCTATTGCAAACATTGACCCAGCACTTACAGCTGGGTGACAAGAAACTATAAAGGGGAGTGATTAGCCAAAACACCTGGTGGAAACACTAATTGCAAAACTAAGACAGGTGAGAAGAATCAGTGCCCATGGAAACCAACAATAAACAGGGAAAGAGGGTGCACCCAGGAAACCGACTAAAACCAGAAACATAACCAACATAAATCATGCCATGATCCGGGTAGCGGATCATGACAAATCTAATTGTTTTGAGTTAAGAGCTTTGTCACAGAACCAATAAACTCGTAAGTTGGAGGTACCACTGTATTTTGGTTTTGCTTTTCATCATGAATCAATCAATCAATCAATCAAAGTTTACTTATATAAATCACAAGTGTCTCAAAGGGCTGCACAAGCCACAACAACATCCTCGGCTCAGATCCCACATCAGGGCAACAAAAAAGTCAAAGTCAGTTTATATTAGTCACTAAGAAACTAAATAGATATTAAGTGAGGATGACAAAAGGAATGCAACAAATGCTTTTAAAAAGGAAAAACACTACCCTACTAGGCAGGGGGACTCAATAGGTGGTGTGTGGGCCACATCAGAATATGAGTGGTTAACAAAGAAGGCTGTCAGGGGCTAACTAAAGCCCACAGCAAAGAGCTGTTAGTCCGTGTGGGCTGTTAGCTTTAGTGTGCTCATGTTCAGTGTTCATCAGCTGACACTATGTTTATATTTTTAGTTTTGGCATTATAGTTATTGATTGTTAAGTATAACTGGGTCAATCGTATCTACCCTAACACCACAAGGGTCATACTTTTAACAAAAAACATTTAAAAAAAAAATAGTGGAATAAGTGGTCTTAATCTTTTATTAATAGATGATCCAGACAAAGTTAAAAAAGCCATGAAACAATAAACACGTTAAAAAGGTTGTAATGTCAGTCACCTGTCAAGACTAATTGTCTTTTTGCATCTAAATAGGAAAGCATAATGGCAACATGGTTCATGATAGCAATACTATAATTCTAGTCATACATACAGTATCTAGGAATATAACTTTATGATCATTCAGTTGTTAGTGTATATATTTTTGTGCATCGAACTAGAACTAGTGAGATTTTGTTGACAATTATTTGATGATCAGTAAGGTAGTGGCCAGATATAATTTTTGCGAGCTTTTAGAATTGCATATGATGTCATAGTTGGTGTTTGTCTAGACTCCTGAGATGCACAGATGTCATCGCAAAGTGCAGGAAAAAAGGCAATTTTTATTCGGTAAAATGCCGGTAACAAAAAAAAAACAGCGATGTGCAGCTCGGAAGTGCACAAACAGCAGACATGGGTTTGAAGCTCTAACCAAAGATGATCCACCCTCGGCCTCCTGACGACGCAGGCTAAAAAGGCTTCCTGATTGGCAACCACAGACAGGTGAGGGAGCCAGCACTCCAACCAGAGGGAATGTGGTGGCAAATTAAGACAAACAGAAAGTGAAAACAAACATAAGAGTGCTGGACAGTAAATAATATAAACTGAAATTGATATAAAAAACTGAATATGAAAATAATAGTAACTGTTATGTGAGATCATTACATGGTTTGTCAGGAATATAGTCATTTATATCCAAGAAAGTGCACTAAACAAAAAGGATTTTTTTTGAAAAGTTGCAGTAATACTCAACTCGACTTTTCCTCACATCAACATAATAGCAGGCTTCTATTGTACATCCCTCCAGGATGAAATTCTCTTGGTCGGCGGACTTAGTGATCAACAGTTTGTCCTTCTCATTGACTTTGGGGCAGTGAGAAGGTGAAGTGAAGAGATCCACATTTTTTTGGGGGGGGGGGACTGATACACAATAGAAAGGGAGAAGACAAGAAAACGAGAGAAGACAAGAAAACGAGAGAGAAGAGCCTTATTTAATGGGACTGGGCTATTGATTGAATTCTGACATTGATTAAGCATATCCTGTTTCACAATGCCTGCTTGTGCATGTGCCGTGTGTACAGTCAGCTTTATGTATGAGTGAGTGTTTATCCAGGGGGATTACTTTTAAAGTGGCAGCAGTATAGAGAGAGGGAGAAAAAGACGGGACAAGAATTTAGTCACATTGCCTGTCTGCTTGCATTCACATGCCTTCTGTGTGTGCGTGTCTATAGACTGCCCTTAGGAGGCCTGACTTGCAATAACACTCCACTCCATCCTTGTGCCATGAAAAAAGGGCTTTGTGCTTTCTTTTTTATTCATCATTAATCCTTTAGTCTAGGCCTGGCATGTCACACCCTTTGCCCACTGCCCTCTTCTTTGCTCTCGTTCTTTCTTTTTATCTCTTAGTGTGTGTGTGTGTGTGTGTGTGTGTGTGTGTGTGTGTGTGTGTGTGTGAGTGAAGGGCAAAGGCCTTTCATCCGGTGTGCCTGTCACTCGGCCTGTATTTCAGAGCAGGACACCTCTTTTGCCTTTGTTGATTATCAGTTCCCCCATTCCCAGCCTTCTTCTCTTGGTCCTCGTCATCAGATTTAATTTGATTAAAAAAAAAATTTAATTTTTTTTTTCTATCATTTCATGGAAATTTAAATACAAAAAAAAATTTGACACCATTAACGAAATGTAGAATATGTAGTTATATTTTAAACCTGTAAAGTCACACAATCTGGTCTGTGACACTGTTTGATTCCAAGTTGTCCATCATTTCCCCCCCCCCCATAGGAAATAGTGAACACTTTAATTAAAGGGGCCCTAACTTTTCTTACCTGTTGGTATTATTTTGTGTGTTTGGGATCACCATAAGTCCTGCAAATTTGAAATCGAACCAGGGACACATGGCGAAGATATTTATAAAACAATTTTCTTATTCAAAAGAGATGAGAGATGCATCTTTATTGTCATTGCAAAAGTACAACAAAATGTCATTTTCAGCACAAACCCTTTAAGATTAAACACACATTGTACAGGGTTACAGAACAGGAACACGGATGGGTCACTATCACTATCACTGGCACTAAAAAACATGAACACATTACCCCCATTTTAGAATCCCTTCACTGGCTCCCAATTTATTTTAGAATTGATTTTAAAATATTGTTGTTTGTTTTTAAATCTCTTAACGGATTAGCGCCACAATATATGTCATAGCCTTTACAAATCTACACCCCCACAAAGTCTCTGAGGTCAGCTGATCAGTTTGTTCTTGTCGTCCCAAAAAACCCGTTTAAAATTCAGAGGTGATTGTGCATTTTCTGCTGTGGCTCCAAAACTTTGGAACAATGTCCCTATTGTTATTCGGACGGCTCCCTCTTTAATGACTTTTAAATCCCATCTTAAAACATATTTTTACCCTATTACTATGAAGACACGTTGATTTAACACGTAGCTTGTCATTGCCTTTCTGAAATAAGCAGGGGCGTCCATGATAACGTTGCTTGGATGGCAACATATGTTGCTCCAAAACCTGTATATACCTTTCAGCATTAATGGCGCCTTCACATATGTGTAAGTTACCCATGTCTTGGGTACTAATACACCCCCATACCATCACAGATGCTGGCTTTTCAACTTTGCGCCTATAACAATCCGGATGGTTCTTTTCCTCTTTGGTCCGGAGGACACGACGTCCACAGTGTCCAAAAACAATTTGAAAAGTGGACTCGTCAGACCACAGAACACTTTTCCACTTTGTATCAGTACATCTTAGATGAGCTCAGGCCCAGCGAAGCCGACGGCGTTTCTGGGTGTTGTTGATAAACGGTTTTTGCCTTGCATAGGAGAGTTTTAACTTGCACTTACCGATGTAGCGACCAACTGTAGTTACTGACAGTGGGTTTCTGAAGTGTTCCTGAGCCCATGTGGTGATATCCTTTACACACTGATGTTGCTTGTTGATGCAGTACAGCCTGAGGGATCGAAGGTCACGAGCTTATCTGCTTACATGCAGTGATTTCTCCAGATTCTCTGAACCCTTTGATGATATTACGGACTGTAGATGGTGAAATCCCTAAATTCCTTGCAATAGCTGGTTGAGAAAGGTTTTTCTTAAACTGTTCAACAATTTGCTCACGCATTTGTTGACAAAAAGCTGACCCTCACCCCATCCTTGTTTGTGAATGACTGAGCATTTCATGGAATCTACTTTTATACCTAATCATGGCACCCACCTGTTCCCAATTTGCCTGTTCACCTGTGGGATGTTCCAAATAAGTGTTTGATGAGCATTCCTCAACTTTATCAGTATTTATTGCCACCTTTCCCAACTTCTTTGTCACGTGTTGCTGGCATCAAATTCTAAAGTTAATGATTATTTGCAAAAAAAAAAATGTTTATCAGTTTGAACATCAAATATGTTGTCTTTGTAGCATATTCAACTGAATATGGGTTGAAAATGATTTGCAAATCATTGTATTCTGTTTATATTTACATCTTACACAATTTCCCAACTCATATGGAAACGGGGTTTGTAGTTAAATGTTTTACAAACGTATATTAGTGACTCTTCTAGTATGTATGTCTTAACTTCTGTGCAGCACTTTGTGAAACTTCTATTGTTTTTTTTAATATGCAATACAAATAAAGTGGATTGGATTTGATTGGATTGGATGGGTCGCCACTTACGGTGCCTCGTAAAAGGTAGGAAAAAGGTAGATGCTGGGGGAGGATGAGAAAAAAAGTAAATCTTAGTCTGGGCTCCTAATGAGAGGGGCCCAGTCTGCAGTGAGAAAAAAACTCCATAGCAAACCACATATACATAATATGACATACAACTCGAGACTTGCAACGAGGGGTGAGGTGGCTGGCGTTCGGCCGAAGCTGACAGCCATTAGGGGGCGCTGCTCCGTTTCCGTCATACCACTTGGGGTGAAGGGCCGTAGGCGTGGGATAAGGGATGGGGTATGCGTGTGTGTGGCGTGTATTTTTCATGGATGCATATGTGTGTAAGCCTACAGCGTGTCTCTGTTCTGTGACATTGGTGCTCACAAACACAATAACACAGCCAATCAGTCCAAAGAATTCAACAACAGGTGTATGTCCATGAGAGACATGGAAGGAGTTTGTTGCGTCTTCGCTGCACTGTCGTTTGGGAGAGTCTCGATGTAACGACCTTCGGGCCAGGGAAAACAATCCAAAATCGAATGTTTGTGCTTGAGCGAGCGAAAATATATGTAAACTTTTCACTCTTAGTTGTCTGTTTCTGGTCCTTAAATTCTTAATACTTTACCATCAGAGCTGCCGGCATCTACAAGATGTTGCCAAAGTTTACGTTTTAGTCCAAAATTGCAAAAGTCTGAGTACCTACAGCTCTGCTTGCATCCTTCAATCAATTGTGGATGAACGGCTGCCAGCATCTTCCAATTGTGGATACACCAGAGCAACGCTTACTCCAATCAGCAGATGCCTTGTTATCATGATTGCCAATAGCTCAATATCTTCAACGTCCTTGACTGAATGGTCGCCAGGCACGCGGCACTTCTCTTCTCCCAAAAATTAATTGTGTGTCCAGCAACAAACTTTCCATTAAGACAGGCAGGTTCCCCCAAACCCGAGATTTTGTTAGTTTTGTTGAGAGGAAAGTTGATCAATCAGTTGAGGAATGCTGCCCGTTCAAAGAACATTGTTTGTTTTATAACGGTTGAACGCTGTGGTTGGAGAGGAGGCTGGCGCTGTTTGTTCGCCGCTTCTCCACCCGCGATTTATAGTTTTTCTACGCTACTTTTAGTCAGCCAACATACTCATCCAAACAGCATTAACTTTTTACTTTTCTGATCTTGCGATCAGCCACTTTTTCTATGGGTACCTACCTGCTACCCGCTACCTCCAGCTGTCAACTTCGCCTCTCTGGGGATCCTGCTCATTGGATCTGTCCATCAAACCACCGGTGACGGAGACCTATTATGTTGCGGTTAGCCTTCGCTGCTGGGACCGCTGCCTTCTCATTGAACTTTTTGGCTAACGCTGTTTGGCTAGTGGCTAGCTGGGCTAGGCAACATCCTCCCTTGGACAGTATGACGTTCAGATACTCCATCTCAGAACTCCTCCGACTCAACTCCACAATCACTCCTGGATATAAAATCCCCATCATCAATGGACTCGGACTTCTGCGTCGGCCCCAATATATCCACAGAAATTGTCGGAAAAAGTTTGTCTACCACCAACAGCTTGATCAGTGTATTCCATCCATCCAAACCTCTGTCGCACATCTGACACGTCATCAGAGCGCTGTAGCTCCTGTCGTTAGTAGCACTGGAAACGTCACAAGACCACTGCATGACAGCACGGGAAGCGCCGCGAGACCTCCACACACCAAGCAGGACAGAAAACGTGGAGTGGTTTGCTGCCTGCTCCGGCCCCTGCAGAAACTCACCACCTCAACAAAAGTCAAAATTGAACTTTTGAATGCACAATCCCTCAATAACAAATCCTCCTTCATTCAAGATCACATAATTGACAAACAGGTTGACTTCATGTGCCTCACAGAAACATGGCATCAACCACAGGTTTACTCTGCTCTGAATGAAGCTTGTCCTTCTGGCTACGGCTACCTAAAAAAAGCCCGCAACACCGGTCGTGGTGGTGGCCTGGCTGTTGTACACCGAAGGACATTTGATTTGTCCCCCCTGCCTCTGCCTGTGCACTACTCATTTGAATGCCTTGCATTTAAATGCAAACCCCCTTTCTCCATGACAATGCTCCTGATCTACCGACCCCCCAAACCAAACTCTGCTTTCATCCCAGAAATACATGACCTTCTCACCACACTCTGCACAACCTCAGCCAATATTATAATTCATGTCAACACCCCCTCCTGCCACTCTGCTGCTGAGTTCCTGCATCTTTTAGATTGCCTCAACCTGACACAACATGTTGATGTTCCAACACACACCAGGGGCCACACTCCCGACCTAGTCATCACCAACTCTGTCCCCATCAGCAACCTCTTGGTGTATGAGCTGGGTGTGTCTGACCACAAGGCCATTTCAATGGAGCTGCCTTTCATGTCCCCCTTGAAAATTCCAAACGCCAAATCAGTTTGAGGAATCTAAACAACATTAACCCGGACACCCTGGCCGTTGACCTCCAGCATCTCTCCTCTGTCAACTTCCCATCACTTCTACAACACTTCGATGAGCAGCCTCCTAGACCTCCATGCCCCTGTCAAAACCCGAACAGTCACCTTCATGCACTCAGCCCCCTGGTACACCGGCGAGCTGCTGAAAATGAAGAGAGCAGGGCGTGTCCTTGAACGGCGTTTCATGGACTCAGAACTCACTGTTCACAAAATAGCCTGTCGAGAACACCAGAAGGCCTATTCAAAGTCCCTCAGTGATACATGGTCCCGGTTCTACTCCAATATCATCAACAATAGCTCTGGAAACTCCAAGCAACTTTTCTCCACCATAAATCATCTCCTCAAACCCCAAACTCCCCTACACTCGGACACCACACAGAAGCAATGCAACAGTGTCATCTCTCTCTTCAGGACTAAAGTAGAAAACATCCGCTCCTCTCTCTCCACCCCCCCCTGCCCCCCCAGTCCCAACTGTCGACCCTCAGCCTGGGACCACTCAGCCTCTCCCTGCTGCTTCACAGACATCACGCAGCGAGAGGTTGAGGGCATCATGAGGAAGATGAAACCCTCTACCTGTGTTCTGGACCCCTTTCCCTCAGCCCTGGTAAAAACGCACACCCTTGCCATAAGTCTTTTGATCACCAAAATCCTTAACCACTCCCTCCAGGCTAGTCAGGTCCCCACTGTCCTGAAAACTGCAGTCATCAAACCACTCCTCAAAAAGCCCAGACCAGACCCAAAAGTGCTGGCTAACTACCGACCGATCTCCAACCTCCCATTCCTCTCAAAGGTGCTGGAAAAGGTAGTTGCTGCCCAACTTCATGACCATCTTAAAACCAACAACCTTTATGAAAAGTTCCAGTCTGGTTTCCGCTCTGGCCACAGCACGGTGACTGCTCTGGTCAGGGTCACCAATGACCTGCTGATGACTGCTGATGCTGGCTCATGCCTTCTCATCCTCCTTGACCTCACTGCAGCATTCAACACCGTTGATCACCGCATCTTCCTACACCGCCTACACTCCACCATTGGACTCTCTGATACTGCTCTAAACTGGTTCACGTCCTACCTCACCGAAAGTACAGAGTTCGTCTCTCTGGGAGAGGCAAAGTCGGACACACTCTCTGTCACTCGTGGTGTCCCTCAAGGATCAGTCCTTGGCCCCACCCTTTTCACACTCTACATGCTCCCCCTTGGCCGTGTCATCAGCCAGCATGGAATATTATTCCACTGCTATGCCGATGGCACCCAACTCTACCTGAAAACCAACCCAACCCCCTCTGCAGCCCTGCCATCATCCACACTTACCAACTGCCTGGAAGAGATAAAGGCGTGGATGAAACACAGTTTTCTGCAACTGAACAGCTCCAAAACCGAAGCCATTCTAGTCGACACCCCGCATCAGACCCAGTCATACACCATCACCAGCATCACTTTCTCCGGCCACGACATTCACCTCTCATCCTCAGTCACTAATCTGGGTGTTAGAATGCAGACCTCCTTCGACCACCTCAGGAACATTGCAAAACTCAGCCCCTCACTCACTCTCTCTGATGCCGAGAGGCTCGTCCACGCCTTTGTCTCCTCCAGGCTAGACTACTGCAACTCACTTCTTGTCGGGATCCCAGCAAGAACATCCAGAAGCTGCAGTATTTACAAAATAGTGCTGCTAGGATCCTGATGAGAGTGCGGAAATACGACCACATCACACCAGTTCTCAAATCCCTTCACTGTCCTGTTCCACTCAGGATTGAATGCAAAGTCTCCCTACGAACCCACCAGTGTCTCCATGGAAATGCCCTGTGAAAGTTACCTCCTAGCAGCTCCACTGTCAGACACGGCACAGGAGCCAAGCGTGCAGGTTTTAACAAGGTTTTAATAAACATAGGTTTTTAACAAAAGTTTTCTCCAGTAGAACGCGACCTTTCAGTCGCGTCCGTATTCTCCCTCTCTTCCTGCTCCCAGCCGCTTACAGCTGTGTCTCGCCGTCAGCACTGCCACGCCCCCATCTGATGGTGCCCTGTCCTCAGCACCATGGACAGAGGCGGTGCCCTTTGCTCCTGCAGGCAGTGCTGACAACATCTCTCTCCACAGCCCGACTCTACCTCAAAGAACTGCTCACCCCCAAATCCTCCACATGACACCTCCGCTCCGGACAGACTAACCTCCTCCAACCTCCGAGGTCAAAGCTACAATTAAAGGGAGACCGGGCTTTCTGCTCCGCCGCTCCCAGTCTGTGGAACGCTCTCCGTGACCACCTGAGTGTACCACACAGATTGTGGATGCTTTTAAAAAAGGCTTAAAAACACTTCTTTTAAAAAAAGCCTTTTTTTTAGATATATGCGTGCTAGTTCTAGTTTTTATTTTTTATTTATTTTATTATCTTTTAATTTTTTTAATTTTTTTAATACACTGTAGCACTTTGAGGTTGTTTGCTCAATGTAAAGTGCTTTTTACAAATAAAAAAAATATATCCCATTGTTTTGATTTTAAAAAGCAGTGCAAAAAGAGGCAACAATAAAATTAAGACAAGACAAAACAAAGAAGCAAGCAGAAGTGATAAGGGAGAGGAAAAAGGGAGCGTCCGCCTTCGATGACTGCCAGTGACAAAAAAAAAAAACTTGCTCAAAACTCGCTGTTTGGAATTTGAGACTTTAGTGACGTATTTTTCCTTACAGTGGTTATGTCACCGGATATCTCCATATATGGAAGACGTTTACCTGAAGAGCTTTGAGCATCCAGTTGTAGTTTATAATTTCCTTATTTTCCTCTTTCCTCTTGTTGTGTGGCAGACTGGCTCGTACATGCACATGCATGCTAAAATATTGCCATTTTTATTAAAAAGTAGTACATAGTGTATTCTCATTTATATCTGTAAGTAAACTCGATATTGAATCGCTAAAAACTACAACATGGGTGACGAGGTGGGGTGGCAGGGAGCTTTGGCACGTAAATAAGACCGCCCATAAAAAAGTCACATCCTGAAGAGACAGTCAGAAAATGATCTGTAAAACTGAATCCATGCAAAATGTTGACCAAAAAACCAGCATTGCATGTTATGTAGACCACAAGGAAGCGTTTTACCTGTGAAAAAACAAAAACAAAACATAACACAACCCTGTTAAGTTGTCCGATCAGCTGATCATTTTTCGCTCATAAAACCTTAATGCAAAGTACTATTTTGATATTCCTAACTCGGAAGAGAAAATATTCTATTTTATATTCATAGATTAACTATATTACCTAGCTAGATAAAGCAGACCTAAATGTTTGATCAGCTGGTGCATATATACCTCCTGTGCCCTTTCTGCCCCCATATGAATATTGCTTCGCTACCACTCCTCAATGTCATCATTTGTGCGGCTTTCTTATTTGCATGTGGGTGCATGTGCAGTATGTATGTGACTATATCCCTCCAAGCCCTATGTGCCGTAGGGTAATGCTATGGGGCCAATGCCCAGACAACCACACCCTCGCTAATTCACAAGCATCCCAGTGTGTCCCCCATGTTCCCCGTAAACACATGCAGACATACTTGCTGCCTTGATGACACCACAGTGAAACATGTCGTCTAGACGACATTGAACCCGGAGTCCGCCCAGGGTAATTGTTTTATGTAAATGCGGAGAGGGAGCGCAGACATGATTGGCCCGGACTTACTGTTGACGGTGTGTGTGTGTGTGTGTGTGTGTGTGTGTGTGTGTGTGTGTGTGTGTAGTTCTTGTTATAAATGTTGTTATGATTGTGGTGTAATGCTGGTTGCCATTAGTATTATTATTATTGTTGAAAATGTTCTATTATTCAGCAGTGTAGGGTAGGGCAACATAAATAACCTAGATATATGAACGTGGATGACATGCACTGCCCGCCACCCACACACATAATTGACACACACCCGCATGCACACAGTCAATGCAGGATGCAACATATTAGTGTGATATTCAACTTGTCATTGAACCACATCATCAATCCATAATTATGCCACACACCATGCTGTTAAGGCAAATATAACTGAGCAACAAAGCACCACACCATTCAAGATATTAGCACAAACTGAATAGCTCCATAATGAGTTAGATTGAAAGTATTAACATATGCACACACACGCACGCACACACACACACACACACACACACACACACACACACACACACACACACACACACACACACACACACACACACACACACACACACACACTCACGCGCGCGCGGGTGTGTGTTATCAGGGAAGCCATCGGAGGGAAGAGGCTGAGTGTGTGTGGGGGTGTGTTGTGGTCCAAGTCTTAAATTTAATTTCATGCTGGATTTGCAGAGCTCATCTGAATTGCATTTGAGGGTGATGGGCCTCAGTCTCACTGCTGGAGAATCGCACTAAGACGCAGATGCTGCCATCGATGGCACACTGAGGCACACACAGAAACAAACACACGTACGGTCAATCGTAGTAGAAGTTCCGGACAGAAGCACTAATATCATAATGTGTTTTCTCGCATTAGTTTGTGCATGATTCATATAAACATCGAGAAGAGTGGAGACTAAATGTATGCCTAAATATATGTAAATATGAACAAATATATAAAGGGTGTAATGGTGGTGTTGTTGTCATGTCTCGTATTACACCACTGTATCTATCATGCACACTGTTTAAATTATATAGTGTCTCAATTACATAGTGTCAATCAGGCATCATATAGCCAAGGCCGCCTTAACCCAAGGTCGGGGGGGCCCACAGCTCAGGGGTTTTGGGGAGGCCCCCCTTCCAACCCACAATCACCCACCTTCTCCCCCCCGACACATTTTGACACAGTTTTATTTCAAACACAAAAATCAGTAGTTTCGTTCTGGAAATCTGGAAAGTTTTCCTAGAATATCACATTTTTAATTAACATATGAATTAACTTCAACGTAAACATCAACAAATATTAACAAAACAAACAATAATAGCAGCAACTGATCAGATTATAAACCCCTCAACCCACGTACCTACTGCACACACACACACACACACACACACACACACACACACACACACACACACACACACACACACACACACACACACACACACACACACACACACACACACAGGTTTGTGTCACATGGGCCCTCTTTTCCGCGCATTTGGTTCTCTCTGGCCAATGTTTGCCTGTGAGAACCGCTCTCATATGCCCTTTTTCTTCATTGTGCAAAGAAGCTGTTTGCAGTGAATGGTGTTTGAAGGAGCTGCAATTTTTATAATCCAGCCACCCTCTTCCGTCACACAACGTTAACGCAAACGAAGAGTCGGACACCCACTCAGCAAAAGGATACCGTTACAAAAACACAGTTTGAAAAAGATCTCACACGTTTAGCAACAATATTATCCAAACATTATTTTGTTCATGAATGTATCTCTTCCATGCAGCTGTGATTGATAGCTATGAACCTCAGTCATCGCCTTGCGCCGTCCATAAGGGGGGCCCCTAAACTGCTGGGATGTTCATAAATTCTGGGCTGATTAGGGCGGCCTTGAATATAGATTGGCCAGGCTCCCTGTGTGGAACCACCAGCCAGCAATTTGTGTGGTTCATAAAAAAGGAAAACATTACAGCTGTTTAAAAGGGGAACTGCACTCTTTTGGAATTTGACCTATCGTTCACAATCATTGTTTTTTTTTTTTGCATTTTAATGTGCGGCCATGCCAGCAACTTGAGGGTTCCAGGTTCGATCCCCGCTTCTGCCATCCTAGTCTCTGCCGTTGTATCCTTGGGCAAGACACTTTACCCACCTGCTCCCAGTGCCACCCACACTGGTTTAAATGTAACTTAGATATTGGGTTTTCACTATGTAAAGCGCTTTGAGTCACTAGAGAAAAACGCTATATACATATAATTCACTTAATTTGTAAGGATTGGCTCGTTCTTGGAGGCTAGCAATGCGATTAATGGGATCAATCCCTTCTGTCCCTAAATTCCTTTGGAAAATGCATCCAAAAATGCCAACAATACTGTATTTAGGTTCCGTAACCTGTATAATAACCAAGCTGTCGCAACATTGTATTTGTAAGAGCAAACACTGAGGAACTGTTTACCTAGCGTAGTTACACATCTCTTGGCGACGGCATGCTACGGCATTAGCCGTCAATTGATAAGCTAGCTTCTGTTTCAGCAGCTAAATGGCTTTTGAGTTTGTAATGCCCAACACAATGCCATAGAACACCAGTCTGTACTGACTAAAAAACATAAACAATCATCTTACCGTATTTTTTAAGTATTAGCCCACATTTCATGTTGTGTTTGTACACAGCGATTTTAACAGTACATGTAGTTGTATTACCAAGCGTGACGTGCTGCATGTATCATGATCAATATTTTAGTGACTCACTCGATGGTCCAGCTGTTTGGTCCAGCTGACCGGCAGACGTTTTTTCAAGTTGACTTTGGTTATGCACGCCATTTATGTCGGCATAGCTTGGCTCCAAGTTCCATGTTTGCAGCGTCATGTCATGCCGACCTCACTCTCTCGGCTTCCGTCTGTTTCAGCCTCTCTTCCTGCTCGCTTCTAGAAGCACGAGTTCATCCAATACACGGTTATGAATCCAAAAATAGTCATCTTCGTTGTCTGTTACCAAGTCTGCCAAGATAACAACACACTTGCGTTTGTTTCCGGAAGTAGGAATACACATTTGTTGCCGGAAGTCGGAAGTACGTTGCTATGGAAACGGAAATAAATGCGCTGAGGAAAGAAGTTGCTTAAAATTACCAAAATATGGTAGATATTGCACGTATTAAATATTGTTATGAATTTGTCCGTCACCACATTATATATATATATATATATATATATATATATATATATATATATATATATATATATATATATATATATATATACATGCAACATGTATACAACATGTTGATGGAGGGTTTTGAAGTTGTTTTAGAGGACTTTAAAGGTTACAAATCGTGACTCGTGTTTTTTTTATCATCTTTGAAATCCTTAAAAAAAGAAAAACGTAATGATTGTGAATAGGGATGTCCGATAATATCGGACTGCCGATATTATCGGCCAATAAATGCTTTAAAATGTAATATCAGAAATTATCGGTATCGGTTTCAAAATTATCGGTAACGGTTTCAAAAAGTAAAATGTATGACTTTTAAAAATGCCGCTGTGTACACGGACGTAGGGAAAAGTACAGAGCGCCAATTAACCTTAAAGGCACTGCCTTTGCGTGCTGGCCCAGTCACATAATATCTACGGCTTTTCACACTCACAAGTGAATGCAAACGCATACTTGGTCAACAGTCATACAGGTTACACTGAGGGTGGCCGTACAAACAAATTTAACACTGTTACAAATATGCGCCACACTGTGAACCCACACCAAACAAGAATGACAAACACATTTCGGGAGAACATCCGCACCGTAACACAACATAAACACAACAGAACAAATACCCAGAACCCCTTGCAGCACTAACTCTTCCGGGACGCTACAATATACACCCCCTGCTACCCCCCCACCCCCCCACCCCCAATCACACACCTCAACCCCGCCCACCTCAACCTCCTCATGCTCTCTCAGGGAGAGCATGTCCCAAATTCCAAGTTGCTGTTTTGAGGAATGTTAAAAAAAAATAATGCACTTTGTGACTTCAATAATAAATATGGCAGTGCCATGTTGGCATTTTTTTCCATAACTTGAGTTGAATTATTTCGGAAAACTTTGTTACGTTGTTTAATGCATTCAGCGGGGCATCACAACAAAATTAGGCATAATAATGTGTTAATTCCACGACTGTATATATCGGTATCGGTTGATATCGGAATCGGTAATTAAGAGTTGGACAATATTGGAATATCGGATATCGGCAAAAAAGCCATTATCAGACATCTCTAATTGTGAACAATAGGCAAAATTCCCCAAAAAGTGCAGTTCCCCTAAGAGAGCTCGAAAAGATTGTATCTCACCCCCTTTCGGTTGTTTAAAATGGCGAGGGTAGATATAGTAGCAAGTTATGCATATACCTATGAAGGTTCTCATTCATCCAGGTCGTTGTCATCTCAGGGCGTTCAATCGTTTGCAACTGGACTGCTTGGTTCGTCTTGGAAGATGTTCCGCCTCTCATCCGAGGAGCTTCATCAGTTCGTGCTCATAGACTTAGATTGGTCAGATCAATGTATAAAGTGTCAGGCAGCTGAAAGAACTAGTATTCATTTGTTGTTGGAATGTCTGAGAATAAATGAGTTGTGGTGTAAAATAACAAAATAACCAATCACATTTTTAGGTATAAACATCTCAATAACCATGCAAACTGGTGTTTTTCGAGATCTGCAGCAATTCAGTAGTGTGTCATTGAAGAATAAAAATGCATTTCTGTCAAATGTGCATCTTGACAAAAAGAGTAATGATAAAAAAGGGATCGACATTGATAGTCCAGCTCATGTTGTTATAAACAAGTTATGGAGATTATATTAGTAGAAAAAACTGCATTTAGATTAGATCAGTGGTTGTTAAACTTTTTTTTTTTTTTTTTTTTTACCAAGTACCACCTCAGAAAAAATTTGTCTCTTCAACCACCACAATAATGACCAACATTAAAATACAGTAGCGTAGTAGTCCTGAGTATTCATTTAAAACAAGAGAAATGTTTTAATTGACGCTTATATTTAATATGTGTGCCATTTGTAACATCACACACAGTCTGAATATGGGAACATAAAATACTGTCCTTTAATGAAGTCATTATTTGGTGCACCACTAGATAGAACCCGTGTACCACAGTTTGAGAAACACTGGGTTATATAATAATAATCATAGCTTTAAATATGGTGTCCATTATATGAATTAGTTTTAAGTGTTAAATTAACCTAAAATATGGCTTCTTTATCCTTGTGGTAAATAATGGATACAGTGTGTTGTCACGTTTATGAGATGCAATGCAAGTATAAGCCACTGTGACACTACTTTGTTTTATTAAAGGCTGGGATGGCGATGGAAATGATGAGTGATAATAACACTTGTTGTTTTTAATTACTGTTATTGATGTTGGTATTCTAGTTATTGTTAATACAGTTTGTTTCTTTTGTTTTGGTTTCTCTTCTTTTATTTTAGTTTCTAACTAATGGTAGTGTTATAGCGTGAAGGGCGGGGCTTACAACAAATG
The DNA here is from genome assembly GCF_033978685.3 of Nerophis lumbriciformis. Classification (NCBI taxonomy): domain Eukaryota; kingdom Metazoa; phylum Chordata; class Actinopteri; order Syngnathiformes; family Syngnathidae; genus Nerophis; species Nerophis lumbriciformis. Next base: position 45,441,863 of record NC_084549.2, on the reverse strand, counting down.
TACACGGCAGCAGTTTTACTAGACTTGGTCTTGCAGGTAAAACACTGTAGAAGAAGACGGGAGGACCCAGAGGCTCTAAATCAAGTTTAACAGTTATAATATATTTGTGTTAACTTAGTTATATTTTGAGAATGTAGTATAAATGGTACAGGAAGGGATTATGTATTTTATATTTTATATATTGTATAAATTATACATGTTTGTCTCAATGTAGCTGTGATATTTGGTGAAACAATAGAACAATACTTTGTTATGTCTCTACATTTCTAAAAAAGGGACTTTAAAATGTAAGTTTAGCTGTATTTATTAAAGTTAAAGTACCAATGATTGTCACACACACACTAGGTGTGGTGAAATTACCCTCTGCATTTGACCCATCCCCTTGTTCACCCTCTGGGAGGTGAGGGGAGCAGTGAGCAGCAGCAGTGGCCATGCCCGGGAATCATTTTTGGTGATTTCACCCCCAATTCCAACCCTTGATGCTGAGTGCCAAGCAGGGAGGTAATGGCTCCCATTTTTATAGTCTTTGGTATGACTCGGCCGGGGTTTGAACTCACGACCTGCCGATCTCAGGGCGGACACTCTAGGCCTACCACGAGGCTACTAAGCAGGTTATTCGTTTAAAACATTCATCAGCAGACATTTAAATCTTTGCATGACATGAGTGACCAATTCTGTGTCAAAATACGAGACTTCGACTATCATAATGTTGAGCAACCTCCGGCGTTTAGAAGTAAAGCCTTGCATCTGATCATTTTTTTTTATTTATGGTTAGACCTAAATAGCTGCACTCATGTTTTATTGTGTATCGTATTGTATTGTATTGTCAAGTATTGTCAAGTATTATCTTGACTTGTATAAATTAATAAACAATGCGCTGTGTGATTTATTTCCTGCCCTAATTGTAAACATTACAAAATAAAGAATCCATTCAGCTGTCCTAAAAAATATTCCACATAATATTTACAAGAACATTTGAAAGTACGAGCTATAACATATATTTTTTAAATCATCAACTAAAAACTTTTTTGTAGAAATAGGGTATTATTTAAAATTAATTAATACAAATAGACTGGACATTTAAATAAAACATTTCTAGTAACAATTATATTAAAACATATTAATATCATACGGCAGCACGGTAGTACAGGGGTTAGTGCATGTGCCTCACAAAACGAAGGTCCTGAGTTCAATCCCAGGCTCGGGATCTTTCTGTGTGGAGTTTGCATGTTCTCCCCGTGACTGCGTGGGTTCCCTCCGGGTACGCCGGCTTCCTCCCACCTCCAAAGACATGCACCTGGGGATAGGTTGATTGGCAACACTAAATTGGCCCTAGTGTGTGAATGTGAGTGTGAAAGTTGTCTGTCTATCTGTCTTGGCCCTGCGGAGAGGTGGCGACTTGTCCAGGGTGTACCTCGCCTTCCGCCCGGATGCAACTGAGATAGGCTCCAGCACCCCCCGCGACCCCGAAAGGGACAAGCGGTAGAAAATGGATGGATGGATGGATAAAAATATTATCTTCGTGGTACTTTGTGATGTTGCCGTGTATAATTTAACAAGAAAGACAAAGAAGATCTCTGCCTTTGTGGGACATAACTAATAAAGAGGAATAGCTGATTTTAAGTTATTTTACTTGCTTTGAAAAGAGATTCACGGTCCCCCTGTTAGTAATACCAATGAATTAAGGCATAGTAATAAATACCCTTAATAAATAACAGAAATATATCCTAACAACTTCTTGGTGCTGAAATCTACTGCCTATATAAAAACCAAATTTTTGAAAGTAAAAAAGTTAACCAGAGTGCTTTAAGAATTAGTCAAAAAGTAATCAAAGTAGTAATATTATGTTTAGAAATACAATATTTATTTCTAAGCAGGTGACAAATCCACTGACAGCAACACACATTGGCCTACTCAAAATACATTTAAAGAACAACTTTTGTTCATAATTTCACATTTTGAAGCTATTTTAAACTTAATTTAGACGCCCTCGGTCCTTCTTTCTTTTTCCTGCAAGCCCCAAGTCTAGTTAAACTGCTTCCGGGTAAACGTGTTGTAAGCAAGGCTACCGCCCCTCACGCTATAACACTGCCATTAGTTTGAAACCATAAAAAAAAAGAAGCAAACTCAAATAAAAAAAAACTAAACCGGGAAAAAAAAAAGCGAATGTGGTAAAAACAAGTTGATCATAAAAACCTTTGAAACACACAAAAACAATAAAAGTGTACAAACATATAAATATTGGCATCAAAAAGATCTCCACCCAGAATATTATGGTTGTTTTCATTGTTTGTATTTATTTGTTGCCAAAACTTGTTTCAATGCCAATCCAACTTTTTCTACAATGTCTCCCCCCCCACCCCCCCGATACTAAATCTTACTGGCAGGGTTTTGGCTCCTTAGGCTTGGATTGGTTTGGAATTTGGATCGTTCTCTAGAGTACCGTATTATTTTCCTGGAATGATTGATATTCTGTCTGATTTTTATAAATAACATAAAATATATATGACAAAAACGATGTTCACACAAAACCTTTGCATACTGTGCATTTTGTTCCCTTGCTGTACCAAAAAATAACCAGACCGTGATCTTGAAACTGCTTAAAAGCACTCCCACGTCCTAGTGACCAATAAGTACAAGTAAAGATGAATTCCATACTCACTTTTCTCACCTGGTCAGTCTCAACATCCCTGTGCTCTTTGTGGCGACATCGACTATTCCACTGGGTCCCTTATTAAGGTCTACAATCACAATCCCCTGAGAGGGTTTTGGGGGGCTGCCAGGTAAACTTTAGAGAGGTCACCTCTTTGTTCCTAGTGTTTCGCTAGTCTGGTCCCTTTGTCCTGTCAGCAAAGTCCGTAAACAAGCAGAAAGGTTAGCATTTCTTCACCCAATGGCACATTCTCTCACTAGGGACATGGAACAAGGAGTCAGCAAACTATTCTTATCAACTCTATGTTTAACACTTCCATTTTCAACAGCTCATCCTCTTCAGGGCTGTGGAGAGTTGAAGCCTATCCCAACTAGCCAGAACACCGTCAGTAAGTTTTGGTATAGGGAAAACAAACTTAGCTTTGGAGAAAACTTTATTGACAACAATTACTGTTAAATGATGAATTGAAAAAGCTCTCTCTATCTCTGTCTGATCTCTTTCTAAACCAGGTAAGAGGTTTAACAAACTGAGTCTCAACCAGAAGTCTGGTGAAATCCCTCAAACGGGAAACTCTGAGTGTTGGCTTCCAGAGCAGCTGATTTGAAATATTTCAATCAGTCCTCAGTTTAAGTTATTTTACTTAAATATAGCTCATGTATTAGTTATGTATAAAATATATATATTTTTTTAAATGTATATTTTGATTATTTTATTCCTTAATTAGAACATTCATTATGACTCGGACTTATCAAATATCTGAAATTAAGGCAAACCATTCATGTATTTTTTAAAACAAGACAGTTAGGTTGTTTTTTTTACCAATTCACTTAACGGGGTCATATTAGGATTCTACTTTTAAAAGACTTTCTTGTGGTCCAAATAACATGTAATGGTCAAAAAATTGCATTGATTTTGTTTTACTGACCATCTTTGAACCACCTTCTGACCGTCACCTTAGGATGCGCCATTTTGTGGGCAGACTTATTTACGTAAATAAGTCCTCCTCCAAACCAAGCCATCTTCAACTGCGTCTTTTCTCGTGTGCCATGTTGTAGTTTTTAGCGCTTCCATATCGAGTACTAACAGATATAAGTTAGAACTATATGCTACTTTGTATTAAAAATGGCAACAGCGTAGGAAGCATGTGCATGTACAAGCCAGTCTGTATGAGGGGCCGTTAGGGACATTATTCAGAATTACCTCTTACATACACTACTGAAATGCTCTCACATAAACAACTGAAATGTTTTTCTTTTATACACACTACTGAAACACTCTTATAAACACTACTGAAATGCTCTTACATACACTACTGAAATACTCTCACATAAACAACTGAAATCTTTTTCTTTTATACACACTACTGAAACACTCTTATAAACACTACTGAAATGCTCTTATAAACACTACTGAAACACTCTTATAAACACAACTGAAACACTCTTACATACACTACTGAAATGCTTTTATAAACACTACTGAAACTGTGGGTAACCCCCCCCCCCCCCTAGAGGGGGGGGGGGGGGGGGTGTTACCCACATATGCGGTCCTCTCCAAGGTTTCTCATAGTCATTCACATCGACGTCCCACTGGGGTGAGTTTTTCCTTGCCCGTATGTGGGCTTTGTACCGAGGATGTCGTTGTGGCTTGTGCAGCCCTTTGAGACACTTGTGATTTAGGGCTATATAAATAAAGATTGATTGATTGACTGAAACACTCTTATAAACACTACTGAAATGCTCTTATAAACACTACTGAAATGCTCTTATAAACACTACTGAAATGCTCTTACATATACTACTGAAACATTCTTATAAACACTACTGAAACACTCTTATAAACACTACTGAAACATTCTTACATACACTACTGAAACACTCTTATAAACACTACTGAAACATTCTTACATCTACTACTGAAACACTCTTATAAACACTACTGAAACATTCTTACATACACTACTGAAACACTCTTATAAACACTACTGAAATGCTCTTATAAACACTACTGAAACATTCTTATAAACACAACTGAAACACTCTTACATACACTACTGAAATGCTCTTATAAACACTACTGAAACGCTCTTATAAACACTACTGAAATGCTCTTATAAACACTACTGAAATGCTCTTATAAACACTACTGAAATGCTCTTACATATACTACTGAAACACTCTTATAAACACTACTGAAACACTCTTATAAACACTACTGAAACATTCTTACATACACTACTGAAACACTCTTATAAACACTACTGAAACATTCTTACATACACTACTGAAACACTCTTATAAACACTACTGAAACATTCGTACATACACTACTGAAACACTCTTATAAACACTACTGAAACATTCTTACATACACTACTGAAACACTCTTATAAACACTACTGAAACATTCTTACATACACTACTGAAACACTCTTATAAACACTACTGAAAAGTTTTTGTCTCACGCACACACACACACGCACACACACCTGGAATTATTTTTCACTAGTATGTATAAACGGATTTCACCTGTGTGTGTGTGTGCTTTTTACACGTGCGTGTGAGAGACAACAATTTCAGTAGTATGTGTGCAACGATTTCAGTTATGTGTATGAGTGCATCTTACCAGTGTGTATGCAAGCATTTTACCAGTGTGTGTAAGAGCATTTTACCTGTGTGTGTAAGAGCATCTTACCAGTGTGTGTAAGAGCATCTTACTAGTGTGTGTGAGCGATGTTGCATTCCGGTTCCGGTCACCAATAATCCCCGCCCCTTTTCAGACAAGTTTTTATTTTTTATTTTTTATTTTTTTTAAAGCCAAGTTGTTGACAAAATGTCTGCCGACAAGTAGCTTAACCGAGGCGGGAGCTCCACTTCATAATTTGAGGGCTTCAGCGGAGAATATAAGAACACTTTCAATGCAACAAGGGTCGGGCTGCCGCCGTGGGTCGCCCCTGCAGGACGCGGCACCTGAGCGGCCACACAGGTGCCTTTCTCCTCCCGACAGCCAAGCAGCCTGGAGCAAATGTTACCTTGCGAGTTTACACTGCAGCATCATCAAGTGCAACGTTTCAGTTCATGGACATCGAAGCAAGAGGAAAAAAAGGTAATTAGACATTATTTATTTCTAAATGATTGTTGAATCCCTCGAAATGTAAGGCGACATGGCATTGTAGTGCGCTACAATGGTAACATGTCGAAATGTGAGTCACGTCGTGGTACGTCAGTAGCTAATCAAATACTAATGATAATGGATTACAATTATTTAGCGTTTTTGTATCGACTTGATAAGGGGTCCCCAAACTACGGCCCGCGGGCCGGTTACGGTCCACCAAAGTCCAACATCTGGTCCGCTGAAAAAAAAAAAGTTGTATTATTATTTTCAATCTGTCTTTTCTAATCCATTTTTTGGTGTCCCCTAGCCGCTCAGTCAAATCATATTGTCTAAAAATGCATATCCCTCTATGACTTATATTGTCTTGGCTGTTTTCATGTGATCTGATTGTTACATTCTTATTCCAGAGTCACCACACAGCTGCGTGACCATTTCAACAAGGACAGAATAAACAACCTCTGGATTCATGGAACTTCTCTGCACACAAATATATTAATTGGAATATTCAATCAATTTCACATAAACATATTAAATAGCCTTTTTTTTTTTTTTTTTTTTGCTCAAAAAAGGTTCCTTATGCCTCATTGGCGTTGTTAGGCCTGTTTTAGGGGGGCTCAAGCCCCCCTAAATCATTTGGGGACACTTTTTTTTTTTTTTTACAAATACATGCCGACATATTCATTATAAAGTGGCCCGAATATGAGTTTAAATAAATAATTATATAACCTGTCATTATTCACTCAGTTTCCCCTCACTTCATAGCGTAAGGTAGAGAGCCCCTTTAGTCCGTCGGTATCCAATCCATTCCACTTGTTCATATAGAAAATGCCCACATCACTCAAAATCCAGTCCGCATTTTCTTTGCGACCTTGCATATATATATATATATATATATATATATATATATATATATATATATATATATATATATATATATATATATATATATATATATATATAAGAAAAACCCAGACACCATCTTTGTAGTCATTTTTCTCCTGTGTGGACTTCCGTCTTCCTTTACAATGAGTGAAGCTGCACGAAACCTTGTGTCTGCAATTGTAAATAATTTAGTTTTTAAGTTTTGTGTTTCTGGTAGAGTCTATATAAAGTAATATACATTAGCCTATTGTTAAAATAATGAAAAAAACATCATTAAATATATTTGTTTTATTGTATTGTATTTTCAGAGGGAGGAAAAACCAAGACATTTAATATCAAATGTAAAATTAATAAATACATAAAAAGAAAAAGAAAAACAATGTTTAAAAGCATGCATGTCACGTGCATTTTCTTTACCGTCCCCGGGACTACGTTAATCTCAAGCCCTGGAAGTTACATTTTATTGTTTGCATTATTTGTTTCAGCATTGCACTTTGAAGATGATCCCTCAACTCTTTGACAGCTTTGGCTCATTTTCAGATCAGCAGACGGACTCTAAGTCTTTCTTATTTACAGTATATATAAACCTTTCTCATTTCTATTCAGACTTCCATATATATTTAATTTCCTTAACGGCTTGCCATAATATATATATATATATATATATATATATATATATATATATATATATATATATATATATATATATATATATATATATATATATATATATATATATATTATATTTAAGCCAAATTATCCCGATCCAGATATTACTTTAATTCAAGTAACTAAGTAATATTTCCAGGGCTTTAATTTACAACCATTTTAGTCACATATGTGCCCAAAATGTAATCTGTGCAACTTCAAAATATTTGGGAACAAACAATTATTGTATTGTGAGCTAAAGTGGTGGCATTAGCCTCTATGTTGTGAATTAATAACATAAAGGCTAATGCCACCACTTTCATTGTGTTTCAGTGTATCTTGAAGGATCATGCAAGTAATTGTTTCTTGTTGATGCTGTAAACAAAATATCACTGTGCAAAGCCATGTTTGTTGTTGTACTGAACACAGATTGAAAATAAACCGACTGAAATAATAATAATAACAATGAATTATTTATAAGTCTTTGTTAGCCGTTTGTGAAGTGTTTTGCTCGTGCGCTACGTTCGCTCGCAGCCTGTGCATCTCCTGGGGGCTAAGCCCCCCCCTGTCCTTAAAAGCTAGTGACGCCCCTGTTATGCCTTATTATTTATATACTTTTCAATGCTTCTTGTAGTCAGACAATATATATTGTTTGTCTAAAATTATAGTTTAAGTTAATGTGTTAATATTTACACCTAGCCTAAATACAATAATCATAAGACAAAAAAATTGTGTAGCACAAACATTTGGGACAAGTTTGGGGAGATTTTGACAAAGTGTGTGTGATGGTGGGGGCTGGATGACATTACTCGTCAGAACATAAAATAACTTAAAAACCTCAACGGTAGAAACATAAATGTTTACAGCACAAACATATTGCAGTGTTATTTTGATATTTGCAATAATAAAGTGGGCAACTTCATATATGTCTGTATAACAGGTTCTTTTATTTATTTTTTACAAAATGTTAATTTGCAGATTACACTGCACAAGAGAAGAAAACATTTTAACAAAACCTTATATATCACATATTGTTCACTGAATAAAGTGCAGAATTGAAGTGAAAATGTCTATTCCATAGTTGCCATCATTTTCAAGTGGGTTCACTTGTTGAAAAATGTTCATTGTTGTCTCATTAATGTTTACATCTATGTCTAGAATTACACACCGACAAGTATTGAAAGCATATGAATAATAAGACATAAGGAACCTTTCTGAGACAAAAAAGGTTGTTTTCAACACACTGTTGAAAATAATAATCACAATGTTTCTATGTGAAATTGATTGAATATTCCAATTAATATATTTGTGTGCAGAGAAGTTCCATGAATCCAGAGGTTGTTTATTCTGTCCTTGTTGAAATGGTCACGCAGCTGTGTGGTGACTCTGGAATAAGAATGTAACAATCAGATCACATGAAAACAGCCAAGACAATATAAGTCATAGAGGGATATGCATTTTTAGACAATATGATTTGACTGAGCGGCTAGGGGACACCAAAAAATGGATTAGAAAAGACAGATTGAAAATAATAATACAACTTTTTTTTTTTTCAGCGGACCAGATGTTGGACTTTGGTGGACCGTAACCGGCCCGCGGGCCGTAGTTTGGGGACCCCTTATCCAGTCGATACAAAAACGCTAAATAATTGTAATCCATTATCATTAGTATTTGATTAGCTACTGACGTACCACGACGTGACTCACATTTCGACATGTTACCATTGTAGCGCACTACAATGCCATGTCGCCTTACATTTCGAGGGATTCAACAATCATTTAGAAATAAATAATGTCTAATTACCTTTTCCTCCTCTTGCTTCGATGTCCATGAACTGAAACGTTGCACTTGATGATGCTGCAGTGTAAACTCGCAAGGTAACATTTGCTCCAGGCTGCTTGGCTGTCGGGAGGAGAAAGGCTGCACCTGTGTGGCCGCTCAGGTGCCGCGTCCTGCAGGGGCGACCCACAGCGGCAGCCCGACCCTTGTTGCATTGAAAGTGTTCTTATATTCTCCGCTGAAGCCCACAAATTATGAAGTGAAGCTCCCGCCTCGGTTAAGCTACTTGTCGGCAGACATTTTGTCAACAACTTGGCTTTAAAAAAAAAAAAAAAAAAAAGAAACTTGTCTGAAAAGGGGCGGGGATTATTGGTGACCGGAACCGGAATGCAACATCGCTCACACACACTAGTAAGATGCTCTTACACACACTGGTAAAATGCTTGCATACACACTGGTAAGATGCGCTCATACACATAACTGAAATCTTTGCACACATACTACTGAAATTGTTGTCTCTCACACGCACGTGTAAAAAGCACACACACACACAGGTGAAATCCGTTTATACATACTAGTGAAAAATAATTCCAGGTGTGTGTGCGTGTGTGTGTGTGTGTGCGTGAGACAAAAACATTTCAGTAGTGTTTATAAGAGTGTTTCAGTAGTGTATGTAAGAATGTTTCAGTAGTGTTTATAAGAGTGTTTCAGTAGTGTATGTAAGAATGTTTCAGTAGTGTTTATAAGAGTGTTTCAGTAGTGTATGTAAGAATGTTTCAGTAGTGTTTATAAGAGTGTTTCAGTAGTGTTTATAAGAGTGTTTCAGTAGTATATGTAAGAGCATTTCAGTAGTGTTTATAAGAGTGTTTCAGTAGTGTATGTAAGAGCATTTCAGTAGTGTTTATAAGAGTGTTTCAGTAGTGTATGTAAGAGCATTTCAGTAGTGTTTATAAGAGTGTTTCAGTAGTGTATGTAAGAGTGTTTCAGTAGTGTTTATAAGAGTGTTTCAGTAGTATTTATAAGAGCATTTCAGTAGTGTATGTAAGAGCATTTCAGTAGTGTTTATAAGAGTGTTTCAGTAGTGTGTATAAAAGAAAAACATTTCAGTTGTTTATGTGAGAGCATTTCAGTAGTGTATGTAAGAGCATTTCAGTAGTGTTTATAAGAGTGTTTCAGTAGTGTGTATAAAAGAAAAAGATTTCAGTTGTTTATGTGAGAGCATTTCAGTAGTGTATGTAAGAGGTAATTCTGAATAATGTCCCTAACGGCCCTTCATAAGTCTGCACCACAACAAGAGCATAGAACAAAAGAAGGAACTTATTGACTACAATGTCGGACTCACACAAAGCTCTTCAGATAAATCTCCTCTGATGTCACCAATTGTAAAACGTCACAACTGGGGGAAAATTCCAAATAGCTTGTCGGGAAAAAGAAATGAGGAATGCATGACTGTTTTATTAATATCACCGCAATGCCTCTGTGATTTGATTGTACATTTTCGGGGTATATGCAAATCCCAAATATACAACAACAACAAGAAAAGTTGGTTTTACTTAATAGGACCCTTTTATTGTAGTTATTATCCTCTATAGAACTAGCGTCCTCCGGAATAGACATTTTTGCATTAATTTTCAGGATTCTACAGTTCTCAGCAGGATATAGCACATATTTTAGATGTATTTAAAATAATTTAAAAAACTAAGTAATGATGTTTCTCTTTATGAAATGTTTTTAATCCAAGCAAATCCAAATACGGTAATTTTAAATATCTTAATTTAATGAACGAATAACATACTTTTTTCTTTGCATTCTTGTGGAAGTATAGTTCACTACTCCTTGAAATCTTCTACAGACATAAGGCTTCAGGATATAATTGTACTTGTTACAAAGGAACAGACACATCATGTCTGACAACTTGCCTCAGGTTTATCAGGAGGGTGGAGACACACAAAAACAGACTTTTTTCAAGAAAACCTGTCTCCTTTTTGGAACGAAAACCCCTGAAATTCCCTCATCTCAGGGTTTACATACTCAGATTTTCCCTAAATCTGCTTTCTGGAATACCTCCGTGTTCTGTCATCGGTTCTGGCACGAAAAGCATACAGACCTGTGGTGTAGCTTTTAAGTATAGACCACAGACGAGGTTTGGGAAGGCCATTCAGGACACTTGATATTTTTTAGCAGAACCAGAATCCTTTTATTGCCATTGTCAGTGAGGGTTCATAAACTAGGATTTTTTTTTTTCAGTGCAATGGTGCTACAGGAAACATAACTAAGCTAAATAGAGCAAGTTATATACAATAAGAATGTAAACACAGTAAGATAAGATATCTGGCCTCTGTGTGTACAAATATATATGAGTGAAGTGTATGGTGAGCAGTAGGTGAATTCAGTGCAGAATGTGACAGTTCTGATTAGATCAGTTTGTATTTATGAGTCTGATGACAGAGGGGTAAAAAACTGTTCTTGCGGCTTTTGATACTAATGGACCTTACTCTTAAAGTACCAGTAGAGTGGATAAACAAGCTGCCTCTATATTGAAGATAGTATCATATCTGATTCATGACACCAAAATACTTCTAAAGTTTGCAAATAAATAGATATGATACAAATCGGATCAATCTCACGGAGATTTCCAAGCCATTTTGAGAGTTAATGAGCAAGCCAGTCATGTGACCCGTGACGTACAGTTAGGAACCAGAGATCCTTTCCCCACCAACAACAATGCTAATTAAGCAGACTTTGTCAGAGCCAAAAACTATTACTTTCGAACAAATGATGATCCAGAACCTTATATTTTGAGCCAGAACACAAAGAGGATGAGCAATAAGTTTTAAAAGCCGAGTGCTAAACAGATGCAGATTTATTGAAACACTATAGCAGGGGTCGGGAACCATTTTGGCCGAGAGAGCCATGAAAGCCAAATATTTTAAAATGTATTTCTGTGAGAGTCTTATACTATTTTTTAACACTGAATACAACTAAATGCGTGCATTTTTAAGTGAGACCAATATTTTTAGAGTATAATAAGTCTCTTGTCATTTTTAATAACATTGTTATTCTGAAGCTAACCAATAATAAATAAAATATTTCTTACCATTAATGCGACTTCTTGAACCGGTGCGGTAGAAAAGGGATGGATCGATTAAAATGCATGAGAATGTTTTATATTTTGAACGTTATTTTTAACACTGTGATTACAAGCGGAATGATTCATTACTTGTCATGTTAAGCAATGTCAGCTAAGATTTATCTGTGAGCCAGATGCAGTCATCAAAGGAGCCACATCTGTCTCGAGAGCCATAGGTTCCCTACCCCTGCACTATAGCATCAGCAGCATTGCTTGGTGTTAAACATACAAACTAACCATAATAATCTATAATGAAACAAACACTCAACACTCACATACAGTAATTCTGTTAAGATTAAGTTTCAATCGCAAAGGGTTAAAACTATAATTTCCGCAACTACCGTCTTTTTTGCCATATTGGGGGATGTGAAAGTCGACCAGCCTGTCGGACCATGACCACGTTTGTCTACTACTAGGTGAGAGATGCATTAATTATAATCCAGAATTTACTTTTAGGAAGTTTGAGATAAAGCAGAAGCAGCTGCTTAGTGTGTCAACAATAGCAGCTTAAGCTTGCATTAGCTCACCGCTATCAATGCACTGCTAAAATAGTCTCTCTGCGTTGGCGCTTATAATAACAATATCGCTAATATTTACTTGTTAGTCCATATTTAAATGGAGTATCGTTGGTGCTTTCTGGATGTTTTTTAGAAGGTAAAATTGGCACAATAGAGGTCCCTCCATCCGTTGACTCAATTGGTAGATATTTATTTACGATTTTGAATGGTTAAAAAAGCCAAGCATATATGTCCTTGTTTTACATAAGGATTGTGAATGATAAACAGCACATCTCTTTCAAATGTTTGTGTAATTCCAGTATGACTGGTCTGATAATATGGTCAGGGCGCAGAAGCGCAGTGATGTAGAATCTACGGAAATGTCCAAAGATATTCGGAGTGCCATCCATCCATTTCCTACCGCTGTCCCTTTTGGAGCCAATCTCAGCTGCATTCGGGCGGAAGGCGGGGTACACCCTGGACAAGTCGCCACCTCATCACAGGGCCAACACGGATAGACAGACAACATTCACACTCACATTCACACACTAGGGCCAATTTAGTGTTGCCAATCAACCTATCCCCAGGTGCATGTCTTTGGAGGTGGGAGGAAGACGGAGTACCCGGAGGGAACCCACGCAGTCACGGTATTTTCACATACTTTGCAGATTGTAAATACAATTGGACATTTAAGCATATAAAGTCAACTTGTTTTTCCACTCTACTGGTACTTTAATGTAAATACATATTTGCAGTACCTATTATACTATATAAAGGAAATATAGCAATAATGTATTGCACAATAAGACTTTACATTTATGTGTTGAGGAGCTTCTGTAAATTCCAGACTATATGCCACTACTTTTTTTCCTACACTTTGAACCCTGCCGCTTTTCAGATCATGCAGCTAATATATGTGTTTTTTTCAATTAAAAAACACTAAACAAAAGTAAAACAAAAAACAAAACAAGCAATACACTGAGTGGGTGTTTTGTTGTTTGTGCTACGGCGCCATCTTTTGGACAAGTTCGCTGTTGAGTGCTGTTTAGTTTTCTAATCGTCCATAATGTTTTTACTCATATGGATTCTTGAGTCATAACTCCAAGCAACGTTTGTAAGTTTTACAGTATAACTAAATCTGCTTATATTTACAAAACCGTCCCGTGTGTGATGTGTGTAGGAGTGTTTTCATGCATATTTTTGTGCTATCATAATGTAATCAAAGGGCAGCACGGTGGAAGAGGGGTTAGTGCATCTGCCTCACAATACGAAGGTCCTGAGTAGTCTTGGGTTCAATCCCGGGCTCGGGATCTTTCTGTGTGGAGTTTGCATGTTCTCCTCATGACTGCATGTGTTCCCTCAGGGTACTCTGGCTTCCTCCCGCCTCCAAAGACATGCACCTGGGGATAGGTTGATTGGCAACACTAGATTGGCCCTAGTGTGTGAATGTGAGTGTGAATGTTGTCTGTTTATCTGTGTTGGCCCTGCGATGAGGTGGCGACTTGTCCAGGGTGTACCCCGCCTTCCGCCCGATTGTAGCTGAGATAGACTCCAGCGCCCCCCGCGGCCCCAAAGGGAATAAGTGGTAGAAAATGGATGGATGTATGGATAATGTAATCAAGCTAGCGTTGTTAGTATTAGCTAATAGGCCAACACGTTTATGAGTGTCTGTGTTAGCAATATTAACTTAAAATGGCATTTTCTTGTATTGTTTCAGTTTCACAAATTCCTCAGTCAATTCAACAAGACGTCACCGTGGAGTCATTGAGTCTGTTTACCTGATTGGAGAGCTACCTTCCATAGCCAGTGGGTCCATGCATGTGTGTTTTGTTTGATCATCCGTTTTTACTGCCGTGTTACATACACCGTTTGGAAACAATTAAGGTATGTAAATAAACATTTACAATATCTTTATGTGTAAATAACTTATCCCACATCATATATATCTGTCCGGTGCGGCATTATGGGGAAAATAATGTTTTCCCTAAAATTTAGTGAGTGCGACTAACATACATGCGCTCTATTGTCCGTAAATATGGTATATTTTCTAGATAAATATTTCAAATATTCAAATGGGGAGAGGGGCATTGTCCACCGGCTTTAGTAGAGAATGTCTCCCAACCTGTCTGCTTCTGTGGAGGAACCCATTTAGCATGCTGAATGTCAAGGTCAGCATGTGCCGTCTTTGTCATCACTCTTCACTGAAGAAGGTCAGAGAAATAGCCAGTGGAAGTCAGTATGGATAGCCAGTGGAAAGAAAAAAAATAAAAAAAAAAATCTATTTTTTTCTTTTAATACTTTCCAGTTAACAAGTTTGGTTGTACAGTAGTTCTAAAAAAAATAGATTGATTTCGAATGGATAACAGTTACCGTATTTTTCAGACTATAAGTCGCAGTTTTTTTCATAGTTTGGCCGGGGGTGCGACTTATACTCAGGGGCGACTTATGTGTGAAATTATAAAGACATTACCGTAAAATATCAAATAACATTATTTAGCTCATTCACGTAAGAGACTAGACATATAAGATTTCATCGGATTCAGCGATTAGGAGTGACAGATTGTTTGGTAAACGTATAGCATGTTCTATATGTTATAGTTATTTGAATGACTCTTACCATAATATGTTACGTTAACATACCATGCACGTTCTCAGTTGGTTATTTATGCCTCATATAACGTACACTTATTCAGCCTGTTGTTCACTATTCTTTATTTATTTTAAATTGCCTTTCAAATGTCTATACTTGGTGTTGGGTTTTATCAAATAAATTTCCCCAAAAAATGTGACTTATACTCCAGTGCGACTTATATATGTTTTTTTCCTTCTTTATTATGCATTTTCAACAGGTGCGACTTATACTCCGGTGCGACTTATGTGTGAAATTATAAAGACATTACCGTAAAATATCAAATAATATTATTTAGCTCATTCACGTAAGAGACTAGACATATAAGATTTCATCGGATTCAGCGATTAGGAGTGACAGATTGTTTGGTAAACATATAGCATGTTCTATATGTTATAGTTATTTGAATGACTCTTACCATAATATGTTACGTAAACATACCAGGCACGTTCTCAGTTGGTTATTTATGCCTCATATAACATACACTTATTCAGCCTGTTGTTCACTATTCTTTATTTATTTTAAATTGCCTTTCAAATGTCTTTTCTTGGTGTTGGGTTTTATCAAATAAATTTCCCCCAAAAATGCGACTTATACTCCAGTGTGACTTATATATGTTTTTTTCCTTCTTTATTATGCATTTTCGGCAGGTGCGACTTATACTCCGGTGCGACTTATACTCCAAAAAATACGGTATTTATACAGCAGGATCCATTATGTTTCTAATAGCGATAGACTAGCTAAAGGATGAAAAAGTCCTCAGGGAGTTAAAGGGGAACTGCAATTTTTGGGGAATGTTGCCTATCGTTCACAATCGTTATGAAACCCATGACGACAGATGGCATTTTTTTTAAATGCATTTTTAAATATTAAATAAACGGACATAAAAAGCAAATAAAAGCAGAGCCAATGGGAGGTCCTCAATTATGCCCATACAACCCAATACATAACCATTCAAAAAGCGCCAACAATACTCAATTTACAATTTGTGACTTGAATATTAGCCAAGTTTTAGTGATATTGTTATTATTAGCGCTAACGCAGACAAACTATTTACAGTATAGCGGCAACGTGATCACTACCGTGTGTCCCTATGTTTACATCATCGAGTGGTTAGCTGTTTCCTCGCTTCTCTGCTCCTTGGAAGTTTATCATAGATCATTAATCATGCCTCTCACCTGGAAAGTTTCCCCCATCCCATTTCTTATTAAGGATTACTAGTCATTCTTCATCTAAATGGGAATATATGAACATCCCAGCAGTCGGCATCCTAATGACAGCAGACATTGCAGAGTAAGTGATGTTTTATTATGTTTGTTGGCTCTCATAAAGTCTGCAGTGGGTCATAATCAGTGATGAGGAAATGCACAGTGTATGCTTAAAATGATCAACACACGTTAATGTTGAATGTTATTATAAATGTGTCTGTTACTACATTACATATATACTTACATTACGTATATAAAACCCTAATGAACGTGTTTGGATGTTTTTTAAAGGGCTTTATAGGCAGAATTAATAATATCACATTTATTTAATATTTAAAATGCATTACAAAAAAAGAAATACATCCTTCATCATGTCTTTCATAATGACTGTGAACAATAGGCAAGATTCCAAAAAACGCGCAGTTCCCCTTTAAAAGTATACACAGGAAGCCACCACTGTGTCAAAGTCCTGTGTCTTTCTGCCCGTGTGGGGTGTGGTCTCTCGCTGGCTTGGGGTCTGGCTGTCTCCTGCTTTTCTCGTGCCCTGTCCTCTGCCGGCTGCGTCTGTCTGCGGCCTGCTGCTGGCCCTTGTGGGCGGTGCGGTGGGCCGGGCTCTGGGGTTCCTGTCGCTGGCCGGCTTGGCTGCGTGGGGGCGGTGGTCCCTGGTTCCCTGGGCACCACGCCTACTGTTTGTGGGTTGGGCTCTCGGGGGTGATGGGGCCGTGCTCTGGCTCCCACGCACTCTGGGGGTCGAATATATTGTACATACAAATTCACATATGCTCACATACATACATACATACATACATGGGTACCTACGCTCCCACATACATACACAAATACAGTACATATTTAAATACTTAAAGTTCGTACACCCACACGCACATTCAATATGTACATATACACTCACTGTACAAACACATATACACATTCTGTACATATACAATCACTGTACAAACACATATAGACATTCTGTACATATACATTCACTGTACAAACACATATACACATACTGTACATATACAAGTACATATGCATACGTACACTCATGCACATAATCACGTTTCATCAAACATATATTAACGTTGTTGCCCTAGGATAAACTGGGTACAACACATGGCACACGGACAAAGCTTAACCTATTGTTACTATAACAATCTACAAGGTTAATGTAGGTTGCTTCTTTTTCTCCCCCTCCATTTTTCTGCATTCTTTCGTATCTCAAGTTATCATTACATATATGCATTGTTGCATTTGAACAACTGTATTGTTGATAATAAAGGTAAAATATTGGTATTTTTCATTATCAATAGCGCTATTTCTATTGGTATTTGTATTGCTCCATTTGTAGTGTAACAATGCTCATTGTCATTTCGGTATTCTTTTTTAATTTCGCTAACTGCTTATTTGCTATTACTTTTACCATCATATTTGTACATGTCGTATTTGCTGATGTTGCTCTATTGTTGTTGTTGTGTTTGCTGTTGTTGTTTTTGTCTCTCTGTCTAATCTCCCTCTTGTCCCCACAATTTCTCCCTCTGTCTTCTTTTGTTTCTCTTTCTATCCCCTCCTGCTCCTGCACTAAATGATAATATAAATACATTTAATAAAGTCAAATACAAATAAGGCAACAAGAGAAGTATCCTACACTTCTCTTTTGTAAAGTAAATCTGAACAGCCGACATGGGCATTTACATCAACTATATGATTTGCCTGAGAAGCTGGACAGGACAAAAAAAAAAAAAAAAAAAAAAGACCTGTGAAAAAAACTTGACCAAAGTTGTCCCATCTAATTCCAAAATGTCAGCTGGCTCCTGTCTTCACTGACATTTTTAACACCTCTCTAGAGCTATGCCGCGTGCCGTCCTGCTTTAAGACCTCCACCATTGTCCCTGTCCCCAAGAAAACACAGATCACAGGACTTAATGACTACAGGCCGGTTGCGCTGACGTCTGTGGTCATGAAGTCCTTTGAGCGCTTGGTCCTGTCCCACCTCAAGGACATCACCGCCCCCCTGCTGGACCCACTGCAGTTCGCCTACAGAGCCAACAGATCTGTGGATGATGCAGTGAACCTGGCCCTCCACTTCATCCTGGAGCATCTGGACTCCACAGGAACCTACGCTAGGATCCTGTTTGTGGACTTCAGCTCTGCCTTCAACACCATCCTCCCTGGACTGCTAGGAGACAAGCTCTACCAGCTCAGCGTGCCCGACTCCCTCTGCAGTTGGATCAATGACTTCCTGACAGACCGAAGACAGCACGTGCGGCTGGGGAAGATTGTCTCGGACAGTCGAACCACGGACACTGGTACTCCTCAGGGCTGTGTACTTTCCCCTGGCTCTTCTCCCTGTACACAAACTGTTGCACCTCCAGTAACCAGTCCGTAAAACTGCTCAAGTTTGCGAATGACACTACCCTCATCGGGCTCATCTCGAATGGCGATAAGACCGCCTACAGGAGAAAGGTGGACCGGCTGGCGTCCTGGTGCAGCCACAACAACCTGGAGCTGAACGCCCAGAAAACAGTGGAGATGATCATGGACTTCAGGAAAGTCACAGCCACTATCCCCCCTCACCCTGACTGACTCTCCAACCACCGGCTCCATTCTGGACTCTTTCCGTTTTTTGGGCACCACCATCACCCAAGACCTCAAGTGGGAGCCGACCATCAGCTCCCTCATCAAGAAGGCCCAGCAGAGGATGTACTTCCTGCGGCAGCTGAGGAAACTTAAGGTGCCGACCGAGATGTTGGTGCAGTTTTACTCAGCCATCTTCGAGTCCATCCTGACCTCCTCCATCACCGTGTGGTTCCTCGGCGCCACAGTCCAGGATAAGCGTCGACTGCAGCGCATCGTACGTGCTGCTGAGAAGGTGATTGGCTGAAAGCTCCCATCCCTACAGGACTTGTTCTCCTCCAGGACCAGGAGGCTTGTGGGTCGGATCACAGCTGACTCTTGTCAACCTGGACACACACTATTCTCCCCTCTCCACTCAGGCAGGAGACTACGGTCCATCCAGACCCACACCTCCCGCCACCTGAACAGTTTTTTTCCCCTCGGCCATCAGACACATGAACAATAACTCCTAACAGTAGCTCCCTTGAATTCCTTCTAAGTCTATAACAAGATCTGATAGCTCAGTTACAGCTCTTGTTATTACCAAATCTGTGTTATATGTGTTTTATGTTGCACGATTGCACCAAGAAAAATTCCTTGTTTGTGAACCCGTTCTCAAACAATGGCAATAAAACGATTCTGATTCTGATTCTGAATACGACAAAGTGTACTATTTTTCTCCAAAATAAAGCCCTGAAATTAAAAAATGCAAGATTATAATGTGTAATCACTGTACAGTTATTTCTTTAATTGTACTGGTAGTAAACGGAGAGCTCTTTTGTCCCCGTGATACCACACTTCTACATTGTTAGTAATCTGACATGGCAAAAAAAAAATTGCATCAATAATCTTATGTATATTTAGACCTGATCTTTACCTCGGCCCTTTAACATTTACTGTTGCGTTGTGCAATATAATAATACTGTAATATACAAATAATAACACTATGGTTATATTGTGATAATGCATGTGGCTGACACATTCAAGCTGTGTCCTGCAAATTTGACAGTGAACGACCGCGTCCTCAATGCAATGTAACATCCTAGCGAGTGACTAACGTCCTTCCACAGTACAAAGCCACTTCTAAGTATATCAGTAATCATTGCCTCCATGGATTGTTTTTCCCATGGAGCCGCTGTAGTGGCTGCTGTTGGCAGGAGCTCTGTGCTCTTGTGTCATCCTTTTGTGTTTCCCTCTTGTTTTCACGTGTTATTATATATATATATATATATATATATATATATATATATATATATATATATATATATATATATATATATATATATATATATATATATATATTTGGCCTTTTGGTTCGGGACCCTTTGGGACTGTGTGACAAGGGGTGGCACTTTTGTGACTTCTGCGGTGCTTTTTGTGGACTTCTGGATCTGCCTCCCGGGAGCCTTTTGGCCATGGAGACCAGCTGCTGGGTCTCTGCCACACCAGAGTCCGTTTGGAGAGACTGGAGGAGATGTGGATGAAGAGACAGGGTTACGGAGTTGGCTGAATGAGCAGGTATCGGACACCTCAGTCTCCTTATAAGCATCCTCGCTCATCCATGCAGACTGGACACTGGCCGAGATTTGGTGGGCGGCCGAGAGTGGACTCGGCTCTCTTGGTTGCTTTGTTGGTCTGCTCCTGTCTCTGGCCATGCTCCCTCCACCCCAGCAGACGATGGCGTGGAACACCATAGAGGCCACCACAGTGTATATGTTTCTTTTACTTTTTATTCAAAGCTGTATGTAGAAGTGGCTGGTTGCATCAGCTCTACTTTTTTAATGTCTTTAATGTCCTTTGTGTTCTTTGATGTTTGATGTTTCCCTCTCACACACTTGTAAGAGGAATGTGTGCTATGGGTATGAGTTGTTTTTCCCTTGGCCTCTGTCTGGACCCCCTCTCCAGGGGCCCAGGCTTAGACCTTTTTTTTTTCTCACCCCCCCCATTGTTTACCTGTATCTCACCTTTTTTGTAAGGGGCGCCGGAAGTTGGCAGACCCGTCAGCGATCCTGTTCTGTCTCCCTGTAATGTTTGTCTGATCTTGAATGGGATTGTGCTGAAAATTTTAATTTCCCCTCGGGGATTAATAAAGTATTTCTGATTCTGATTTTGATTCTGATCATCCGTGGAGGATGAGTAATAGCTAAACACGCTGTATCAGACACCATAGGAGGATAAGCTAACCGCATGCTCGAGCTCTTGACTGTAAACAAAGGTGAGCGGATCGATACAAATATTGACAATAACGACTCCAAAGTATAATATCATTATATGGTCAATACTACAGTGTTTAGATCGATAAGTCAATGGACACAAACAGAGCAAGTAGTTGGAACTAATATTTAAATAATATTGTTGTTTTTTTATTTCATTATATACTTTAAAAACACTTCTTATTTAATCTTTTATATCTCTACATTGTGCTTGTTGAAGTCCCTCCCGCCTCAGACTTGTTCCTTTTTGCCTGCAAAACTAATGGAGTACGCCTGGCTCCGTTTGATGGGTGAAATGGAGTCAAACATCACTAGTGCTTACGATGGATTGGTGAAACAGAGTCATGTGACAGTGCCCGCTGGAAGAAGGCTTGCTGGCGAGCCAAATAAATACTTTGCAATCAGCAGATTATACCTAATTATGACATAAATAAAGGTAGTGATCAGAATGAAACTCAATGTAACGGAGTAGAAGTAGAAAGTGTGTTGCATTATACTCTGACAAGTTCATTTTATCCAAAACGTTACTTAAGTAAATGTGACGGAGCATATGGAGCGCATTGCTACCCACCCCTGCTCATACTGTAGCTTAGAAAATACAATAATTAGTCACAGCACAATGTAATAAGACCAGCTCTCACATTTAGCACATATTATAAATGAAGTCTTTAAGATTAAACACTCTTCAGGCCTAAACAGATTGCGCTCACTTATTTTTGTACAAAAACTGTCTCTGTAGTGCTTGTTTTCTTTTTGTGTCATGATGAAGTTACAGTACTTGTTTGCATGTAGTTCATTATTACCACACTGGAAGGGGGGCATGGAACACATCTTGAAGGAGCATGCTCTAAAAGTTACAGTGATCACACTTTATTTGGTAGTGTGCATCAATGTAGAGTGAGTTACTTTGTTTGGCTTGAATTTCCCTTGCTTGGTGCTAAAACTGTGTTTCAACGTATTTTGTGAGTTTTCTTGTAGTCTAATCATACTTGCCAACCTTGAGACCTCCGATTTCGGGAGGTGGGGGGCGTGGTGCGTGGTTGGGGGCGTGGTTAAGATATATATATATATAATAAATGATAAATGGGTTATACTTGTATAGCGCTTTTCTACCTTCAAGGTACTCAAAGCGCTTTGACAGTATTTCCACATTCACCCATTCACACACACATTCACACACTGATGGCGGGAGCTGCCATGCAAGGCGCTAACCAGCAGCCATCAGGAGCAAGGGGTGAAGTGTCTTGCCCAAGGACACAACAGACGTGACTAGGATGGTAGAAGGTGGGGACTGAACCCCAGTAACCAGCAACCCTCCGATTGCTGGCACGGCCACTCTACCAACTTCGCCAAGCCGTCCAGAAATACTTGACTTTCAGTGAATTCTAGCTATATATATATATATATATATATATATATATATATATATATATATATATATATATATATATATATACATATATAAATTAAATAAATACTTGAAGTTCAGTGTTCATTTATTTACACATATACACACACATAACACTCATCTACTCATTGTTGAGTTAAGGGTTGAATTGTCCATCCTTGTTCTATTCTCTGTCACTATTTCAGAACACACACATTATACAAATATACATTATAAAATCAATAAGAAAACGGAGCTCTAATTTGGGAGTCTGAATTAGGATCAGAAGTTCCTATATAAACATTGCGCACTCACGTCGCCTTTTTGTATTGATTACTGCAGCTGTGCACTGGATTCATTCACAAATACAAACTACAACTCACAAACACTTTAGAGTTAGGCTCCACCATCAGAATGTGTACTTAAACTTATAAAGATCACATGGATATTATTCAGTGAGTTGATTCACCAAAATTAACCTGTTATACAGGAGGAAAAAGCACACAGGACGTTTCAATTGTTCACAGACTGGTCGCGCTCATCAGAATGACAAGACACTTCCGGTCTGCAGGTGATAGCATTCAATTGGGAAGAAACGCCCTACTGCCCCCTACTGACCAATGTGAATACTGATAAATGTGTAATGACAGCTCCAAAAACGAATTCAAACCACAAAATAAAATAAATAAATCAACACAAAAATGTGACACATTATGGGTGGGTCACATATGCATGTACAGTAGATGGCAGTATTGTCCTGTTTAAAAGTATCACAACATTGCTGTTTACGGCAGACGAACTGCTTTACGGTAGACGAAAACTTGACTGCTGTTGTTGTGTGTTATTACCGCGCTGGGAGGACGTTAATGAAACTGCCTAACAATAAACCCACATAAGAAACCAAGAACTCGCCCTCGATCATTAGCTGTTTATTTTGTGGGAAAGTGGACGTGTGAACAGGCTGTCAACACGTCACTCAGGTCCGCATGGAGCTGGAGGGGGCGTGGCTTCCAGCTCCGCCTGAATTTCGGGAGATTTTTGGGAGAACATTTGTCCCGGGAGGTTTTCGGGAGAGGCGCTGAATTTCGGGAGTCTCCCGGAAAATCTGGGAGGGTTGGCAAGTATGAGTCTAATGGATCTTTAGCATTCAGTTTACAAGCTAGCTGCGAGCTTAGTCACTTTTTGTAGTTGAGGCTTCTTTGTTACATTTAATTTAGAACATTTATGTCAGCCTCAATTTCTAACTGAAATGTATTGTTGTAATGCTATCTATACTCTTTTTACTCATTACATTACTTAGGGCTAGTTTGTTGAATTATTGTGCAGTTAAGTCTTAACTATTTTCTGTTGCGCACAAAAGAAAATATTTTGTAACTCTCCATAAGATTCAATTGTTATAAGTACACCTCTGCATATAATGATATCCTGATTTTCATTAAAGCAGGGGTCCTCTAACTGTGGTACGTGTACCACTAGTGGTACGCAGGCTCCATCTAGTGGTTCGCCAAAGAATCACTTAATTAATGTACAATGTTTTATTTTGCTTTAGTCAAACACAGTGTTACTGTGTACACTGTATGTAATGTTACAGTGGCTAAAATATTAAATATACTTGTTAAATAAAACCTCTGCCTTGTTTTTAATAAATGTGTAGGCCTACTACACTACTGTATTCTAATGTTGGTCATTGCGGTGGTACTTGGAGAACCAAGTTTTTTCTGAGGTGGTACTCGGTCAAAAAAGAGTGTAAAGAACCACTGCTTTAAAGAAAACAACAAAGAGAGGTATATATATATATATATATATATATATATATATATATATATATATATATATATATATATATATATGTTGTGTACTGTCAAAGGGAAGGAGGCGACACCAAGGCAGAACTGCGGTTTAGAAGGTTTATTTAAACCTTTGATGAATGTGTGGGGTGTGTATGCTACCACTAGTGAATGAATGTGGACGATGTGTGGAATTAACAATGTGATATTTACCAGTGGGTGTTGTCGGTGCGTGTTGAGTGAATCTTTCACCAAATCCAAGGGGGAAGGCAAAGAGGCAGTCAGCGGGGAAGCAAGCTGTCGAGGGCAGGAGAGAGGCAACGATGTCAATGTCCAGGCAGTGGTCAAGGATCGAGGGAGGCAAGCAAATATCCGGGAGGGAGTCGTGAGGCAAGACACGAACTCGGGTAACAGGGAAGACACTGTGGAAGACACAAAGGACATCAATAAGGAACGAGGAAGAGCACAAAGAAGGCGAGCAAGGAACGAGGGAGGAGTGCCAGACGTGATGCTTACTCAGGGGCGATTGGCTACGTTCTGGCAAAGGTCTCCTGGGTCCGCTGGCTTTTATGCCGCTCCCTCTCGTCAAGTCCAGGTGTGCTGATGCACAATTGTTTGCAGCCTTGTTGCTGCGTGGGTGGGCCGCGCCCAGGGGCGTGTCCAGACGAGCAGTCCAAGGGGGAACTCTGACAAACAGTTGCAGGAGGAATGCGGGTACGAGTCTGTGCCGTGACAATATATATATATATATATATATATATATATATATATATATATATATATATATATATATATATATATATAAAACTTCAACAAAAAAATTACTTTATTAACGCTGTTTTAGTCTGTAACAGAAAATATTTAAAGTACATGAATTTGCCTGAAAAAAAAGTCCTTATTTAAACTATAAACATTTTTTGACTGACCCATTTGATACTGAAAAAATAAACTAAACTAAACTAAATAAATAATAGTACATTCGAATGGATCAGCAACATTAACTCAGGAACCCAATACCTAAAACCCTTTTACCTACAAAACAAAACATATTTTAAAACAATTTGCGCAGTTTGTGTTTTTTTTTTTTCCTTTAAATCAAAATATGGAAGTCAAATTCAATGGCTACAATGACCATGTTTGTAGTGCACAACTTTTTAGAAACAGGGTTTGAAAAATAATACTGATAGAGCATGTTTCCCGGGGTCACACGTCCCTCCCGGCATACGTACCACTGTCTCTTTATTTCCCTTTTGCAAAGCCATCAGGCAGACCATCTTCCCTTCTTCGTCAGGTTAGGGCGCCATGACAGATAAATGTAACTGCACAAATTTCACAAAAAATTACAATGCGGCAAGCCGTGCAACGCTCGCTGCGTTTCCATTGCAGTTTTTCACAAAATAAAAGCGATAATTTGTAAATCGCGAAACTCCACTTTGAGGAAAATGGACATTTTGCAATTCGCTCGAAGGCAACGTCCTTACATTATGCAGCGGCCACAAATAATGGATTTCTGGGAGAGATTTGTGAAAGAGGAATTCACAGACGAATTGTCCATCCATCTGCCCCTTCGACGTTGTTCGGGCATGTGGGTCTCCCCAAGCCTGCGTGTCGGCCTCGGCGAGACAGCTTGGTTCCGCTTTGCTCCCACCGGCCGACCAATCGGAAGCAAGACCTACCGGTTTGGGGTTGAGGTGCTCTGTAAATGCTAAAAAAGTGTTTCACTCATGCTTTTGCGACACACTTCAATATAAACAACGTTTGAAAAACCACCTCATGAAAGTGTAAAAATGTTTTAGCGATAGTTGAGAGGTTTTCGTAATATAGGTGTTTCCACTACCAGTTTCTTATTGCGATATTTAGGTTTCACGCATTTCTAGGGGTAATAGAAACGCAGTTTGTGAGAACTTGTTTAATGCACAGCATAATCAAACTTACTTACTTGGTAAAGTTATGGATATAGAACAATGAATAACTTTGTCTCTTTTCTTCAATAAACACTGTGCTCCCTGCATTTTTAATGCTCTGAACACAAGATGAGCCGTTCAAGCGCACTGCAAAACTCTAGGCTTTTAGACACCAATGTAGCTATGCTGTTTTAAAATGTTTAATTCATGTACCCCGATGGGAATTGTGGTTACCCGTGCGTGTTTATCGTGATAGTGGTACCTCAACTCACGAGCTGAATTGGTTTGGCAACCAAACTTGTAACTCAATCGACTTGTATCTCAAAGAATGAACAGACACACATCGGGCACATCATTCGGCAGCTTCTCAATATTTTCATGGATAATGTCCGCTCTGTGGATGTTACTTTGGCGCGGAAGCTGAATTCTGAGTCGCAGTGCCTGACGTCCGCTTTACTGGGTCTACTTTACGGTAGGACATGTTTTTTATTGGTTTCTTTTTTTTAATTGGGGGGATGTTGTCCTTCACACTCATGTTCTCAGTTCCAATGGTTGGAGGGCAGGATAGTGTCGATTTCAGGCTGTGGGCTGTAGTCGATCACTAAAACATAACAAAAAGCTGAGAAAACTTGTATCTTAAAAAACTTTTGAGGTATAGTACACATAAGTTGAGGTACCACTGTATTTTTATCTAATAACCTAATTGCTGCAGTTCATTCAAGGTAAGTCATATGATTGTGCCTGCTTCAGCTGGAGTAAACATACAGTACATACCTATCTCTTTCAATACCCCATACCTATCATCTTGCATCCCCCTCTACATGTCTCTCATATTTTCATACATTGGTTTTTGTTTATTAGCTTAAGCAGATGAATGTGATTAGAGACAGTTTCAAATGGCATTAAGAATGTCTGTTTAATAACTCATAAAAGGCTTGGTTATTAAGTGTAAAGTCAGGCCCTATTAGGAGTTATCGATGAACTGTGTGCCCGTGATACTACTCCAACAAAGGGAGAATGTATTTGACTATATTGCTTTTTGTTAGACGACTGACTGGAATACCTGGTTTCGGCAGAGATTTTGTCCAACATGAGGAAGCCACATGCCATCTGGTTGTCTACCACTCAAGTATTTTTTTTTAGCATCCAGTCTGTTCACTCTGAATGGTCTTCTTACTTTGTGCATATAAAATTAACTTTTGATGAAAGATTAAAAAAAGCATCTTACCTTATGGTCCACTTAGGAACTATTCTGCCATTATTTTGTCAAACTAATCTAATAGACTGTAAACCATGTAGATAAAGACAAATAGCATAGTGTGTTGTGTTGGAAGAACTGTTTTGACAGCCCAATATCGACAAGTGTACATCTTTTTATTACACAAAGACCAACAACCTTGTAAGTGCTAAAAAGGCTGTCAGTTTGCTTATTGGATGCTCTACGAAATATTGGTGTATTTAAAATGGATTATTGTAAGGTCACTAGTATCCCTTATCATATTTTGTATTTTTTGTAAAGTTCTTATCTGTCACACCATAAAGCCAGGAAATAAAACAAGTCATGTGTCCGGGTCACAGACAGTCACAAGGCGGCCTCTAAATGAACCAAACATCGCCCTGGGTCCAGACTCATGGTCCCTTTTCTCCGAACTGACTGGAAAACAGAGAGATGCTGTATGGGGGCCTTCTGAGGTTACAGTCATAATCCAGCTGATTTGTTGATGTATGGTCACTGGTCAAACCCGTGATAGTAAAAAATGGTCTTGAGATGACAGATAAAGCAGTGATTATTATATAAAGTTAGATCAAGGGAGTCAACTTTCTTGAAATGATGTGTCCATCAATCTACTTGACTCTAAAGCATGTTTAGTCTTCAAAGTACGTGTTTTTACTTGTATTATGCAAAAGCCATTCAGAAGAATGAACACAAGGTGGAGAACATTGCGTAGTATTTGTGTGATTATGATCAACCTTTTTAGTTTTTATTCGATTGAGCTTTCTTGATGTTGTGATTGTTGGAACCCGCATTTTCTACGAAAATGAAAGAAACCAAAAGCAAAGATCACACCAGCCTCCCACTCTCCTCTAGACTGCTGTTGCTAGGCCACTTCTAGGGCATGCACAATAACACATGAAAGATTAAGTGTTGCATGCCCCTTTGTCATATACCACACACACACACACACACACACACACACACACACACACACACACACACACACACACACACACACACACACACACACACGTCTGCCTGTACCTGCAACTTTGCACTCTCATCTGCATATCCCTTGCTCTGCACTATAAATTCCACCAGAAACGGGCACTTATACTTCCATAAATCTCCCCCTTGTCACTTTCATATTACAAAGATTTATTCACAGCCGAACAAGGCCGAACAGAGTCAAGGGAGTAAAGAAGAAAAAAAATAAACACAGTGTCTTTATGACCTGGCACAGCATGTGTGGGCTAGCAGGGACGAGGTGTGCGAATGCAGCCAGGTCCATTTGTACTGTATAGAATGTACATAAATACAAGATATTTATTTCTTATGAAGAACGCTCTTAAGTGGTAGACATTAACTATGTGAGTGTTTCTGTGCATGCGCGATTACATCATTCTTCACCTGTGTTACACTGTCAAAACCCCTTTTAAACCCCTACATGCGACAGCTGTTCTTCGGAAAACATGTTCCCATTAACTAACACTAGTAATTATTACTGGCTGACTAAGTACCTATCAAATCTTCAAGTAGTAAGTTCATGGATGTCTTAAAACTGTCAATGCAGGCGATTAAAGGTTTTGTTCTTTCTTGAAACAGTTAATTTTTTTATCAGACCTCGTGAGGTTATTGAGGGAGTGTAATTGATGGCAGCACTTGTCTGCAAATGTTCATTCGTTCAGTGTTCGGTAGACAGGTAGAACATCTTTATTAAAAAGATTTAGGCCTCAAGGAGCAGTTCAAGTATTTTGTGGTCTTGTTTGTGAGAAGGGAGACAATAGAAAAATGTCCACAGTCTTACAGTTACTGTATTCAGGTGACTTAAGCCAAAAGGCACAGGGTTCAATGTACCTGTCTATTTCCATGTCTTACCTGTGGTCACAAGCTCTGGGTAATGGAGCCACAGGGGTGCTGATGTGGTTCTCACCTACTTTTGACCGCCAAACTTATACAAATATCAATGTAGCCTACAGCAGTGTTTGTCAACCTTTTTTGAGCTGAGGCACATTTTCTTCATTGAAAAAATCCGGAGGCACACCACCAGCAGAAAACATTACAGAATGTAACTCAGTTGACAGTAAAAAGTTGTTCTGGCAATTGTTGGATATGACTTTAAACCATAACCAAGCATGCATCAATATAGCTCTTGTCTCAATGTAGGTGTACTGTCACCACCTGTCACATCACACCCTGACTTATTTTGAAGTTTTTTGCTGTTTTCCTTTGTGTAGTGTTTTAGTTCTCCTATTTTGGTGGCTTTTTCTCTTTTTTTGGTCTTTTCCTGTAGCAGTTTCATGTTTTCCCTCAGCGCTATTCCCCGCACCCGCTTTGTGTTAGCAATCAAGACTATTTAAGTTGTTTTTATCCTTCTTTGTTGGGACATTGTTGATTGTCATGTCATGTTCGGATGTACATTGTGGACGCCGTCTTTGCTCCACAGTAAGTCTTTGCTGTCCTCCAGCATTCGGTTTTGTTTACTTTGTAGCCAGTTCAATTTTAGTTTCGTTCTGCATAGCCTTCCCTAAGCTTCAATGCCTTTTCTTAGCGGCACTCACCTTTTGTTTATTTTTGGTTTGAGCATTAGGTACCTTTTTACCTGCACCCTGCCTCCCGCTGTGGTCTGCATATTGTGATCACGACAAAGCAATTAGCTACCGGCTGCCATCTACTGATATGGAAGAGTATTACACGGTTTTACTCTGCGAGCTCTAGACAGCACCGACACTCAACAACGGCACATTATTTGCGTATTGTAATTACTGGTTTGCAAAAAATGTTTTTAACCAAATTAGGTGAAAAGACATAATCTCCCACAGCATACCAGACTCTCTAGTGTGCCGCGGCACAGTGGTTGAAAAACACTGGACTACAGTACGTCAAACAATATACAGTATGTTGTAAAAGTTGAATTGTGTTTGCACATTCCTTAAAATGTAAATTGTATGTTTTACTTTGGTAATGGAGAGCATGCTAATGTGCGCTTGCACTTCAAAATCCTTATATCGCAAATCAATCTTCCCCATTGAAATTAATTGAAATTCTATTAACCCGTTACTGGCCCACACCACAATTTATAACATATAACATGCTTTTTAATCAGAAAAACAAACTTTTAGAGGATTGTAATAATAAATACAGCATTTACTTTGGCAAACTGACTTACGCAAGTTTCTTCTCTGTCAAACACACCATCAGTAGCTTCTCCATATTTACGTGGATACATGTCTTCTGTTTAAAACATTATGTGAACGCCCTTGTCATGCATTATAATAGCCCTTATCGACTATCTCTGCTTTTGTATGATGCAGATTGTAACAGTACTTTACACGCACTGCTTTGCGAGGTATGCTACAAGCACATATCGGTCATGTTTTTAGTTGATTTTGACTGGTATCTCGAAAATCTGAGGGTCACTTTTTCGTAGAGTTACCGATGTGTGGAAAACAATGCTGGCTGTATTGTTTAGGCCTTTGTGTTTAGTTTTCTGTTTCTGAGAACACTGCACTTTTAAAGTACCAGAAGAGTGGAAAAACAAGTTGACTTTATATGCTTAAATGTGTTTCATTGTATCCATTAAACCATATCCAATTGTATTTACAATCCGCAAAGTATGTGAAAATACCGTCTAAACGTCACAAAATACCACACAATCAGTCAGCCATTTTGAACATTCTGCTCCGAACGTCTTCGGTAATTTCCGTAGATTGACGTCACTGAAGTAACATTTCTGCACTCTGACCTTAATAGCAGATCAGTCATACTGGAAATACGCAAACATTAGAGAGAGAAGTGTTGTCCATCATTCACAATCCCTTTGTAAGACATGAACACATGTTTTTCTTTTTTTATGTATTCTAAGTTGTAAATCAAATAAATACATAAAAAGTCAGCTAACAATGGAGTCAACGGGTGCTCTGTACTTGTCCCACAAAATCCTCTAAAAAATCATCCAAAACACGCCAACAATGTTCTATATACATATCATGACCTGAACATTAACCAAAAATGATTAATTAATTAAAGTTAGCAATGTTTTTAATATGAGCGCAAACACGGCGGATTGATAGCACAAATGGGGAGGAATTAGCCCTTTGCTGCTTTACTGTGAGTTGGCCGCGATGTCCTCCTGCTCCTGCATTATCCCGTCTCGGCTTGACAAAGTTATTCTAGATTATAAATCATGCCTCTCATCTTGATAATAGTAGGATTTAGCCATGAATATAGAAGTTGCTCATCTGTGACATTTAATGTATACCTGGAGATGGAGACAAACACACACAACCAAAGACGGTGTCTCCAGGGAGACTTTTCCTTGTTAACTCTTAGTGTGCATCATGATTAATTCCTCATCCAATTGGGAAGATATAGACATCCTATGAGTTGTCATCACAGTAAGAGCAGACATTGTACAGTAAGCTATCGTTTTATTATGCTTGTAGTTTGTATTTCTTGTTCTTAGCAATACTGCTTCATGATGCTCCAGTGTTTCATTAAAGTTGGATCTGTTTAGCAGAGCTTTTAAAAATCCTCCTTATATTAGGTTAAAAAATATAAGGTTCTGGATCATATTTTTTCACAAAGTAATCATTGTTGGCTCTCACAAAGTCTGCATGATTTTCATTGTTGTTCATGATGAAGGGATCTGCGGTTCCTACCTCTACGTCACACGATCACTTGACTGGCTTGCTCATTATCAAAATGGCTCGGGAATCTTTGTGAGATTGATACTATTTTGATCATATCTATTTACTCGCATGCTTTGTAAGTCTTTCTGTGTCATAAATCATAGCTTCAATATAGAGACCGCTTCTTTTCCCACTTTACTGGTACTTAAACCATAGCAGTACCTTTTTTTCCTAGCTCAAATTCTAAATTTATCAAGTCTTTATTGAGTGACTTAGAACTTGTAACTTCATCTTTCAATTACACATTACATCTGGCATTGAATTTAAAAACAGGTAATTGTGCTGACGTTTAATAAAAAAGCTGCGTTGGATATTGTTATGGACACTTTAATGGTCTTAATTTATGCCTGTTTACTATTTTTATGGATATTTCTTATTTTATTTTTACTGCTTATTTTGTTTTTACAATTTTTTAAAGTGTGTTTGGCTGAGTTTTTGTAGGATTTTCTGTACTTATTGTGATTTTTATTTAACTTTTGGTTTTCATTTGTTACCGGATTTCGGGGCAGTAGTTTCTGTCTTTAAATTGTGCTATATGAATAAATAAATATTGACCTTGAACATGTGACCATTTGCATAAATCCAGCAGAAACTTAAGCAAGGATATCAAAACACGGGTCTTGTTTAAGTGCTAAGTGTATAAAACAGAGCACATACAATAAAAAATGCCGAGCACATAAGTAAACAAAGTACTTGAAATACTTGAAAAAACACGAGCAAAAAGTAAAAAACTGAGCAATAAGCTTTTTCTGACTCTGTGCGGTTTTAAACACGTTTCTGGGTGTACCGTCTCCTTAAATGATGTGCTCGGTTTTGCCTTATTTCGTGTTTAATGATCTTCTTCACTTAATTATCACTATCATCTTGAAATTATCAGTGTGTCTGTGAGCGTGAACTATTTCCAGTGGAAAATTAACGCCTTTCATAATGGGTCATAAGGGGGTTTAAAATGTGCACTGTTGCCACCTTAAACAAGAACTTCAATGAGACCTCATTAATCAATTTATTGAACTAAGTTAAACATACAGTAGGTATTAGAAATAAGATTAATAACATTAACAAGACATTAAAATAAAAAAAACTCTGCCTATGCCGCCTATAACCTGTATGATTTCCCTCCATTTGACTTGCTCTCTCGTTATTGCGATCTACTGTCACTTTCTTCTACATGTTCAGGAATGCTTAAATGGAGAGACCTTTAGTT
Source organism: Nerophis lumbriciformis (assembly GCF_033978685.3). NCBI lineage: Eukaryota > Metazoa > Chordata > Actinopteri > Syngnathiformes > Syngnathidae > Nerophis > Nerophis lumbriciformis. The sequence continues at coordinate 45,408,305 of NC_084549.2, read as the reverse complement.
TTAGTTAGAAGTTGAGTAGGCAGCACTATGCTCTATATGTCTCCCTTTCTTTCATTGCGGGGAATGACTGTGATTCATGTACTTCTTGTGAAATCCACCATTAATTTGTTGTAATACATATTTTTATTTCAGTCTATTGCTGGCATTCTTCTTTTCATCCAACTTTTTTTTTCTCCTTTATGACTTTTGTACCTTGTTATTTTCTTACTCTGTATATCACCCTATTGCTGTCTGTCCCCTCAAGTTAAACGTATTACTCAGGGGCTAACGTTTTTAATTATTATAATTTGTATTGATTGTATTCAACAACAATGTACCTTTAAACAAATGACTGACATTAATTTAAGTCATCAAATTGTGTTACTTACATTCATGTCACTGTGTTGTAATTACGATGGTCTTCACCATGAGTCACGAGTTGAATAAAAACTATAAACTGTTTAACCCAGTACTGCTAATATGCATTTTCAACTCCAAACTCCACACTTCTTGTGTGGAGTTTGCATGTTCTCCCCGTGACTGCGTGGGTTCCCTCCGGGTACTCCGGCTTCCTCCCACCTCCAAAGACATGCACCTGGGGATAGGTTGATTGGCAACACTAAATTGGCCCTAGTGTGTGAATGTGAGATAGGCTCCAGCACCCCCCGCGACCCCGAAAGAGACAAGCGGTAGAAAATGGATGGATGGATGGATAGTTTTAAAAAAGACATACTTAGATGACGTGCTAGTGTAAATTAGGGCTGTCGAAATTAACACAATAATAACGTGTTAACTATAAGTTCCTTTAACGACGATACTTTTTTTTTAACCCACGATAAACACGCATGCGTCCTGACTCCTTTTTGACCTTTGGTCCATCCGTAGCGTGGGGAAATTTAATGCCGTTTAGTTACTGTTGAGCCACAATCTTGAAAATAGCGATCATAAATAGAGATGTCCGATAATATTATCGGCCGATAAATGCGTTAAAATGTAATATCGGGAATTATCGGTATTTTTTTTTTTTAATATTAAATCAACATAAAAACACAACATACACTTACAATTAGTGCACCAACCCAAAAAACCTCCCTCCCCCATTTACACTCATTCACACTCATTCACACAAAAAGATTGTTTATTTCTGTTATTAATATTCTGGTTCCTACATTATATATCAATATATATCAATGGGACGGCGTGGCGCAGTGGAAGAGTGGCCGTGCGCAACCCGAGGGTCCCTGGTTCAATCCCCACCTAGTGCCAACCTCGTTATGTCCGTTGTGTCCTGAGCAAGACACTTCACCCTTGCTCCTGATGGGTGCTGGTTAGCGCCTTGCATGGCAGCTCCCTCCATCAGTGTGTGAATGTGTGTGTGAATGGGTAAATGTGGAAGTAGTGTCAAAGCGCTTTGAGTACCTTGAAGGTAGAAAAGCGCTATACAAGTACAACCCATTTATCATTTATAATACAGTCTGCAAGGGATACAGTCCGTAAGCACACATGATTATGCGTGCTGCTGGTCCACTAATAGTACTAACCTTTAACAGTTAATTTTACTAATTTTCATTAATTACTAGTTTCTATGTAACTGTTTTTATATTGTTTTACTTTCTTTTTTATTCAAGAAAATGTTTTTAATTTATTTTATCTTATTTTATTTTATACATTTTTTAAAAAAAAGTACCTTATCTTCACCATACCTGGTTGTCCAAATTAGGCATAATAATGTGTTAATTCCACGACTGTATATATCGGTTGATATCGGTATCGGTTGATATCGGTATCGGTAATTAAAGAGTTGGACAATATCGGAATATCGGATATCGGCAAAAAGCCATTATCGGACATCCCTAATCATAAATGCACAAAGATAGAGGGACACTCTGAAAATCTCAGATCCAAAGCCATGGCAAGTCGTTCTCCATCCATCCATCCATCCATTTTCTACCACTTGTCCCGTTCGGGGTCGCGGGAGGTGCTGGAGCCTCTCAGCTGTATTCAGGCGGAAAGCGAGGTACACTCTGGAGAAGTCGCCACCTCATCGCAGGGCCAACACAGATAGACAGACAACATTCACACTCACGTTCACACACTAGGGACAATTTAGTGTTGCCAATCAACCTATTCCCAGGTGCATGTCTTTTGAGATCGAGAAAGTACCCGGAGGAAACCCACGCAGTCACGGGGATTGAACCCAGGACCTTCGTATTGCACTAACTCCTGTCTCACCGTGCTGCCCTGTTCTCCAGACATTTTATCGTCGTGAGACGATATCATTGGAGCGAACACCTGCTGGCACCTTTGTCGCTTGTAGAGAGGATCGTCACGTTCAAGTTTACATTACAGTTGAGTGCATTAACAACATAAAATGTAGATTGTTACTCGAACTGCTTTAGTATAATGGAATAAGAACTCAGCAGAAAAACAGATGGTAGGAAGTCTACAGTCTCTTTTATCAAAGACTTTCATCAAAACATGGCAAGACACTTCTCATACTTCACAATAATAACGCTACGTGTCACATTTGGTCTTTATACCAAAACAATGACAAATTGTTTTACATTACGATCATGCTGTTTCAAAGATGTTTCGCAGAGTAATATATGATGTCTCTACCTAAATAAATGTTTCATGGCAGGTTAAAATTACGTGTATATTCTTTTATAACATGTTTTGATTGAGAGTCTGCAATTACAGAATTTTTAGTAGGCTGAAGTAATACATAGAGAATGTTAAAACACTGTCATGCAGAGACATGAATACCATTAACTTGTACAACAAATACTGTTCAGAATATCAGAATCATGTATCCATCCATCCATCCATCTTCTTCTGCTTATGCGAGGTCAGGTCGCGGGGGCAGCAGCCTAAGCAGAGAAGCCCAGACTTCCCTCTCCCTAGCCACTTCGTGAAGCTCCTCCCGGTGGATCCAGAGGCGTTCCCAATGTGTCCTGGGTCTTCCAAGTGGCCTCCTACCAGTCTGACGTGACCTAAACAACTCCCCAGGGAGGCGTCCAGGAGGCATCCTGACCAGATTCCCAAACCACCTCATCTGGTTCCTCTCGATGTGGAGGAGCAGCAGCTTTACTTTGAGCTCCTCCTGACTGACGAAGCTTCTCACCCTATCTCTAAGGGAGAGTCCCGCCACCCCGACGGAGGAAACTCATTTCAGTCGCTTTTACCCGGGATCTTGTCCTTTTGGTCATAACCCAGAGTTCATGACCATAGGTGAGGATGGGAATATAGATCGACTGGTAAATGGAGAGCTTTACCTTCCGACTCAGCTCCTTCTTTACCACAACGGATCGATACAGTGTCCGCATTACTATCTCACGATCCACTCTTCCCTCACTCGTAAACAAGACCCCGAGGTACTTGAACTCCTCCATTTAGGGCAATATCTCCTCCCCAACCAGGAGATGGCACTCCACCCTTTTCCGGGCGAGAACCATGGACTCGGACTTATAGGTCCTGATTCTCATCCCAGTGGCTTCACACTGCTGCGAACTGATCAAGTGAGAGCTGAAGATCCTGACCAGATGAAGCCATCAGGACCACATAATCTGCAAAAAGGGCAGCCCTGGCGGAATGCAATCCTCACTGAAAACGAGTCCCACTTATTGCTGGCAATGCGGACCATTGGCATCGATCATACAGGGAGTGGACTCCCCACAGAACTTCCCGAGGGACACGGTCGATTGCCTTCTCTAAGTCCACAAAGCATATGTAGACTGGTTTGGCAAACTCCCATGCACCCTCAAAGACCCTGCCGAGAGTATAGAGCATGCACAGTTTCACGACCAGGACAAAAACCACACTGCTCCTCCTGAATCCGAGGTTCAACTATGCCAATCCAGGGGTACCACCACCAATTTCAATGCAATGTTGCAGAGTCTTGTCAATCAAGACAGCCCACAGCATCCAGAGCCTTAAGAAACTTTGGGCGGATCCTATCCAACCCTGGGGCCACCGAGGAGCTTTTTAACTACCTTGGCAACCTCAACTCCAGAAATAGGAGAGCCCACCACTGATTCCGCAAGCACTGCTTACTCATTGGAAGACGTGTAGGTGGGATTGAGGAGGTCTTCAAAATATTTCCTTCCACCGATCCACAACATCCCCAGTCGATGTCAGCAGCATATTATCCCCACTAGGGCTGCAATGATTAGTCGACAAATATTTGTTGACAATGGTCATGACGTCATCACTCGTGTTTTACGGGCCGGAAGTGGGTCCTCGCAAAATCATCACCAGTGATAACATGCAAAGTGTGAGGATATTTCCTCTTATTCTCTTTAAAAAACATGAATACCTTGCTCATTTTGCAAAGTGAACCTTGTTTTTATTTAAATACATCTGTGATACGCAAGCATTTAAAGCAGACAGACAAAAATAAGATAAACATACAATCTATTAAATAGTCAACATTTTAAGAATTAGTCAAATAACTAATTCTACAAATGGAGTCTGTTAGAGTGCTAAAACTGCCAAGGGTTAATCAATTATTCATTATATCAGTGTGCAGGTTTTTAAACTTCACAGAATGTTTTTTTTTTAAGGAAGTTAGATTTGGTGTTTTTGTGTTTGTTTCCATTGCTTCTTTTTTAACTTTTTTTTTAATACATTAACACGGTTAATTGTTTTTTAGCACTTTGCCTTTCCTTTCTTTTAAATGGACAACATTTCATTAGTCATTTAAATTTTTGTAACAGCTGAATGAGCGGTGCAGTTACAGTAAAAAAAATACATATTTATGAATGAATGAGTCATATTTGTTGTTAGTAAGCACATGCCTAAAGTAACTAAAGCTGCATTTAAAAGTTGATGGAAAAGTTAGAGCTAGTAAATATGTGTACGCTATATTATTCAATTAGTCGACTACTCGTTAAGATAATTGTTGACTAATCAACTATCAAAATAATTGTTAGTTGCAGCCCTAATCCCCACCATACACGGTGTTGACAGTGCACTTCTTTCCCCAGGCACCGGATAGTGGTCCAGAATCATCAAAGCCCTCCGGAACTCATTTTTCATGGCTACCACAAACTCCTCCCATGTCCGAGTTTTTGCCTGCGCGACCGCCAAAGTCGCATACCGCTTGGCCTGTCGGTACCTGTCTGTTTCTTCAGCTTGACGGCATCCCTGGTGGACACCAGCGTGTTCTGGAATTTCCGCCACGACAGGCACCAACCACATTGCGGTCATAATTCCGATCGTCCGCCTCGACAATAGAGGTACAGAACATGGTCCACTCGGACTCAATGTCTAGCGCCTCTCTTGTGACATGTTCAAAGTTCTTCTGGAGGTGGGAATTGAAACTCTCTCTCATGGGAGACTCTGCTAGACGTTCCCAGCAGACCCTCTCAATGCAGGTCTGACTGGCATCCTCCCCCACCATCGGGGCCAACTCACCACCAGGCGGTGATCTCCTAGAAAGCTCTGCCCCTCTCTTCACCCGAGTGTCCAACACGTGCAACGCCAGAATGAAAGAGCGTCCATCTCTTCTCGAGAGGACTGGTTCCAGAGCCCATGAATGAGCCCTCTGAATGCAAGTGCTTCTACAGCATTAATACAAATTCTGTATTCTTAAAAAATACACAATCTGGCAAGATACCAACACACTGCAGGTAATTAATTATAATCTCTTTAAAAGCATGTTTATTTCCTTTTTGAGCTGTTTAAAAATGCATAATGTTTAAAAATACATTTCATTAAAGCAAACCAATTGTCTAGTCATGGTTATATAAACTTGAAAATGATCTGTCTTGGGTACACTTATCAATGAAGAAAAATGGTATATATCTGCGATTATCGCAATTAATTTAGAGTGAACTATGAACAAACTGTGATTACTGCGATTAAATATTTTAATTCTTTACAGACGTAGTATAATGTATCAATGATGCCAATTAGTGACATTTGTAGGCATAATTATAATTACACATTTATTGTGCATGGTAAGTGTGGCATTTGTATCAACCGGCATTACTTGTATCCATATGCCAGAATTTCTTTGTTAGGCAAATTTGCAACCATAATTCAATGAGATAATAGTGATTTCACACTTATTGTACAGAGAGCGTGTGGAATATACATGAACCGGCATGAGTAGGGTATATACGCCACCTCTACTGAAATCAAACCAAAAGCTGTTCACACCATCATGCCATTTAGTTTTACTCAACTGTGTTTGTTAATCAAAAGATAGTCGAGTATATTGCCTGCATAAAAGTCAGAAAAACGAATTGTAAAATAATGTTTGATTATCGTGCTTTTGTTTTGAAACATAGCTTAAGGCATTGACCCCCTTCTCTCACTCCCTGAAAGTGTTTGAGAGACAAGAGACGGAAGGTGATCTTTAAAACAGTGTGTCGGTATCCATCCATCCATCCATTTTCTACCGCGTATTCCCTTTTGGTATCAATGCCATAAATAATGCTTGTTTACGTCTTGCTGTTTATATTCACATCTAGTAACCAAGTCGTTTGTGGAGAATTGGAGATGTGACATTTGCGAATGAATCGACTCTTTTTTTACGGCTTTTTTAAGTGAACGATGAGAACCGATTTGCAATTGTGAGCCTTTCGATTGGGATCCTTTTTTATGCATACATACATGCAGCGTACTACAACTTATATTCTAATTTATTTATACTTTTTATTTACATATATTAATTTTATTCTCATTCGTGTTTTTCAGTACTGTCAACATTCTCTTGCTCTTTGCTCCAAAGTCTTTTTAAGGGAGGAAAAATTCAAAAGGGTGATGTCACTATCAAAGCACAGAAAAATGGCATACGCCTAATGCAGGGGTGGGCAACCCGCGGCTCTTTTAGCGCCGCCCTAGTGGCTCTCTGGAGCTTTTTAAAAAATGTATGAAAAATGGAAAAAGATGAGGGGAAAAAATTAAATGTTTTGTTTTTCTATGGTTTCCGTAGGAGGACAAACATGACACAAACCTCCCTAGTTGTTATAAAGCACACTGTTTATATTAAACATGCCTCACTGATTCGAGTATTTGGCGAGCGCCGTTTTGTCCTACTAATTTTGGCGGTCCTTGAACTTACCGTAGTTTGTTTACATGTATAACTTTCTCCGACTTTCTAGGACGTGTTTTATGCCACTTCTTTTTCTGTCTCATTTTGTCCACCAAACTTTTAACGTTGTGCATGAATGCACAAAGGTGAGTTTTGTTGATGTTATTGACTTGTGCGGAGTGCTAATCAGACATATTTGGTCACTGCATGACTGCAAGCTAATCGATGTTAACATGCTATTTAGGCTATCTATATGTACAAATAGCATCATTATGCCTCATTTGTTGGTATATTTGAGGTCATTTAGTTTCCTTTAAGTCCTCTTAATTCAATTTATATCTCATGACACACTATCTGTATGTAATATGGCTTTTAATTTTTTGCGGCTCCAGACAGATTTGTTTTTGTATTTTTGGTACAATATGGCTCTTTCAACATTTTGGGTTGCCGACCCTTGGCCTAATGGAAGGTATACTATAAAAACTATACAAATATAATCAATATATCATAATAATTAGCACCAACAGAGTAATACTGGTGTACCTTTTAAATATTTGGATCTAAATTGTATTTTATAACTGCTCCCAGTGATTGTTTCCTTGATTAAAAAAATAATCATAAAAAAAATGATTTTAAAGAAAACAATACATATATAAAAAGAACAGCTTCCTTCAAAGAGCCATAAATCCCACCGCTGGTCCAGTGAAGTGAAGTAACGTCAACACATTTTTAATCTCATACCAGCACCACCAAAAAAAGGTTGAAACATCAGCAGGACTGACTTTTGTAGGCTCACGTTAGTGTAATGATTACACAACACAAAATAACACGTAGGCATACTCGACTATATGTCAACACATATGGCAACATATTATATGTGCAGTAATTTCTTATCAGTAGGATGATAGTACATGGAATAGTGAGAGAGTTAAAGCAATGAAAATTGGTCCTAAATTGATTAGTAAAATATGTATTAGCCCATTATCACTTTTTAGACATGAACAATTTTAACAAAGAACTGTACTACAGTCAAAGAAGAGATAAGAGTGCCAGCGAGAGGTAAGATCATAATCATTAATGAAAAAATAATATAATTGATTATAATAGATCCAGAAAGGAGAAAAGGTGAGGACTGATGTCGAGTTGATTTTTTAAAGATGCATTTTCAATAATTATTTCATTATTTTCACAGTTCTACAAGGTTTTGGGTGAGGCTGTAACAAATTCACCCACGTTCTCTAGGTGTCACTGCCACAACGCTAATTAAGGAGTTACGGGCAGGACCTGATATAGTAGTTTCATCATTAAAAAACATAAAAAGTGCTGCTTATTTTTTATATTTCTTAGACAACCACCAATATAAATTAGCATAAAACTATAAACATTTTGAAAATCAATTTTAAAAGGGACACATAAGAAAATGGATGGATGGAATCGCACAAAAGTGATAATCGCTGTCAAGCACCATCATATTGTCGAGAGTAATTCTGATTTCATGCATAATTTTTCGAAGCAATAAATGCCATGTGCATGTGCATCAGACCATAAGATTTAAGATTATGGGACAACATCTTTGTTCATTCCTCCATTTTCCACACCACATGTTCTGATTCGAGTTGTGGGTAAGTTGGAGCCGATACCAGCTGTCTTCAAGTAATAGGCAAAACTTGGACTAGTTACCAGTCAAGTACAGGGCAGGAAGTGAATAACTATCAGGCACAGCTGAAAAACAGAAAAAGGGTCAATTAAATAAAGTTTGCTTCTTCTCACCTATTTTCAGTCATGTTGAATTGTGCGAGTGCCAACATGTTATGTACAGTAACTGTATGTAAAATTGCTTAGCATGTTCAAATAAACCAAACCATGACCAGTCTACTATTCCATGACTGTATATATTATATTGGACTTGTTACCAGAAAAAAACAGGAAACTTAGATAAACAACCATTCACACATATGAACCATTTAGAGGGGGGTCTCCAATTCACATCGCTATTAAAGCTGCAGTTGTCCCTCCTTTATCGCGGCTACTGTATATTGGTTCCAGACCTGACCATGACAAATTTCTGCGAAGTAAAATTATTGTGAATAACCCCTTTTAAAAAAGGTTTTAACATAATTAAAGGCCTGTGAACATGAAATTACACCCACATAGACACCTTTATATTTGTTGTACAAAAGAGAGTAGCCTTGACTGACATAGAACATGACCACTTCGTTAAAATACTGTGTCACAAGCCTGGGTAACTGGTAAATACTTGTATTTACATACTTATTTGGGCTTTAAATGGAAACTTTGCTTTTTAGGGAATTTTGCCTATCATTTGCAAGTCTTATGAGAGACAAGAACACATATGTAGCCTTCAAAGCCCTCTCAAACAACTTCAATGCTTTATATACAGTACATACTGCATTTGATTGGCAGCAGTTAACGGGTTATGTTTAAAAGCTCATACCAGCATTCTTCCCTGCTTGGCACTCAGCATCAAGGGTTGAAATTGGGGGTTAAATCACCACAAATGATTCCCGGGCGCGGCGCGGCTGCTGCCCACTGCTCCCCTCACCTACCAGGGGGTGATCAAGGGGATGGGTCAAATGCAGAGGACACATTTCACCACACCTAGTGTGTGTGACAATCATTGGTACTTTAACTTAACTTTAACTTTACACATACACACTGTAGCACACAAAAAAGCACATTTAATTAAAAAAATAACTTATTATGGTCTTACCTTTACTTATAAATGAAGTCCATGCGCCGCTCCTTCTGAACAAAAGCATCGATAACTTGTTTATAGAAGTCTTCCTTATCTTTCTTCAGTTTTAAAAGTCTCTCTGTCTTGATGGAGATATTCCTTTAAGTATTACCTTCTGCTTCGATTAAAAGTCCAGTCTAAAAAACTGTTCTATTTTAGATATGTAATCTTCCATGTTAGAAGTTCAGGCAAGAGGAAAAAATAAACGATTGCTGCTAACTGTTGCTGCTTGTTGTCACTTCTTCTGCAGCCGAGTAGTCGCAAGAATGATCTCTGGGATCATTACCGCCCTCTACCACCAGGAGGAGGGATTACTGCAAGCCTCACACAGTGCGTCTTCGCAGCAGTTTCATGATTGCTCAGCACAAGAAATACATTACACACATACAGTTGTTGGCAAAATACACTGTACATTATATACCTCAGCTAACTAAACTATGGAAATTAATAATATAATTCATATAGCAATACGGTCTCACTACACAGCAGGCCAGCAGTTAGCCAAGTCATTGTGCAATCCATGGTGAGGCTCAACTCAGTGACGTGCCTCAACTGGCTGGTGACTCACCGCAAGTCTCTTTTCAGTATTTGAACGGCAAATGTGAAAATTCAGCGATTTTGAATAAAAATAATCTAAAACTGGTGAAGTTAAATGGAAAATAACGTTATAGTATAATCACTGGATACATATAACAATTTAACTATTTTTTTTTCTTTTTACATTTTGTTTCTTTCCATGATGGCACGTGAGGCCACGCCTCACCTGCCTCCCCTGATTGCACGTCACTGATATGTATGTATATATATATATATATATATATATATATATATATATATATATATATATATATATATATATATATATATATATATATATACACTATATAATAATAATGTAGTAACAGACATGTTCATGATAAATAACAATGTAATATGTACAATATTTATTTATTAATATTATAGTAATTTTAAGCATTATCGGAACTTATTTCCTCGGCACATTTATTTCCGTGTCCACAGCAACGCACTTCCGGCACCAAACTTGTGTGTGTTCTAATCATAGCATACTTTGTAATAGATGACAATGATGGCTATTTTTTTGACAAATGAGGATTAAAAACCTTATCTTTTTGAACCTGCAAATATGGAGGATGAACTAATGGTTATCAAAGCTTGGAGAGAACGAAGGAAAGAGTGACACGTTGCAGCAGACCAACGCCGAGACAGTGAGGTTGGAGTGTCTTGTCTCTGTAAATGTGGAGCTTGAAGACAAGCTATGCTGACAGAAATAGAGTGCATAACCAAAATCAACTGGAAAAAAATGTCCCAGACCAGCTTGCCCCGAACGGACAAATGTTTATCGAGTGAGTCACTCTAATATTGATCATGATACATGCAGCACTTCATGCTTGTTTTTATCACTACCGTACATACACTGTTGAGCTAGCTGTGTACAAACCAAACATGAAATGTGGGCTAATACTTTACAGATAATGTAATATGATTGTTCATGTTTTTCAGTCAGCACAGATTGGTGTCCTATCGCTAGGGATGGGAATCGAAAACCGGTTCTTTCCAGTGTATCAATTCCTTGGAATCGCTTGCCATTTATTCAGACGGTTCTCTTATCGAACCTTCCGGGTGAGGATGACGTTGTGTAGTAGTAATATCAAATCTCGAAATGGTGGAGCCCGGGCGCTACAAACGCTCTTCAGTTGACTACGTTTTACAAGAAAATATTGCAACAGTGCTACATGTATTAATTGAAGGCTGCTAGTCCATCAAGAGAAGGGCATGCAAACAATACGCGGAAACATTGGAACACACTGCATGCAATAATTATAAATGAAAGTCGCGTTTTGAACAGCTCCAATCTCATCCTAGCAGCAGTAATGCAAACACGTAATCTGAATACAACAGGTACTAACTAACACCTCCTATCATGTAATGCTATTATTTGTTAAATAGAAATGAATGCCTTCTCATTTAGATGAGCATGTGGAGAAACAGATTCTGACTGGCTCCGAGACGGGCAGTACTTGCTCCAGTTCACGTCTGCTGCTAGACGAATGTCACAAGCAGCGACTAAGTTTGTGGTCAAAAGTTTGCCTTTTTGGTAGGTAAATGTTCAATATAGTCAGAGATAAGTTGCATGTTTTCAGATGTTCTCTAAGTCATTATGTTATACAGGTAAAACTAATAAAATTAGAATATGGTGTAAACGTCCATTCATGTCAGCAATTAACTTCAAATGTGAAACAAATATGTGATATTAACTTATTACATGGATTTAAAGAAACCTTACTTTTTTTAAATTCAAGGTTTTCATGAACTATAAGCCATAATCATCAAAATTATAACCAATAAAGGCTTGACATCTCACTTTACATGTAATAAGTCAATATCCCATGTTACTACCGTATTTTTCGGACTATAAGTCGCAGTTTTTTTCATAGTTTGGCTGGGCTCTATTGCGATTTATATATGTTTTTGTCCTTCTTTATTATGCATTTTCGGCAGGTGCGACTTATACTCTGAAAAATACGGTAAATGTCACATTCTTGTGTAATTTGCACATGATTACATTCTACAGAAGAATTATAGTTTATTATATTTATTTACAAAAAAGTTTTTTCTTTTTCTATACTACGTTGTGCTTTTTGAGACCTCACTGTTAGTTTTGTCAGGTCATGTTACCTCTCAACTAAAAAAAAATGATGCTAGTCCACCCTTTTTTCTCTTTGTTTTCCTAATAAGAATTGATAAGAGAATCGTTATGGAACTAAATTGTTAAGCAGAATCAAAAGTGGAAACGGAACCGGAAAACTCTTATCAATTCCCACCCCCATCTATCGCAGTGTGTTGTGTATTACAAACTCAAAAGCCATTCAGCAAGAGGATGTGTTGCTCCACTACAAAAAAAGTACCTTAGTCTTTGGTCTTACAATAACAATGTCACTAGAGCTTGGTTATTGTACAAGTTACAGAACATAAAGTATTGTTGGCGGTTTTTTGGATGCATTTTTAGAGTGATTTAGAGGCAGAATGTATTGCTCCCATTAGCTGCATTGCTAGCCATCTAGAGCGAGCCGATTATGACAAATAAGAATGCAAAAAAAAAAAAAACATATGTGTTGTTGTTTCTCATAAGGCAGTAGGCAACATTCTAAAAACAAGTGCAGTTCCGCTTTAATTAATCTATCAGCTATAGGGGATGAGCTCGGCAGTATGATGCAAGCTGCATTTGAGAAAACACAAAAAAAGTCATGAAATATACGCTGGTAAAATCAGTTATTTGTCATGGCGGGGGGGGGCTCGCAGCTTGCTGCGAGGTTTGTTTCCCCGGGATGCAAACGGACTACTTTGGACAAAGAGTGCAGGTAAAAACATGATTTAATCTCAAACTCAAAGTACTACAAAAACAGAACACAAGGCGAAGGCACAACGTGCTGATCGCACTTGGAGCTAAACTAACACTTAGCGTAAACTATGGCAAGTAAAACTTACTAGCTGTGGCATGAATGAACAAAACTTACGTATACAAGGCATGAAGCGAACAATCGCATGACAAGAGCAGCATGAAACTATGGCATGAAAAGAATCAATGTCGCCAGGCAGACTAACTGACAAAGACAGGCTTGAATAATAATCTCATGATTAGCGTAGAACACATTAAAGCCTTCTACAGAAAGCTAGGAGTATCCAACAACGATTTCAAATTAGAAATGGTATCAGCGGATGAGGTGCTTAAAAAATTGAGCGCGCTCCACCCAAACAAGGGCACCGGCCTTGACAATATCCCCTCCAGATTCCTCAGGGACTCTGCCTCCATCATTGCCCCTATCATCACGCACATAATAAACCTCTCAATTTCTCAAGGCCAAGTACCAAAAGATTTTAAGATAGCAAGAGTAACTCCCCTCTTTAAAAAAGGAAGCAAATTGGAACCTGGCAACTACCAACCTGTTTCTATTCTCAGTTCCATTTCGAAAGTAATGGAAAAAATAGTTTATGAACAGGTCGATAGTTACCTTGCCACCAATAAACTCATGTACAAATTCCAATCCGGCTTCAGAACTAACCACTCCACTGACACATGCCTTCTCTATCTGACCGACAACATCAAACATGAGGTGGACGCAGGCAAATACTGCGGCATGGTCATGCTGGACCTTCAGAAGGCCTTTGACACCGTTAACCACGTTATACTGTTGGATAAGCTCAGAGCAATCGGATTTGATAAAACCTCATCGAGCTGGATGCAATCTTACTTGGAGGGGAGGAAACAGTTGGTAGAGGTGAACTGCACCGTGTCCCCCTCCCTCTCAGTAAGCTGTGGAGTCCCCCAAGGCAGTATATTAGGGCCTTTACTGTTCCTAATATACACAAAAAACATGTCATCAGCACGCGACTGTGAATTGTTTTTGTTTGCGGATGACTCGGCCCTACTGGTATCCGGCAAGGACAAGTCACATGTGGAGAAAATTCTCAGCGCTGAACTCTGTAGAATTTGCACCTGGCTTGCTGACAACAAGCTATCCATACACTTGGGTAAAACGGAATCCATCCTATTTGGGTCCCACATCAACCTTAAGAAAGTCAATGACTTCACTATAAAAGTGGGTGACATTGTTATCACAAGGAAGGATGAGGTCACCTACCTAGGTTCCATTCTAGAGGCTAATCTTTCCTGTGATAAAATGGCAACCAAGGTAATCAAAAAGGTCAACCATCGAACGAGATTTCTCTACAGAATCTCCTCTCTGGTCAATAAAAGCACCTTGAAGATTCTAGCGGAAACTCTCGTTCAACCCTTTTTCGATTACGCATGCACCTCCTGGTACCCTAGCACCTCCAAATCCCTCAAATTTAGACTCCAAACATCCGAGAACAAGCTAGTCAGATTACTTCTAGACCTCCACCCCAGATCACACCTCACTCCTACCCACTTCTCCAAAGTGGGCTGGCTCAGGACAGAGGACAGAGTAAAACAACTTGCACTGAGCCTAGTCTATACAATCCGCTACACCTCCCTGATACCGAAGTACATGTCAAACTACTTCATAACCACAACACCAGGGGGATCTCCACTAATGACGTTAAACCCAGATTCCGAACTAACAAAGGTCTTAACTCATTCTTTTTCTATGCCACATCAATATGGAATGCACTCCCAACAGGTGTAAACGAAAGGGCATCTCTATCCTCCTTCAAAACCGAACTAAAAGAACACCTCCAGGCAACTACAACCCTAAACTAACACCCTCCCTTCCACATAATACCTCTTCGGATTGTAAATAATCTAATGTAAACAATCAAACAATCAAATGTAGATACTTTTTCTTATACTTTTTCTTATACTTTCTGATCTCTCTCTCTATGTCCATTACTTGCTATACATATCCTACCAAGTCAGTCCTACACTGTCTCAATATCGATTTCTCTAATGATGCAATTGGTGATGATGATTGTTGATGACTGAAGTGTTTATAACAACCAAACCTAACCCCCCCCCCCCCCCCCCCCAACCCCCCCCCCCCTCCCCATATCCCACACCCCGGATTGTAAATAATGTAAATAATTCAATGTATATACTCTGATGATTATCTTGTGTGATGACTATATTATGATGATAGTATATATGATAGTATATATCTATATCATGCATCAATTTAAGTGGACCCCGACTTAAACAAGTTGAAAAACTTATTCGGGTGTTACCATTTAGTGGTCAATTGTACGGAATATGTACTTCACTGTGCAATCTACTAATAAAAGTTTCAATCAATCAATCAATCAATCAATCAAACAAGCGACAGGTGAGATCCGAACAAATGAGGCAGGTGAAACTAATGAGTCGCCAGGGTGACAAAACAAACAAGGAAGCGCAAACTGGAACTCATGAAGTCCAAAACTAACAGAACATAACTAAACAAAACATGGTCCGGACCACGGATAATGACATTATTTATGCATTTCTGTAATGATTGGAGAATGTGCAGGTGTACCTCATGTTGCAACCGGGTCAATGTATATGTTTATTTTCAACCGTGTGTGGAAAAATTTAGCTATGACGTTTGTTTTCAAGATATATGTTTCAATATTTTACGATTACAGAAGATAAATTGTGATACTTTTGGAAAGGGTGGAACTTGGTTTCACTTGCATTCTGGGAATGCCTTAAGAATCAAACATCTTGCAGACATACGCAGAAAGTATTTTATAAAAGTGACTGTGGAACAAAATATACATTATCAATCAATCAATTAAACTTTTCATTCATAAAATAAATGCAACACAAAGTGCCCATCATTGCACGTACGCACAAGTATGCACACACTCAAATACCAAACACAAACACACACACACACACACACACACACACACACACACACACACACACACACACACACACACACACACACACACACACACACACACACACACACACACACACACACACACTCTGGACAGCCAGCACACACACTTATGCACATTTTTTAACAAATTAATGCATGCCTGAGTACAGAGGTGCCAGGTGAGTAAACACTATCATAGGAGCCATCTGCACCAGGAGGTCATCAGACCATGGCCACCAGGAGGCTGACACAAAGCGTCCCCACAGCACGGATGATAACCCCTGTTGAACATGGCTCCCTCTGAGGAACGCTGGAATGTAAAAATAATACAATCTTTAAAATAGTAAGAACCGTGAGTCGGAATAAAGGATGAAAAACAGATCAAACATATGAAGATTAAAAAATTAATGAACTGTAAATACGTAATAAATACATATAACTAAATAAAATCTTGCGAACCTAATAAGATAAAAAATAAAGTACGAAATACTTCAATAAAATTAATTAATATTAGGTAAAGGCCAAATCAAAAAGGTGTGTCTCAAGCCTGCATAAAATCCCCTTTTTACAGCGACACAAATAATATGTGGAAAATATGTCTTTTAAGGGCAGTGTGAAAGGGGTTGCATTGTCACATTCACTGAGTGTTACCCTCATCCCCTTGCCTCCCCCACAGCCTACAGTGGCATTGAGCCGTGGAAATGTCAGGGGTCAAGTTTATGTTGACGCTAAAACACTGGTCACCCTGGGCCATAGTAAAGGTCAGCATCATGGTGACAGCTGGTTTATATTGTCGTTAGCAAGGCACTCAGGAGCCATGGGTTAAAATTCCCTGTGGCAGTGAAATCATTTTTCTGATTTAGTTCTCTCTTCTCTGCTTCTTTATCAGACATCAGGTTGACAGGACTGCCCTGTGCTGCAAATGAATGAAAGGTCAGTTTCTATTGTTAACACACGTTATGTCTTCATGTGACAGTTGTTGGTTGGTTTGAGGGTTGAGGGTGGTTTGAGATAACTCCAGAGTACACCACAATTTCCACACAGGACATAGCATGGATTACAAAGGACAATATTTACCTAAATGAGTCTGTTAAAACTTGTCTTCAGAGTGAAATGCCACATGCAGGTTCAGTATTGGCTGCACAATGAAAACATGGCAAATGAGTCTTCTTACAGTAGACAATGGTTTTTTTTGGGGTTTCCACAATGATGATTTGTTGTGACTGATCCAGCAGTTATGATAAGAGATGGCCACCGAAACTCGGTTCATCTGTGCCGACATAAACGGCAGTAACCAAAGAAGTGGCTATTGGTGCCTCATTTCACTGCTAAATGAATGCAACTGCAACAAATGCATGGCGGTGATATTGTGCAATTATTGTCTTATAAGTTATGTAGCTTCCTGACAGTAGTACTCAAAGCCTAATACGCTTTTAAAATTGAATTTCCGACCTTAGCACGCCAACATAAGCCCTAAACGACAATATCGTGAGTGCTGCAGCGCCCGCCATAGCAACAACTCGGTCATGGCGAGCGGGGTGCATTCACAAATGCCCGTACTTGTACAATGCAACACCAGCAGGTGGCATATTCTCAATGTTTTTATTGCTAGTGACTTTGCTGCAATGAGGAATGTAGTAGATTTTTTTTTTTTAATGTATGACTTAGTTATATATTTTTTTATATTATTGATGTTATTGAAGCATTTAGATTATTAGTCTGTTCAACTTGAATGCCACATAATTTGATCAAATTATAAAGTCTCTGTTTTTTTTTTAACAAAAGTGTCTGTTTTTTATTTTCAGTACCAGTTCAGGCACAGTTGGTCGTAGTATCGTGTAAAATGGTTATATCCATTCCTTTATGTTTGAACAGATATGCCTGGTATATTGATTAACTGTTCATACTATATAATATGTATATATGTATGTGTATACACATATATATATATATATATATATATATATATATATATATATATATATATATATATATATATATATATATACAGTCGTGGTCAAAAGTTTACATACACTTGTAAAGAACATAATGTAATGGCTCTCTTGAACTTCCAATAATTTCTACAACTCTTATTTTTTTGTGATAAAGTGATTGGAGCACATATGATTGTAAGATACATCCTCAGATGCACTGGGACACATCCTCAGTGATGTGCCTGAGATCACCGGGGTTTCGGGTCTTTCAACATCATACCCCCTCCCTCAGGTGACCCAGCCAGGGTTAATTAGACCCCAGCTTGTGTCCCAGTAGCATTGGCCTACAGTTCGCTCCTCCTGATCCAAAGCCATCTAGAGACTCTCTCTGCTGCCTCCATTGTGGTCTTGATGGCCTTCCTTTTCGCATCACCTGTGATGCCAAGTAGTGAGAACACCTTGCACAGTGAGCGGCCAGCAATGCCTCTACACCCCACTTCAATGGGCTCACAGCGTGCCTTCCAGCCTCCTCTGCGGCATTGCTCGACTAGCTCCTGGTACTTTGACCGCTTCCGCTCGTTTGCCTCCTCTATGCGATCCTCCCAAGGAACTGTCAGCTCTATCAGTAGCACCTGCCGTGAAGATACTGATGTAAGCAAGATGTCTGGCCTCAACGAAGTTGTTGTGACATTGTCTGGAAACTTGAGCTACTTGCCCAAGTCCACTCGAAGATCCCAGTCCAATGCTGGTGTGGCTGCTCTCCAGCCTTGACAAAGGCAATTTTCCTCTTGCCAAGTTGTTGCTTGCTGCTGTTGTTTTTGGCCACGGCTTTAGCTATGGCTTCAGCAACGGTCTTCAGCACTTAGTCGTGCCGCCAGCGGTAGCGGCCCTCCCCCAGAGCTTTAGAGCAGCTGCTTAGGATGTGCTCCAGCGAGCCTTTCCTGGAGCACAGCACACAGGCTGGAGAGCCAATCATGCCCCAGAGATGGAGATTGGCTGGGCTGGGTAGGACGTCGTAGACAGATTGAACCATGAACTTAATGCGCTGGGGTTTAGCCAGCCTGATCTCAGACCAGGTCACCCTCCTCTCCAGTGCACCCTCCCACCTTGTCCATGCTCCTTGCTGCTGCATACCCACCATCCTGCTGGTTCGTTCCTCCTCAACCTCTGCACGCACCTCCTTCAGGACTACCTGGCGTTTGTCTTTACCACGTGCCTTCTCATAGTGAGGTTGGGGGAAGGCTCCCAGCCCAGCACTGCCTGTTGCCACCGTGCCCACCAGGACCCTATGTGTCAGCCGAGACTCAGCAACCTCCAGGCTTTCCTGAGCCCTCCACTTCCTGCCAGTTTGCACCACGATGCTCGCTGATGCCACTTTAGAGTCCTTGGAGTCACGATAGAGCAAAGCCTCTCGAGTGCGGAAGACCCTGAACTTCTCGTCCAGGCTACTAAAAGGGAGCTGGAGCTACAGTGCTGTGCTGCACAGGCTGCGTGGAAAGCCCATCCATCGGCGGAGGTAGCTGCTGATCTTCCTCTCCAGAGTCTCCACTGTTGACAGAGGAACCTCATACAACAACAGAGGCCAGAGTATCCGGGTTAAGACGCCATGCTGGTAAATCCACGCCTTAAACCGGCCAGGTAAGCCAGACTTGTCTACAGCCGATAACCACGTCTCCAGTTCTTTGATGGTCGTTTGGATTGCTGCAGTATTCCTGAGACTACAGTCGAAAACCTTGCCCAGGCTCTTGACCGGTTTCTCTGTGATAGATGGGATTGCTGTGCCATCCACGAAGAAGTGGACCAACAGCATACTTGTTGGTCACAAAAAACATTCAGGAAGTTTGGTTCTTTTATGAATTTATTATGGGTCTACTGAAAATGTGACCAAATGTGCTGGGTCAAAAGTATACATACAGCAATGTTAATATGTGGTTACATGTCCCTTGGCAAGTTTCACTGCAATAAGGTGCTTTTGGCCACTCTTGACAAAATTGGTGCAGTTCAGCTAAATTTGTTGGACTTGTTTCTTCAGCATTGTCCACACGTCAGGACTTTGGGAAGGCCATTCTAAAACCTTAATTCTAGCCTAATTTAGCCATTCCTTTATCACTTTTGACGTGTGTTTAGTGTTAATTGTCCTGTTGGAACACTCAACTGCGCCCAAGACCCAACTTCCGGGCTAATGATTTTAGGTTGTCCTGTAAACTTTTGACCACGACTGCATATATATATATATATATATATATATATATATATACAGGGGCGCCGAAAAGGGGGGGGTAAAGGAGATGGATTCTAGGGGCCCATGATGGAGGGGGGCCCAGAGAGGCCCCTAATGATGATGAAATTATAATACAGAAAAAATAATGACACTGTGTTGGGGGCCCTGTAAAGATTATTTTCATGGGGCCCAAAATCCCTAGCGGCGCCCCTGTATATATATATATATATATATATATATATATATATATATATATATACCCCCCGCGACCCCGAAGGGAATAAGCGGTAGAAAATGGATGGATGGATATATATATATATATATATATATATATATATATATATATATATATACAGTATATATATTTAGAGAGAGAGAGAGAGAGAGAGAGAGAGAGAGAGAGAGAGAGAGAGACAGCTTGTACTTTAGTGTGCTACAATTCTCTGGGGATAGCTTCACCTGTAGCTTAGCTACATTTAATCGAGAGTAACTTGTAACTTAGTTTACTACATTTTCCAAATAGCTTGCCCATCACTGTGTGTATATTGGAATCTCCTGTCGCTGCGACAGATGAGTAGGCAGACAAGTCATTTGCCCAAGTGGGTCCTCAGGTGTGAATGAAGACCAGTTTGTGATGCACACAATCGACCACAGCTGCCACAAGGGAAGGAACTCAAAGTGGAACTCTGTTTCATTCTCTCCTTTTTTGACTGAATGTTAATTGCTCAGTTGGTTTCAAAATAATTTATTCCTTGTGCACACTGGTGCCTCCAAAGAGCTCTGTCTTGGGTTGTTGTTTCCCAAGAGTTCACAGTGAAGTTACATTTCTTATTGTAACTTCAGAGTATCCCCACCATCAACCATCCTAGTCACGTCCGTTGTGTCCTTGGGCAAGACACTTCACCCCTTGCTCCTGATGGCTGCTGGTTAGCGCCTTGCATGGCAGCTCCCGCCATCAGTGTGTGAATGTGTGTGTGAATGGGTGAATGTGGAAATACTGTCAAAGCGCTTTGAGTACCTTGAAGGTAGAAAAGCGCTATACAAGTATAACCCATTTATCATTTATCATTTATCTTTATACCTCTTAAGAGGTCTTCCCTGACCGCGATGCCTCTGCTTCAACTGTCCATATAGGAGCACCTTTGGAATCCTGTTGAAGGTTCAAGCGTTTTATTCGTCACATGCAGAATACACCACAGTGAAATGCTTTTTCCCATGCTCTTCGGATATTGCGTACAGTGGGATCCAAACACTAGTTGCTGAATCTAATACACTAAATACAAAAAATACAACAATTTGTATAGCTCTGATGTACATTAATTACAAGACAATAAGTTGCACAATAAGTCCCAGTAGTTATGGTAGAAGTATCAGTACAAGTAAAAGTACAGTAGTCACATACAGTACCAGTGCAATATGAAATAGTATAACAGTATATACAGTATACACAGTATATACAGTATAGGAAGTAATAAATATTAAGGTGTCTACAGTTCTTTTGGCAGTTGAGTAGTGACAGTAGTATGAACAAACAGTATGACTTCTTTATACTCTTGTTTTTACATTATTTACAGTCATTGAATGAAGAGTATTGTAGTCCAGTAATTACAGTGCTAAGTAAAGTGATTCTTGTGCGTGCGGTTTTGTGCAGTTGTCTTCCATGCGGATAATCTGTCCTGTCTATCTCAATAGGCACTCGATGATCAAACACTAAATGCTGAGGAGGCCACACTTTTCCAGAACCTGGAGGTTAGACACTCTGTCTTGCCACTAGATGTTGCAGATCCTCTGCAGACAACGCTGGGGAAACTGCTCCAGCAGTTTGATGTGTCGGCGGTAGGTGGTCCATGTCTCACAACATTTAAAACGGGACTATAACAAGATTCTATCAGTCATCATCCTAATGACGGCAGACATTGCACAGTAAGTGATGTTTTATTATTTTTGTTGTGCTCTCATGAAGTCTGCAGTGAGTAATAATCAGTGATGGAGTGGGGAAAAAAGCAAACGTTGTGATGCGTTTTTGAAATGTGCCGCATATGCTTTAAATGTTCAAAATACATAAATATTAAATGTTATTATAAATGCACCTGGTACTACATCACATCATGTACATCATGTATATAAAACCTTAAGGGGGGTGTTTGGTTTTTTTTAAAGTTTTTTTTATAGGCACTCTCATCGGCTCCATTGTAAGTGGACTTTTGTTCGCATTTCTTTAATATTTGGAATGTATAAAAAAAGAAAAATATATGTGTTTTTGTCTTACATAAGGATTGTGATTGATGGGCAAAATTCCAAAAAAAGTGCAGTTCCCCTTTAAGTTGTGTGTAAGTGTGTTCCTCACATTATTGATTAGGAACGGTACCTTGTTTGCTATATTATTGCAAAGACTTTCAAAATGTGCACTTAATTCTTACTATACTTATACTGTCACCAAGTTTATTTTATTTTTATATTTGTTTTATATAAAAGATAAGCGAAAAATTGTAAATTGTTCACTTCACCAGCAGAACACAAGCTTCCCCAGCAATTACAGAGGCCATCTGCAGTTCATCATTTTTCATCCAGGTCTCAGACTCATTTTTAACTACAGCATTTGGAGGCTCTGAGGTCTTTAAAGCCGGAAAATGTCAAAGATATTGGTTTATTACTTGTCTTCCGGGAGGCCATATGCAGACCTGCTTTACCCCTGGATCACAGCCAACATCCCTGACACCATCAAACTGTGTGTGTGTGTACTTCATATAGTAAATCTCTTGACATATTTCAATGGTATGGCTACCTGCGTTAATGAACATATTTTGTTATACCATGTACATTATAGGGCAGCATGGTGGCACAGGGGTTAGTGCCTCTGCCTCATAATACGAAGGTCCTGGGTTCAATCCTGCGCTCGGGATCTTTCTGTGTGGAGTTTGCATGTTCTCCTCGTGACTGCGTGGGTTCCCTCCGGGTACTCCGACTTCCTCCCACCTCCAAAGACATGCACCTGGGGATAGGTTGATTGGCAACACTAAATTGGCCCTAGTGTGTGAATGTGAGTGTGAATGTTGTCTGTCTATCTGTGTTGGCCCTGTGATGAGATGGCGACTTGTCCAGGGTGTACCCCTCCTACCGCCCGAATGCAGCTGAGATAGGCTCCAGCAACCCCCACGACCCCAAAAGGAACAAGCGGTAGAAAATGGATGGATAGATGAATGTACATTATAGTCTAATGTATTTTTTTTTATAAAGTTCAAAAACTTATGTTTGATGGTGTCAAAATCATGAATCAATAGTCCAGTCAGAAATAATGTAATCAGTTTGTTTCATGTGAATCTCAACCAAATTGCCTCAAATCCATGGAGGATCTGGGTTCAAATCAGCTCAGATTTTTTTGTGAGGAGTTTGCATGTTCTTCATATGCTTGAAGAACTAAGTACTCCAGTTTCCTTATGCATGTTGGACTAACTGGAGACTTAATTGCCTTTAAGAGTGAATGTGAATGTCTACATGTGTCCTGTGATTGGCCCTGCCTTTCCAAAGTCAACTGGGATAGGCTTACCCATGACCCTGATCAGGATGACATATCTTATTGACACAATGTATTTACTGACATAGCGATTTTAACATAATACAAATGATACCATAGAATGTTGAGATACTTGTTGTATATCAGTTTATGTGTTTTATTTAGAGCCTAAATAAACATAACATTATTGTCTCGAGACTGCCTTCGTTTAGCAAATTATTATATCCAAAGGCTGACTGATTTCACAGGTGACAACAATCTGAAGCATTAAGAGTGGTAGGGCCCTCTTCAATGGTGTCATTATCACAGAAGATAATATATTTGAACATAGATCTTGTACTGCATCTCATTGGTCATGTTGGAAAGTAAGTGACTGTTATAAATATTGACAGGCTTTTTTGCCAGCACAGCAAGTTCATTCATTCCCCCATTTAAATGGCTTTTATGCTTTGATGAACGCTGCATAAGGTTCTCTATTTGCATTATTCAGAGCTACTTCTGTTACTGCGAATGCAACTAAGGACACTGAATACTATAAATTCAATAAAAACTTTTAAGATATTTAGCAAGTGGCAAAATATTTCTTTGTACATTTGCCATTGTCTTTGGCAAGCAGTTTGTTCAAATTATAACCGTTTAGAACATACTGGCAAATCACTCTTTGGCAGGCATGCACAACTAGTTTTGAGTTTAATAATAATAATAACAATGGATTAGATTTATTTTGACTTTCTAGACACTCAAAGCGCTTCACAGAAAACGGAGAACCCATCATTCATTCACTCCACATTCACACTTGATAGTGGTAAGCTACATTTGTAGCCACAGCTGCCCTGGGGTAGCCCTGGCGTGACTGCCAATTTGTGCCTACAGCCCCTCCGACCACCACCCAACATTCATTCACATTCATACGTCAGTGTGAGCTGCACTGGAAGCAAAGTTGGTGAAATGTCTTGCCCATGGACACAACGGCCGTGACTAGAGTGGCGGAAGCTGGAATCAAACCTATAAACCTCAAGTTGCTGGCACTGGCGCACCACCATCTGAGCCACACCATTCCACCTTCAAACACACCATTTTAAAGCAGCATTAAGTAACTTTCATAAAATATTTTCATAACTTTTGGGATGATACATGGACTTACAACTAGTTGAATGACATCTATGTCGACTGAGGGGGTCTGTATCACATTTACTGGCACTTAGCAACTTTGAGGAGGGTGGCTAGAACCCTGTCACGCAAAACAATACAAATGCGCTGCCTTGCTTTACGCATACGCCACTCCCCTTTTCCCCATTCATTAAAAAGACGGAAGTCGATGCGAACGTCTGCGGGCCGTCAGAAAAAAAGAAAAGGATTGTGCAATTACTGCTATCATGGTTGAAGCTCCAAAACAACCAAAGAAACGAAAAGTTTTGTCTGAGGAGACAAAAAGGAAAAACTGAGGCGACCCGGATAAAAAAGTACAGTCAGAAACAACATTGCCCTGGCTTTCACTCGCTGGTGTGAGCTCAAAGATAAGGGGTAATTTCAGACGGATGCTGCCTTGGCTCTGTTCCTGCTAAACTAGTTAGTAAATTTTTATGCTCAAATCAAAATGATAATGCCAATGTCAATTATAGGGCATTTGCGAGTTAGCAATAAATAGCCACCAGCTTGATAGTTCGCAGTTCCACACTACTACCTTTAAAAAAACTCTCCCGCCGGTTTTTCTTTGCTTCGGACCTGCATCCTCCCCGATACATTCTTGGTAGTAGTGCCATATTTGTAGCGCAATCCAAGATAATTTGTCTGCTGTTTAACCCTTGTGTGGTGTTCATATTGTTGTTACTCAGCCAGTGTTTGTGGGTCTGATGGACCTGTTGCATTTTGTGGCTTTTAATATCTCACATTCAAACACTTTTATGTTAAAATACTGAACAGATGTTTACTTTATCCCAAAAAAACATCTGTAATGAAGTGCTTCGAGAGACTGGTAAAGGAATACATTGTCTCCAGACGTCCCTCCACATTCGACCCATACCAGTTTGCTTATCGCCCTAACCGCTCCACAGAGGACACCATCTTCTCTGCACTCCACCTGAGCTTAGAACATCTGGAAGGAAAGGGCACACACGTGCGGATGTGGTTTCTGGACTTCAGCTCGGCATTCAACACCATCATCCCGCAGCACTTGGTGAGCAAACTGGCCACCCTTGGATTCAGTACCCCCCTTTGCAACTGGCTGCTTGACTTCCTCACAGACAGACCCCAATCTGTGACAGTGGGCAACAACACCTCCAGTGCCATCTCCCTGAGCACCAGCTCCCCCCAGGGCTGCGTCCTGAGTCCGCTGCTGTTCACGTTGATGACCCATGATTGCTGCGCCAGGTCCACTGCTAACCACATTGTGAAGTATGCGGACAGCACAACAGTAGTGGGCCTCATCTGTGACAACAACGACATGGACTACAGGGAGGAGGTGAAACATCTGGTTGACTGGTGCAGAACCAACAACCTGGTCCTGAACGTCGACAAGACCAAGGAGATCATCGTCGACATCAGGAAGCACCAATCCAGCCACGCTTCACTCTTCATCAATGGCACAGCGGTGGAGATAGTAAGCAGCACCAAGTTCCTGGGGGTGCAGATAACTAACAATATGACCTGGTCCCTACACACCGTAGCTCTTGTAAAAAGAGCTCAGCAGCGCATGCACTTTTTGCGTCGGATGAAAAGAGCACAGCTCCCTCCCCCCATTCTCACCACATTCTACAGAGGCACTATAGAGAGCCTACTGACCAACTGCATCTCTGTCTGGACTGGAGCCTGCAATGCCTCAGACTGGAAGTCTCTGCAGAGAGTGGTGAGTATGGCGGAAAAGATCATCAGGACTCCTCTTCCTCCTATCCAGGAGATCGCAAAAAGCCGCTGACTGACCAGGGCTCAGAAAATCTGCAGAGACTCTTCCCACCCCCACCAATGACTGTTTTCACTTCTGGACTCTAGAAAGAGGTTCCGCAGCCTCCGTAGCAGAACCTCCAGGTTCTGTAACAGCTTCTTCCCTCAGGCCGTAAGACTCTTGAACGCATCATAATAATCCCCTCAATTCCCCCCAAAAATGGATTAACTCACTGGAATATAAAGACAATATAACATACATCCTTAAACCTGGATGCATATGCAAAAGTGCAATATATGTATCTGTACTAGAGATGCGCGGATAGGCAATTTATTTCATCCGCAACCGCGGCAGAAAGTCGTCAACCATCCGCCATCCACCCGATGTAACGTTTGATCAGAACTGCATCCGCCCGCCATCCGCCCGTTGTTATATATCTAATATTAATTAAAAAAAAAAAAAAAGGGTGAAAACTACGCGAATTGCACCTTGTGCAGACAAGATTTTTCGATCGGACACGGAGGAATTAGCGATGTAAAAGACCACGTTGGGACAAAAAAACACAAGTCTAATGCCGTTGCTAGCGATACAAGTGGAAAACTTTCAACGTTTTTCGTCGCCCAAACAGATTCTTTGGATGTGATAAATGCCGAAGTTTTATTTACGGAGGCAATAATTGAGCATGGACTTCCAATCGCACTGGCTGATCACATGGGACAGTTAATAATGTAATGCAACCTTTAAAAATCATTACGCGGTGATCGCGATCCCAAAAATAAACTTTTCTTGCATGATAATGTCCAGAAAAATTCGCTTTATATTACTATAGAGTCCTTTTAACGAATGAGTTTGATGGTTTATCACAAACCTTAAATGAAAGAAGTCCTTTGTTCTCCTGCAGCATGGCCTTGCTTTGTGTTTGGTGCGCCATCCTGTCGGCTGTATTTCACAGCACGACATACTGTTAAAAGTGTTTATACTATTTATACTTTCAATTAACAAATTGAAGTCTTGTGAAAGGTTGACAGGATAACTGGCATTAACTGTCAAAATAATTTCAAACTATTGAAGTTAGCTTACAGAATAAACATGTCAATCAACCCATATGATTTTTGCTGTAATATTTTTGTTTTGAAAAGTCACTGTGACTGATAGAAAAGTGATGGTTTTAGCAACATTTTAACCTGTCTGAATGCTAATAATCATTTTGCGAGCAAGCAGGTAAGCTGCGCGGGCGGAGCGCGCGGAGTGACCCTGTTACGAGCCCCCGGCCACGGGGGTGGCGGGCAGGTAAGCTGCTTACCTGCTGCGCGAAAGCGGACGAGGCGGGGTGTCGGTGCGGTGGGCGCGGTAGTGACCCTGGACGTGCGTCGGGCCCTTCTCGCGGATCGCCTCAGCTACGGCTCCCGGTGGGGCCCTCTCGGGGGAAGGAGCCTCGGTCCCGGACCCCGGCGAGGCGTCCCTCCGCTCCGTAAAAGTGTCCATCTCTTTTTTTTTTTTTCTTCTGTTGTGGCATATGCTGCAGGTGCCTGCTCGTTTTTCGTATGTGGGTAACAACATTTAACTATGTATATATATTTCCCAATTGGTTTAACTGCCACCCGCAAAAAAAAAAAAAAAAAAAAAAAAAAAAAAAATCTAATTAATCCGCCCGACCCGACCCGCGAGCGGATAAAATCGTATTTTTTTAAATTTCATCCGCCCGATCCGCGGATAATCCGCGGACTCCGCGGTTGTGTCCGCAAACCGCGCATCTCTAATCTGTACAGTAATCTATTTATTTATATCTGCACCTTATTACTTTTTTATCCTGCACTACCATGAGCTAATGCAACACAATTTCATTCTTAGCTGTACTGCAAAGTTAAAATTTGAATGACAAAAAAAAGAAGTCTATGTCTAAGACCCACAAACACTGGCTGAGTAACAACAATATGAACATTGCATGGACATTTATCTGACAGTTTCTGCATACCACAGGGATTCTTCTTTTGTGTTTCTGCACCTGCGGTTCCCACACAAGGTAGCAACATCGTTTGTCGTCACTGTGTGCTCTCATTTTCTCGCACATTTGACCCTCTGATGTTCTGTGTACCTACACTCTGTCCTCCTCCTGTCTAGGCCTGCTGTGTGTGTGTGTGTGTGTGTGTGTGTGTGTGTGTGTGTGTGCGTGTGCGTGTTTGTGTGTGTGTGCGTGCATGTTTTACACAGAACATCAACTTCTATTAGCCCCGGTCCAGTGGACCCGAACATCTTATGTGTAATAGAAATGTGTAGGGGGGGGGGGGGTGTATGGTGTGTGTTCATTAAATGTGTATTCTGATATATGTTCTTCACAGAAAATGAGCCAAAGCCAGTTAGACTCAGTTTGAAAAATTAAATAATTGTATCATTTTTCTTTTAATAAAAATCGAAAACGGGTCCCGCAGACCCGAACACCACACAAGGGTTAACACCAGCACAGCCATTAGAGCAGACATCATGTCAGTTTGACGCTATTTGCACTAATTCTCATGGAAAAAGTGGCCTTCTTCTGGCAAAACACCACCGCTTTGGTCTACAGGCGCCGCCAAAATCAACCAAAACTGAAAGCTCTTCAATGATATCACGACTTACTAGTACCCCAATTTACGAGTATTTTGAGACACAAACTGTCTCTCGACTTTTTATTATACTTGAAGTTGCGAGCTTAAATTTGAGCCTTGAGCCTTTCCACCGTTAGATGGCACAGATTGTCAAAATGAACCCCATAAGGGCCATCCCAAAACGTCTGTTTTAACTCTCTCGCAGTAGCTTTTAGTTCTAGAGATTAACATACCTTTGTTTTCCAACCTTTGGAGAAGAAAACTCCAACCAAAGATGTTTAAATGATTTTTAAACTGCGGACATTCATTTTCTTCAGCTTATCAATGGGGAAGCAGTCTCAGTAGGGAGGTCCTAGGATATAAAAAGAGGCCTTTGCCTGGCATTCAGAGTGATTTCGAAGTTGGAGACAGTGGTGGTTGGAAGCTGAGGAGAATAGTTTAGCATTTTTGTTCTACTATTATAAAGAAGGTTGTAGACTATGCATCACAATGTAAATGAAGTACTGTTTGTTTTGTAAATATTTCTGCTACACACCTTTGGGTGGTGATGGTCAGATGAAGCCTCATGAGGTATCGAACCACTTGAACCAATTGGTTCGAGAATTTCTCGAAGCTTCAATGCATGCTTTGGCACAACACACCATCTGCTGGCCAATGTCAGTTGGACCAAATCTCCCTGTTATGCTTTGTGAGTGCATGTCCACATGACATGAATATTTTGGTCTCTGTTGTTTTTTTATTTAGGCCCTATTTTTTACCAAAGCATACTGTACTATAAATGTATATATATATATATATATATATATATATATATATATATATATATATATATATATATATATATATATATATGTATGTGTGGGAAAAAAAATCACAAGACTATTTCATCTCTACAGGCCTGTTTCATGAGGGGGGGTTCCCTCAATCATCAGGAGATTTTAATGGGAGCATTCATATACCATGGTTTATATAGGGCACAGAGTGGGTGGGTACAGGCTGGCGTAGGGGCGTGGTGATTGGCTCATGTGTTACCTAGGAGGTGTTTCCGTCTGTGGCGGCATGCTGTTACAATTTCGCTGCGCTTGTTGAGGGATGACAGGTCTGGATGGTAAATAATAAACAGTTTCTCTTTCAAGCATAGGTTGCATCTTTTATTACCACTATTGTAAGGTGTGCTGGATGCAAGAATTTGCCATGTTATTGAATATTCAACATTATTGTCTTTGAGGTCCTAAATGTGTTTGCTGAGTTCTGTGGTATTCCGCAGGTTTTGGTTCCTGAAAGAAGCCTTGTGGTTGTTCCATCTGGTTTTGAATTCTCCCTCGGTTAATCCTACATATGTGTCGGATGTGTTAATGTCCTTGCGTGTTACCTTAGATTGGTAGACAACTGATGTTTGTAAGCACCCCCCGTTGAGAGGGCAATCAGGTTTCTTTCGACAGTTACAGCCTTATATATATATATATATATATATATATATATATATATATATATATATATATATATATACATATATAAATATATATATAATGTAAATTGTGTTACTAAATCATGAGGGCAGGGCAAAGGTTTTGATGCATATTTTTTCAGCTTTTGATGCATATTTTTGGATGCTTTGACATTGTTTGATAGGTAATGTACAAACATAGGGACTATAATAAAAATTAAAAAATAAAATATGTACTAATTTAATTTGGCCATCTTGTGCTTAGATATCTGTCAGAAACCCAAGATTCATAAATAATAATATTTTACTTTACTTGTATTATGACATTCACACATATCCATCCAGATTTAAAGCCCCCAGGGATGAACCTCCAATTCCATTGCACTTGTTACAGTGGAAATAAAGAAAATGTGATTAAAGCGGGAGGAGCTGGACAAAGTGGCTGGGGAGCGGGAAGTCTGGGCTTCCCTGCTTAGGCTGCTGCCCCCGCGACCCGACCTCGGATAAGCGGAAGAAGATGGATGGATGGATGGATGATTATTCGCAGTCTTAAATTCCATGATATTGCACTTAATCAGCACGTTATTGCCTGAATATTTTAAGAATAATATTTATACACAGAACTCACTAAAAACATTCTAATACCTTATTTCAGTCAAAGATATGGATCGAAATCCCATAGCTAGTTATTTATATATATTAATAATCAATGAATAATTACAATATGACCCTGTGCTGCCAAAAACTCATTATGTATGGACTGTGTTTTGCAAGTCAAAACCTCAAACGTGTGCAAAGGATAAAACTCATGAAGTCTCCCTACTTGGCCAATCAATTATATTGATGAGATGTTAATGCCAGTAGGAAGCCATCGATTGTCCATCGTGACATGACAAGGTCTCTTAAAACACTCATAAATGTTATGTAAATGTTAGATACGCTGTCAAAGGTTTTTGAAATACAAGCAGGGTGCTTAATTAAAAAGAAAAAAAAACTAAAACTAAAATATCAGTAAGCCACATGTCTTGCATAATTCGCCAGTCATTCCATTTGTGTAGTCGAGGTGAAATTCTAAATGGGAGCATGTCAAACACAAACTAGTGCACGTTCACTACTTGTGTGTTTGTATCCCTGGAATATTTCAATGAAGGTTTACAAAACAACATAAAACACACTACCTTGAAGCGTTCCTATCTTTACATTGTATGAACATGATCAACAAGGCAAATACAAAGTGCTTAGCACGCTCACACGTAATCAAATGACCTAATGTGAAAACTTACACTTTAACATCCATAATATTTAAGCCTGAAGTTTTGAGAAAAAGTTACCGGATTCCTTTTCATCTGATTTTGTAAAAATAGTCATCCATCCATTTAGCATTCTCCTTATCCTGTTCAGGGTAATAGAGAGTTGGAGCCTATCCAAGCTGACTTTTCCGACATCCTGGCAACCAAGATTTTTACTGAGTGGGAATTAAAAGGGTAACTGCACTTTTTGGGGATTTTTTTTCTTTCGTTCACAATCATAGCGAGAGACAAGAACACTAATTTATTTTTATGTAAGGATTCCAAAGATTTAAAAAAAACGCTTCCAAGACGAGGCTAATGGGAGTCACCGTTGTAGCCCTCAAAGCCCTCTGAAACAACTTCAAAACCCTCCATCAACGTTTTATATACACACTGCAAGTATATATATATATATAATGTACTAATAGACACATTCATAACAATATGTAATATATACAATATTTATCGTATTTTGGTCATTTTAAGTATTACCGTAACTTCTTGATTTAACTGCTAATAGCAAGACACTTCCTACTTCCGTCAACAAACGCGTGTCTGTTCTCGTCATGGCAGACTTGGTAATAGAAGACCAAGATGACTATTTTTGGACAAATAAAGATTCACAACTTTATATTTTTGAACCTGATTATACGGAGGATGAACTACTGGTTATAGAAGCTGAGTGGGAGAATACATATCGATGGAAGGTTTTTTGTATCTGGTGAGTAAACACTGCTCAAAGAAACTGAATCAGAGTGAAAAACAAACTGTTTACACCTGCTAACAAACCTGCAGTGGAGCAAACTTATTTTCCATTTTCCCAAATTCAACTGGACACGTTCCCGACCAGCTTGACCATTTGGACAACTGTCCATCGAGTGAGTCACTATCACATTGATCATGATTCACGCAGCACATCATGCTTGTTAGTACAACGACATACACTGTCAAGCTAGTTTTGTACGGACAAAACATGAAATGTGGGCAAATACTTTACAGATACTGTAATATGATTGTTCATGTTTTTCAGTCAGTACAGATTGGTGTTCTGTCGTATTGTGTTGTGCACTACCATTACTCAAAAGTGATTCAGCTGCTGCCACAGTAGCTTGCTTGTGGGTAATGCCATCGCAAGGCGATGTGTTACTACGCTACCATAAACAGTTCCTCAGTGTTCACTCTTATAATACAAACCCCCTTATCCATATGAGTTGGGATATTGTGTTCGATGTAAATATAAATGGAATACAATGATTTGCAAATAATTTTCAACCCATATTCAGTTGAATATGCTACAAAGACAACATATTTGATTTTCAAACTGATAAACATTTTTTTTTTTTGCAAATAATCATTAAATTTAGAATTTGATGCCAGCAACACGTGACAAAGAAGTTGGGAAAGGTGGCAATAAATACTGATAAAGTTGAGGAATGCTCATCAAACACTTATTTGGAATATCCCACAGGTGAACAGGCAAATTGGTAACAGGTGGGTGCCATGATTGGGTATAAAAGTAGATTCCATGAAATGCTCAGTCATTCACAAACAAGGATGGGGCGAGGGTCACCACTTTGTCAACAAATGCGTGAACAAATTGTTGAACAGTTTAAGAAACACCTTTCTCAACCAGCTATTGCAAGGAATTTAGGGATTTCACCATCTACGGTCCGTAATATCATCAAAGGGTTCAGAGAATCTGGAGAAATGACTGCACGTAAGCAGCTAAGCCCGTGACCTTCGATCCCTCAGGCTGTACTGCATCAACAAGCGACATCAGTGTGTAAAGGATATCACCACATGGGCTCAGGAACACTTCAGAAACCCACTGTCAGTAACTACAGTTGGTCGCTACGTCTGTAAGTACAAGTTAAACCTCTCCTATGCAAGGCGAAAACCGCTTATCAACAACGCCCAGAAACGCCGTCGGCTTCGCTAGGCCTAAACTCATCTAAGATGGACTGATACAAAGTGGAAAAGTGTTCTGTGGTCTGACGAGTCCACATTTCAAATTGTTTTTGGAAACTGTGGACGTTGTGTCCTCCGGACCAAAGAGGAAAAGAACCATCCAGATTGTTATAGGCACAAAGTGGAAAAGCCAGCATCTCTGATGGTATGAGAGTGTATTAGTGCCAAAGACATGGGTAACTTACACATCTGTGAAGGCGCCATTAATGCTGAAAGGTACATACAGGTTTTGGAGCAACATATGTTGCCATCCAAGCAACGTTACCATGGAAGCCCCAGCTTATTTCAGCAAGACAATGCCAAGCCATGTGTTACATCAACGTGGCTTCATAGTAAAAAAGTGCGGGTACTAGACTGGCCTGTCTGTAGTCCAGACCTGTCTCCCATTGAAAATGTGTGGTGCATTATGAAGCCTAAAATACCACAACGGAGACCCCCGGACTGTTGAACAACTTAAGCTGTACATCAAGCAAGAAGTGGAAAGAATTCCACCTGAGAAGCTTAAAAAATGTGTCTCCTCAGTTCCCAAACGTTTACTGAGTGTTGTTAAAAGGAAAGGCCATGTAACACAGTGGTGAACATGCCCTTTCCTAACTACTTTGGCACGTGTTGCAGCCATGAAATTCTAAGTTAATTATTATTTGCAAAAAAAAAAAAAAAAGTTTATGAGTTTGAACATCCAATATCTTGTCTTTGTAGTGCATTCAATTGAATATGGGTTGAAAATGATTTGCAAATCATTGTATTCCATTTATATTTATATCTAACACAATTTCCCAACACATATGGAAACAGTGTTTGTAATAATGTCCCTACAGCTTGGTTATTATACAGGTTATGGAACATGAATTAAGTATTGTTGGCAGTTTGTGGATGCATTTTTAGTGTGAGTAGGTGGCAGAATGGATTAGTGCTCCCATTCGCAGCATTGCTAGCCACCTAGCCACCTTTTTTTGCAAATTTAAACCTGTTCTTGCCCATCATAAGGATTGTGGACGATAGGCAAAATCCCCCGAAAATGCAGATCCCCTTTAAAACCTCTACTGCGACAGAAACGTGACAACATATACTTCATCCACCTTCTCCCGCTTATTCGAAGTCGGGTCGCGGGGGGGCATCAGCCTAAGTAGAGAAGCCTAGACTTCCCTCTCCCCAGCTATTCGTCCAGCTTTTCCCGGGAACCCCGAGGTGTTCCCATGATGGGTCTTCCCCTTAGCCTCCTACCAGTTGAACGCACCCTGAACACCTTCCTAGGGAGGCGTCCGGAGGGCCTTCTGACCAGATGCCCGTACCACCTCATCTGGCCCCTCTCGATGTGGAGGAGCAGCGGCTTTACTTTGAGCTCTTCCCGAATGACAGAGCTTCTCAACCGATCTGTAAGGGTGTAAAATATAATATATATTAAATATAGTGGAGGATCCAAGGCGTATAATTATGTATGTGTCTCTCCAGTTGATGGGAGACAACAAATGTTTTGTTGCAATCATGCTGATAGCAGCAACTTCAGTACAAACACAGCTCTGTTGTCCAACAGTGATTTTCTTGTTACCGGACAGTGCTTGCAGGGTTATTTTGTTGTTATTCTGATCACATGACAGTGACAGGGTAGCGACGTCATCGTTCTCAAAAACAGGGCAAAGCGGAGGTGTTAGATTCTCCGACAATATAGGCTGTTCTCAACAAATATAATTTCAAGGCAACCAGAACACCATTTCCATGTGGATTCATTGCCATTTCCAAGAATTATAACAGATGCAACAATTCAATGTAAGATACAGCTATTTGTAATTATACATTTGGCCAGCAGATCAATCAATCAATCAATGTTTATTTATATAGCCCTAAATCACAAGTGTCTCAAAGGGCTGCACAAGCCACAACGACATCCTCGGTATAGCCCACATAAGGGCAAGGAAAAACTCACCCCAGTGGGACGTCGATGTGAATGACTATGAGAAACCTTGGAGAGGACCGCATATGTGGGTAACCCGCCCCTCTAGGGAGACCGAATGCAATGGATGTCGAGTGGGTCTAACATAATATTGTGAGTCCAGTCCATAGTGGATCCAGCATAACAGTAAGAGTCCAGTCCACAGTGGGGTCAGCAGGAAACCATCCCGAGCGGAGACGGGTCAGCAGCGCAGAGATGTTCCCAACCGATATACAGGCGAGCGGTCCACCCCGGGTCCCGACCCCGGACAGCCAGCACCCCATCCATGGCCACCAGATCTGTGTGTCTCCCTTTCCACAAGGGATAGGGGGGAGCAGAGGAGAAAAGAAAAGAAACGGCAGATCAACTGGTCTAAAAAAAGGGGGGCTATTCAAAGCTAGAGTATACAAATGAGTTTTGAGATGGGACTTAAATGTTTCTACTGAGGTAGCATCTCTAACTGTTACCGGGAGGGCATTCCATAGTGCTGGAGCCCGAATAGAAAACGCTCTACAGCCCGCAGACTTTTTTTGGGCTCTGGGAATCACTAATAAGCCGGAGTTCTTTGAACGCAGATTTCTTGCCAGGACATATGGTACAATACAATCGGCAAGATAGGCTGGAGCTAGACCGTGTAGTATTTTATACGTAAGTAGTAAAACCTTAAAGTCGCATCTTAAGTGCACAGGAAGCCAGTGCAGGTGAGCCAGTATAGGCGTAATATGATCAAACTTTCTTGTTCTTGTCAAAAGTCTAGCAGCCGCATTTTGTACCAACTGTAATCTTTTAATGCTAGACGTAGGGAGACCCGAAAATTATACGTTACAGTAATCGAGACGAGACGTAACAAACGCATGAATAATGATCTCAGCGTCGCTAGTGGACAAAATGGAACGAATTTTAGCGATATTATGGAGATGAAAGAAGGCCGTTTTAGTAACACTCTTAATGTGTGACTCAAAGGAGAGAGTTGGGTCATAGATAATACCCAGATTCTTTACTGAGTCGCTTTGTGTAATTGTTTGGTTGTCAAATGTTAAGGTGCTATTATTAAATAAATGTCGGTGTTTAGCAAGACCGATAATCAGCATTTCCGTTTTCTTAGTGTTGAGTTGCAAGAAGTTAGCGGACATCCATTGTTTAATTTCATTAAGACACGCCTCCAGCTGACTACAATCCGGCATGTTGGTCAGCTTTAGGGGCATGTAGAGTTGGGTGTCATCAGCATAGCAATGAAAGCTAACACCGTATTTGCGTATGATGTCGCCTAGCGGCAACATGTAAATACTAAAGAGTGCAGGGCCAAGAACCGAACCTTGGGGGACTCCGCACGTTACCTTAACATAGTCCGAGGTCACATTGTTATGGGAGACGCACTGCATCCTGTCAGTAAGATAAGAGTTAAACCACGACAAGGCTAAGTCTGACATACCAATACGTGTTTTGATACGCTCTAATAAAATGTTATGATCGACGGTATCGAAAGCAGCGCTAAGATCAAGAAGCAGCAACATAGATGACGCATCAGAATCCATCGTTAGCAGTAGATCATTAGTCATTTTTGCGAGGGCTGTCTCCGTAGAGTGATTTGCCCTGAAACCGGATTGAAAAGGTTCACAGAGATTGTTAGACATTAAGTGTTCATTAAGCTGCTGTGCGACAATTTTTTCGAGGATTTTCGAGATAAACGGAAGGTGGGACACCGGCCGGTAGTTTACCATGAGGTCAGGATCGAGGTTAGGTCTTTTGAGCAAAGGATGAATAACCGCTTTTTTGAATGCTAGTGGAACAGTGCCAGAGGAAAGTGATAAGTTTATAATATTTAGCACTGATGGACCTAATAATACAAAAAGCTCCTTGATAAGTTTCCCAGGAAATGGGTCAAGTAAACATGTTGTTTGTTTTGTCCCATTGACACATCTTAACAATTCCTCTAATGTTATTTCATCAAAGAGAGAGAAACTATTTTGGAGGGCGGTATCCTTCGTAGATACAGTCGTATCTGTGTTAATAGAACCCAGTTGTAGCTGCGATGCAATGTCTTTAATCTCCTTTCTAATGAGTTCAATTTTCTTATTAAAGAAATTCATAAAATCATCTGCTGAGTGGGTGGAGCTACTGGGAGGAGTCTCTTGTTGGGTTAGCGATGCTACTGTACTAAACAAAAATTTCGGAAAATTTTTGCTGAGGTGGATGAGATTTGAGTAATATTTAGCTTTAGCTAGGGTAAGCATGTGTTTATAAGTTATTAAACTATCACTCCATGCTTGATGGAAAACCTCAAGTTTAGTAGCGCGCCATTTGCGTTCCAGCTTTCTACATGATAATTTATGTGCTCTAGTTTCTTCTGTAAACCATGGAGTGCGCCTTTTAGGGGCTCTTTTAAGCTTTAGCGGTGCTATACTATCAATGGTGTCGCGCACGGCGTCGTTAAAGTTGTTAGTGAGGTTATCAATAGAGCCGACATAATTTGGGAATGGTGCCATTACCGAAGGCAGTAGGCCAGCAAGAGTCATCGTTGTGGCAGCATTAATGTTGCGGCTGCTATAGTAGTTATTATTATTAGTTTGTTGACAATGAGTCAGAACTTCAAATTTTTGGCAAGATGGCGGCGCCCTGATGGCAGCGGCTTGCAGACGCTCTTGGAAGTGTAGAGCGATTTGGCAAAAATATCCGTCAATTCTGTCTATTTCATGGCTGGCTCACAGCGTGGACACTTCGTGATCAGATACGACCGACAGACGATTCTGGATGTGGATAGATCGGGCCGTTATAGGCTGAAAGATGCGGGTACTTTCGACCTCCTCGCTAGCATGGGGATTCTTCGCTGGCTACATCCAGCGGCCTCCAAAGCAGCGGAGTTAAGTACCAGCGTGGACCGTCAACGGAAGACACGTAAGCGGTGTGAGCGGAAGCAGAAGCGGGGATGCCGAGCGGGGCTAACAACAAAGCGAAAGGCTAATCCTCAAAGAAGCGCTAGTCCGGGTGAGAAGTTAGTTAAAATAGAACTAGCCAGCGCCAGGCTGGATAATACCTGCACACATAGCAACTATTTTAGAACAATACACAACTCAAAAAATGTTTTTTCTGTGTCAGAAGTAGACATGCACTCTACTGAGGTGGCAAGTTATGATGCGTTCGGTTTATCACAACTTCAAGCAAACAATCGGAAAATTCCCGTCATATCAATTCCTAGATATGGTCGTAATTATTTAAATTGCACTACACATAATAAACACAACATTATTAATATTGCTACTACGGATAATTTCAACAAAAACTCCTCAAAACAGCCCACTACCTATAATATGGGCTTCTTAAACATAAGATCATTATCTTCCAAAACGTTATTAGTTAATGAGGTCATTAGAGACAATAATCTTGACGTTATTGGTCTCGCCGAGACCTGGCTCAAACCAGACGATTTCTTTGCGCTGGGTGAGGCGTCTCCTCCTGGCTATGCGGGAGCGCATATTGCCCGTCCCATTAAAAGGGGTGGGGGAGTTGCACTCATCCACAATAAAAACTTTAATCTTACCCCGAACCTAAATAATAAATATAACTCGTTTGAGATGCTTACTATGAGGTTTGTCACACCGCTGCCTCTCCACCTGGCTGTTATCTACCGCCCCCCAGGACCCAATTCGGACTTCATCAGTGAATTTTCAGAGTTCGTTGCTGATTTAGTGACGCACGCCGACAATATAATCATAATGGGGGACTTTAATATCCATATGAATACCCCATCGGACCCTCAGTGCATGGCGCTCCAGACTATAATTGATAGCTGTGGTCTTACACAAATAATAAATGAACCTACGCATCGCAACGGAAATACGATAGATCTAGTGCTGGTCAGGGGTGTCACCACCTCCAAAGTTACGATACTCCCGTATACTAAAGTAATGTCCGATCATTACCTTATAAAATTCGAAGTTCTGACTCATTGTCAACAAACTAATAATAATAACTACTATAGCAGCCGCAACATTAATGCTGCCACAACGATGACTCTTGCTGGCCTACTGCCTTCGGTAATGGCACCATTCCCAAACTATGTCGGCTCTATTGATAACCTCACTAACAACTTTAACGACGCCCTGCGCGACACCATTGATAGTATAGCACCGCTAAAGCTTAAAAGAGCCCCTAAAAGGCGCACCCCATGGTTTACAGAAGAAACTAGAGCCCATAAATTATCATGCAGAAAGCTGGAACGCAAATGGCGCGCTACTAAACTTGAGGTTTTCCATCAAGCATGGAGTGATAGTTTAACAACTTATAAACACATGCTTACCCTAGCTAAAGCTAAATATTACTCAAATCTCATCCACCTCAACAAAAATGATCCGAAATTTTTGTTTAGTACAGTAGCATCGCTAACCCAACAAGGGACTCCTCCCAGTAGCTCCACCCACTCAGCAGATGATTTTATGAATTTCTTTAATAAGAAAATTGAACTCATTAGAAAGGAGATTAAAGACAATGCATCGCAGCTACAACTGGGTTCTATTAACACAGATACGACTGTATCTACGAAGGATACCGCCCTCCAAAATAGTTTCTCTCTCTTTGATGAAATAACATTAGAGGAATTGTTAAGATGTGTCAATGGGACAAAACAAACAACATGTTTACTTGACCCATTTCCTGGGAAACTTATTAAGGAGCTTTTTGTATTATTAGGTCCATCAGTGCTAAATATTATAAACTTATCACTCTCCTCTGGCACTGTTCCACTAGCATTCAAAAAAGCGGTTATTCATCCTTTGCTCAAAAGACCTAACCTCGATCCTGACCTCATGGTAAACTACCGGCCGGTGTCCCACCTTCCGTTTATCTCGAAAATCCTCGAAAAAATTGTCGCACAGCAGCTAAATGAACACTTGGTGTCTAACAATCTCTGTGAACCTTTTCAATCCGGTTTCAGGGCAAATCACTCTACGGAGACAGCCCTCGCAAAAATGACTAATGATCTACTGCTAACGATGGATTCTGATGCGTCATCTATGTTGCTGCTTCTTGATCTTAGCGCTGCTTTCGATACCGTCGATCATAATATTTTATTAGAGCGTATCAAAACACGTATTGGTATGTCAGACTTAGCCTTGTCGTGGTTTAACTCCTATCTTACTGACAGGATGCAATGCGTCTCCCATAACAATGTGACCTCGGACTATGTTAAGGTAACGTGCGGAGTCCCCCAAGGTTCGGTTCTTGGCCCTGCACTCTTTAGTATTTACATGCTGCCGCTAGGCGACATCATACGCAAATACGGTGTTAGCTTTCATTGCTATGCTGATGACACCCAACTCTACATGCCCCTAAAGCTGACCAACACGCCGGATTGTAGTCAGCTGGAGGCGTGTCTTAATGAAATTAAACAATGGATGTCTGCTAACTTCTTGCAACTCAACACTAAGAAAACGGAAATGCTGATTATCGGTCCTGCTAAACACCGACATTTATTTGATAATACCACCTTAACATTTGACAACCAAACAATTACACAAAGCGACTCAGTAAAGAATCTGGGTATTATCTTCGACCCAACTCTCTCCTTTGAGTCACACATTAAGAGTGTTACTAAAACGGCCTTCTTTCATCTCCGTAATATCGCTAAAATTCGTTCCATTTTGTCCACTAGCGACGCTGAGATCATTATTCATGCGTTCGTTACGTCTCGTCTCGATTACTGTAACGTATTATTTTCGGGTCTCCCTATGTCTAGCATTAAAAAATTACAGTTGGTACAAAATGCGGCTGCTAGACTTTTGACAAGAACAAGAAAGTTTGATCATATTACGCCTATACTGGCTCACCTGCACTGGCTTCCTGTGCACTTAAGATGCGACTTTAAGGTTTTACTACTTACGTATAAAATACTACACGGTCTAGCTCCAGCCTATCTTACCGATTGTATTGTACCATATGTCCCGGCAAGAAATCTGCGTTCAAAGAACTCCGGCTTATTAGTGATTCCCAGAGCCCAAAAAAAGTCTGCGGGCTGTAGAGCGTTTTCTATTCGGGCTCCAGCACTATGGAATGCCCTCCCGGTAACAATTAGAGATGCTACCTCAGTAGAAACATTTAAGTCCCATCTTAAAACTCATTTGTATACTCTAGCCTTTGAATAGCCCCCCTTTTTTAGACCAGTTGATCTGCCGTTTCTTTTCTTTTCTCCTCTGCTGCCCCCTATCCCTTGTGGAGGGGAAGACACACAGATCCGGTGGCCATGGATGGGGTGCTGGCTGTCCGGGGTCGGGACCCGGGGTGGACCGCTCGCCTGTATATTGGTTGGGAACATCTCTGCGCTGCTGACCCGTCTCCGCTCGGGATGGTTTCCTGCTGACCCCACTGTGGACTGGACTCTTACTGTTATGCTGGATCCACTATGGACTGGACTCTCACAATATTATGTTAGACCCACTCGACATCCATTGCATTCGGTCTCCCTAGAGGGGCGGGGTTACCCACATATGCGGTCCTCTCCAAGGTTTCTCATAGTCATTCACATCGACGTCCCACTGGGGTGAGTTTTTCCTTGCCCTTATGTGGGCTATACCGAGGATGTCGTTGTGGCTTGTGCAGCCCTTTGAGACACTTGTGATTTAGGGCTATATAAATAAACATTGATTGATTGATTGATTGATTGATATAAGGTAATGATCGGACATTACTTTAGTATACGGGAGTATCGTAACTTTGGAGGTGGTGACACCCCTGACCAGCACTAGATCTATCGTATTTCCGTTGCGATGCGTAGGTTCATTTATTATTTGTGTAAGACCACAGCTATCAATTATAGTCTGGAGCGCCATGCACTGAGGGTCCGATGGGGTATTCATATGGATATCAAAGTCCCCCATTATGATTATATTGTCGGCGTGCGTCACTAAATCAGCAACGAACTCTGAAAATTCACTGATGAAGTCCGAATCATCAGATGGTGTGTTGTGCCAAAGCATGCATTGAAGCTTCGAGAAATTCTCGAACCAATTGGTTCAAGTGGTTCGATACCTCATGAGGCTTCATCTGACCATCACCACCCAAAGGTGTGTAGCAGAAATATTTACAAAACAAACAGTACTTCATTTACATTGTGATGCATAGTCTACAACCTTCTTTATAATAGTAGAACAAAAATGCTAAACGATTCTCCTCAGCTTCCAACCACCACTGTCTCCAACTTTGAAATCACTCTGAATGCCAGGCAAAGGCCTCTTTTTATATCCTAGGCCCGTCCCCCTGACGGTGGCATCACTTAAATGTGCCCACAATGACGCTCTAAAATGTGCACAATGAGGTCAGCTCAGCCTGACTCCAGCGACCGCTAAAATGACCAGGTAAGGTGAGAATACTTTGTTGTTTGACCAGAAATGTAGATTTTGGATTATGAGGATAGGCAGAGGCATCAAGTGTGCACCCTTGATGCTCTGCTGTGTTAAATGAAAGCTACGTGGTCATCCGAGTGAATTTGTGTGTGTGGGTGTGTGTGTGTGTGTGTATGTGTGTGTGTGTG
The DNA here is from genome assembly GCF_033978685.3 of Nerophis lumbriciformis. Classification (NCBI taxonomy): domain Eukaryota; kingdom Metazoa; phylum Chordata; class Actinopteri; order Syngnathiformes; family Syngnathidae; genus Nerophis; species Nerophis lumbriciformis. The sequence goes on along the minus strand of NC_084549.2, from coordinate 45,364,882 downwards.
TGTGTGTGTGTGTGTGTGTGTGTGTGTGTGTTTAGCGCCGGGTGTTTCTCTGTGTGTGTCACCGGCAGATCGTGACGTAGCCACTCTGTGACAGATATCGAGTTAATTTTAGTGTGATGCTGATTGTTGATTTCATTATTAATTCATTGAACTTGCTATGCTTCTGACGCTGTAATGTTGACATATAACCACATCAAAAGTAATGTGCCACTTTACATTAAACGTCTCAGTAACGGCGTTGTAACGTACATAAACCTAATTATTTAGATTACTAATTACTAGTAAAAATAACAAGGTTAGTCACGCCGTTATTATATAACTGTTACACTGAAATTGCCAAAAGTATTTGGCCACCGATCCAAATGATCAGAATCAGGTGTCCTAATCACTTGGCCCGGCCACAGGTGTATAAAATCAAGCACTTAGACATGGAGACTGTTTCTACAAACATTTGTGAAAGAATGGGCTGCTCTCAGGAGCTCAGTGATTTCCAGCATGGAACTGTCATAGGATGCCACCTGTGCAACAAATCCACTCATGAAATTTCCTCGCTCCTAAATATTCCAATGTCAACTGTCAACTGTATTATGAGAAAATGGGAGAGTTTGGGAACAACAGCAACTCAGCCACCAAGTGGTAGGCCACATAAACTGACAGCGAGGGGTCAGCGGATGCTGAAGTGCATAGTGCAAATACTATGCCCTATGTAGCATAAAAATACCTTTTAAGTTTCTCTGTGTAAATAGGTGGAGAATACATCATCTTTGAGGCATGATGCAGCTGACCTGATGATAAAATGATTTAAGAATAATTTTTTTGTGTTATTCATAAGACTACTGTACTTTTCAGTTTTGTAAATATTGACTATCGTGTGTGAAGTTCTACTTAAGGTTAAATTAAATTTAAGAATTATGCTATCAAGTTAAGATAAACTTTGTGATGGTTGATAAAATGTGGATGAAGGATATACAGCAGGGGTGGGCAATTAATTTTTACTGGGGGCCGCATGAGCAACCTGAGCACTGCTGGAGGGCCATACCAACAATATTTCAATTAAATTTTGCTCAAATTATTTTTGATATACCGTAAGATAAATAATAATAATAATAATAATACTAATTATAATAATTTAATTTAACCTAACTTAACTTTATACAAAAGCAGATTGCTTTTGATGGTTTTATTTTTAACACTGTATTACACAACACTTCCTGATGTATAATACAATGCAAAAATTTCAATTTCTGTCACTTTATCCTGCATCCTCTTTAAAAGTCCAACATTTTTCCCCGTCAGATTTGGACAACCATCTGTTGTCACACCCGCCAGCTTGTCCCATTTCAGTCCTAACATGTCCAAACACGCATTTACCTCTGTGAACAAGTCATTACCTGTGGTTGTCTCTTTAATTGACTGCATAGCTGCCAGCTACTCCGTGATTTGAAAGTCTGCAGTTATCCCACGTAAGAAGATGAGCAGCTGGGCAGTGTCACGTACATCGCAGCTCTCATCCAAAGCCAGCGAAAAACAGTCAAAGTCGGTCGTTCTGTTCTTTAGCTGACGCTCCAAGTTTCCAGCGATGGTCTCAACCCGTCTCGTTACAGTGCGTCGGGAGAGTGACACGTTCTCAAATGCGCCCCTCTTCTATGGGCATATCAGCGCAACAGAGTCCAATAAGCACTCCTTAATAAACTCTCCGTCAGAAAACGCCTTACGTTTTCTGGCGATTTTGTGAGAAATGAAGAAACTTGCCCTGACGGCTGCATATCTGGGGGTGTGAAATTTGGCAAAAAGTCCTTGTTGGGTTTGCAGTTTTACCATCAACGCATCAGCCTCCCTTGCGCGCGCTTCATCAGACAGATTCCGGTATTTTTCCTTGTGCTTCGTCGTGTAGTGGCGATTCAAATTATATTCTTTAAACACAGCAACCTGTGTACCACAAATTAAGCACACGGCTTTACCTTTCATCTGTAAAGAAATACTTGGCAGTCCATGTCTTGTTGAAAACACGGCATTCGTCATCAACTTTTCCTTTTTTAGCGTGAGCTGACATCTCGGTGGTAACCGGGCATCACTTGTCGCTGTGCACCTTCACTCACAGGTTACACACGGACATACGCCCATAAATAACACTTTTCAAAATAAAAGCAGCACAGTTGTATTGCACGCACAACATAGATGTTTTTTTAAATGTATTTTGTAATTTGTGATTGCCGCTGTTCACATTCACTCACAATCGCGCACGAGCATAAGTCCACACGGAAGTAATACAAATAACGCTTTTCAAAACAAAAGCAGCACCGCTGTATTGCACACTCGACATAGATACTTTTTAAAATGTATTTTGTAATTTATGATTGGCCTCACGCGGGCCACATCTGGCCTGCGTGAGTGCTGCATCATGATTGAACAGGTGTTGCCCCCTTCACATTTCTGACTTCCCCCTCATACTTACCCCTAGAACTGGACCTGTTGCATAATTAAAATTATCTTAAGAAAAGACCCCAATATTTGTACTCAAATTCAATTTAAATGTTTTACTTCAAAGCATGTCATTTATTTCCTCAAAACTTGGTAACGGTTTTACATAAAGTTCTTTCAGGCTGTATTATGGTATACAGGTGCAAATAATTGCACCACTTAAAGGCCAAATTTTATTTTGTGTCTTTTTAGCTAAAGTTACAAATTGATACCTTATTGTGTTTTGTAAATTCAATGTTTAATGTTGTTACTTTACAGTATATTTATTTCTTAATACATTTGTGTTTCTATGCATGTCATATGGTACACTGCAATCTATTAGTTTAAGATAAATGCCAAATGTTCTTAAATACTGTATACAGTGTTTTCATTCTTCAATCATTTAATATAAATATCATAGACAATGAAGATGTTATTGAATGTAATAGCGTATAACATAACGTAGTGAAAAATAATGGCTCAGTTACTTTGCAGAGTAACTAGTTACTCTTACAATGAAGTAACTGAGTTACAATCTGAAGTAATTTTGTTAGAAGTAATTTGTAACTATAACTAACTACTCTTTTAGGGTACGATGACCGACACTGATTGCTAGCCACCAAGAACGAGCCAATTTTTACAAGTTAAAATGCAAAAAAAACTACTTTTGTCTTCTTGTCTCTCATAATGATTGCGAACGATATGCAACATTCCCAAAAAAATGAAGTTCCCCTTTTACAAAAGACAGTGCCTCTAACATGACAAACAGTAACCTACTTGAGAGGTCATTAAGGGCGGTCTTCTGCTTGGGGGCTACGTCGTGTGCATTTCGTCCAATCTTTTCCATGATGCTGGTGAGTCCATAATGCGCTAAATGGCTGACTGAATTATTGTGTGTGTTTGATTTAATGTGAACAATTGAATTGGTCCACCGTGACCAGTTGTGCAATTTAATCGGTGTGATAAAGCTAAATTTATTGACGGCATGAACCCGGAAAAATCCATATATTAGCAGCGGCAATGTATAAAACGCAGGGTTTGAAGTGAAATAAAGAAGTAGCGGCTTAGTTACAGTACATGGGTGTTTTCAGACAGCGACCGAGAACTGCAGGTAAAATCAAAGTTTTACTAAAATGTTATCTGGAAGCTCCATTGTCCACACTGTAATTAGCAAGTGATCAGATCCAATTGGTTCTGTCAAAACAGCAGCACACTGACTGATCTGCATCTAATGCTGTGGTGATGTAGGCATCATTATGTGCGTTGGGAAACAAGGTTTAACATCTAACCATCCAAAAACTCAATTTATGTTGAACTTCATCAGCCACAACAAAGAGTAAGACACATTTTTGGGGCGGCATGGCGTAGTGGGTAGAGCAACCGTGCAGGTAAAATCAAAGTTTTACTAAAATGTTATCTGGAAGCTCCATTGTCCACACTGTAATTAGCAAGTGATCAGATCCAATTGGTTCTGTCAAAACAGCAGCACACTGACTGATCTGCATCTAATGCTGTGGTGATGTAGGCATCATTATGTGCGTTGGGAAACAAGGTTTAACATCTAACCATCCAAAAACTCAATTTATGTTGAACTTCATCAGCCACAACAAAGAGTAAGACACATTTTTGGGGCGGCATGGCGTAGTGGGTAGAGCAACCGTGCCAGAAACCTGAGGGTTGCAGGTTCGCTCCCCGCCTCTTACCATCCAAAAAATCGCTGCCGTTGTGTTCTTGGGCGGGACACTTCACCCTTTGCCCCCGGTGCCACTCACACCGGTGAATTGAATGATGAATGATAGGTGGTGGTCGGAGGGGCCGTTGGCGCAAATTGCAGCCACGCTTCCGTCAGTCTACCCCAGGGCAGCTGTGGCTATGAAAGTAGCTTACCACCACCAGGTGTGAATGATTGATGGGTTCTACATGTAAAGCGACTTTGGGTACTTAGAAAAGCGCTATATAAATCCCAGTTATTATTATTATTATTATTATTATTATTTTGAAGAACAATCACCTTGAGATCCACCATCATGATGCCAGAGGTTGCTATGCTAGAAGTAAAACAAATGCCTTTTGATTTCTGAAAAAATGACCAGAGATGGAGACTGACAATGCATCTGTCCAAATCTAATCTGAATTATATTTCAGAGCAGTGTGAACACAGCTCAAAAAGTGAACCAGCAGCCACTTCCTCTAAGGTTTAGAGCAGAATCTATTTTGTTTTTTTGGGCGGAAAGAGTTGACACCTTGCCACAGACCAGTGCACACAGATTAATCATCGCCACCAGGGAGGCATCTGATTGCTCCAAATAAATTATTCAGCATGGACCCCAAATGTGCTGCCAAAAATCATGAAGAATGATACTTACATATGCCACAAGGAGAACAAGAAAGTTCTATGTCACATCATTACTTACTCTAGTTTTGATCACCGGACAAGAGTAGGCAGAAGTCATCAGAATCATGAAAACGCTTAAGTTACTGTAAAAAACGGAAAATATAATGGAACCTTAATTCATCAACGCTCTAACGTTTGAAAAAAGTGGAGAACGAGCAACATTTGGGAAAAAAAATATACTGCACATACTACATGAATTTGGCCATACTCATACTTGCCAACCCTCCCGGATTTTCCGGGAGACTCCCGAAATTCAGCGCCTCTCCCAAAAACCTCCCGGGACAAATTTTCTCCCGAAAATCTCCCGAAATTCAGGCGGAGCTGGAGGCCACGCCCCCTCCAGCTCCATGCGGACCTGAGTCCGCTTTCCCACAATATAAACAACGTGCCTGCCCAATCATTATAACTGTAGAATGATGGAGGGCGAGTTCTTGGTTTCTTATGTGGGTTTATTGTTAGGCAGTTTCATTATCGTCCTCCCAGCGCAGCTACAACACACAACAACAGCAGTCATGTTTTCGTCTACCGTAAAGCAGTTCGTCTGCCGTAAACAGCAATGTTGTGACACTCTTAAACAGGACAATACTGCCATCTAGTGCATTTGATGAAAGCACTTTTGTGCGTGCCACACAGCAATGCATCATCAGAGAGGGTGTTCAGCATGGTTAGAAAAATAGTGACAGAGAATAGAACAAAGATGGACAATTCAACCCTTAACTCAACAATGAGTAGATGAGTGTTATGTGTGTGTATATGTGTAAATAAATGAACACTGAAATTCAAGTATTTCTTTTATTTTTATATATATATATATATATATATATATATATATATATATATATATATATATATATATATATATATATATATATATATATATATATAAAATAAAATAAATATATATTTATAGCTAGAATTCACTGAAAGTCAAGTATTTCTTTTATATATATATATATATATATATATATATATATATATATATATATATATATATATATATATATGAAATACTTGATTTGGTGAATTCTAGCTGTAAATATACTCCTCCCCTCTTAACCACGCCCCCCCAACCACGCCCCACCCCCCACCCCCCCCACCTCCCGAAATCGGAGGTCTCAAGGTTGGCAAGTATGGCCATACTACTGTGAAAATGTGCTGCATCAGCATACCATCCTGGACCTATCTCAGACAGCATCAGAAGGTGTAGTTTGTGTTTTCCTTTTCGTAAAAGTAGTATAGTGTTTTGATATATTAAATGTGTTGTTAGTTAGATTTTATGTTTGTGTATTTAAAGAAATGTTCAAGAAAGAATGACAAGATGTCACGTGCAACAAAAGTTATTGAAATTAGTAGTTTGATTTTAAGTGAATTCAGTCAGCATGTATACAAATACAGTCGTAGTCAAAAGTTTACATACAATTGTAAAGAACATAATGTCATGGCTGTCTTGAGTTTCCAATAATTTCTACAACTCTTGGTTATTTGTGATATAATGATTGGAGCATACTTGTTGGTCACAAAAAACATTCATGAAGTTAGGTTCTTTTATGAAATTATTATGGGTCTACTGGGCAGCACGATGGAAGAGGGGTTAGTGCATCTGCCTCACAATGCGAAGGTCCTGAGTAGTCCTGAGTTCAATCCCGGGCTCGGGATCTTTCTGTGTGGAGTTTGGATGTCCTCCCCGTGACTGCGTGGGTTCCCTCTGGGTATTGCGGCTTCCTCCCACCTCCAAACACATGCACCTGGGGATAGGTTGATTGGCAACACTAAATTGGCCCGAGTGTGTGAATGTGAGTGTGAATGTTGTCTGTCTATCTGTGTTGGCCCTGCAATTAGGTGGCGACTTGTCCAGGTTGTACCCCGCCTTCCGCCCGTTTGTAGCTGAGATAGGCTCCAGCGCCCCCCGTGACCCTGAAGGGAAAAAGCGGTAGAAAATGGATGGATGGGTCTACTGAAAATGTGACCAAATCTGCTGGGTCAAAAGTATACATACAGCAATGTTAATACTTGGTTACATGTCCCTTGGCAAGTTTCACTATAATAAGGCGCTTTTGGTAGCCATCCACAAGCTTCTGGCAAGCTTCTGTTTGAATTTTTGACCACTCCTCTTGACAAAATTGGCGCAGTTCAGCTAAATTTGTTGGTTTTCTCACATGGACTTGTTTCTTCAGCATTGTCCCACATGTTTAAGTCAGGACTTTGGGAAGGCCATTTTAAAATCTTATTTCTAGTCTAATTTAGCCATTGCTTTACCACTTTTGACGTGGGTATTATAGCCAAACAGATACATTTTTGTTTCATCTGACCACAGAACTTTCCTCCAGAAGGTCTTATCTTTGTCCATGTGATGTCAGATTAAACAAAAATTTAGCTGTTTGACCACAATACCCAGCAATATGTTTGGAAGAGAAAAGGTGAGGCATTTAATCCCAATGGGACAATAAAAAAGGAGGATTACCTCCAAATTCTTCATGACAACCTAAAATCATCAGCCCGAAGGTTGGGTCTTGGGCACAGTTGGGTGTTCCAACAGGACAATGACCCCAAACACATGTCAAAAGTGGTAAAGGAATGGCTAAATCAGGCTAGAATTAAGGTTTTAGAATGGCCTTCCTAAAGTGCTGACTTAAACGTGTGGACAGTGCTGAAGAAATAAGTCCATGTCAGAAAACTAACACATTTAGGTGAACTGCACCAATTTTGTCAAGAGAAGTGGTCAAAAATTCAACAATAAGCTTGCCAGGAGCTTGTGGATGGCTGCCAAAAGCGCCTTATTGCAGTGAAACTTGCCAAGGGACATGTAACCACAAAAAATAACATTGCTGTATGTATACTTTTGACCCAGCAGGTTTGGTCACATTTCCAGTAGACCCATAATAAATTCATAAAAGAACCAAACTTCATGAATGTTTTTTGTGACCAACAAGTATGTGCTCCAATCACTCTATCACAAAAAAAATAAGAGTTGTAGAAATGATTGGAAACTCAAGACAACCATGACATTATGTTCTTTATAAGTGTATGTGAACTTTTGACCACGACTGTACATAGTGCGGTGCCAGTCCCTACATATATAGTACACAACAGACTTTGCCTTTTGATTTCAATCTAAATATTTAAAATCATAAATAAACAACACATTGTCCTTGTTCAGTCAATAAGTTAGGAGGAGTGCTTTTCCAAGGAATGTTGGCTATTGGTAATTTCATGGAAATATTGCTCCTAAGAAAATGCCTTGGGACATCTAAATTGGAGGCACTCTTATTTTCCTGTTAAATACCTCCTGGATTAAGTGTGGCATACAACCTTACTCAAAACATGAACGAAAGGATGGCTTTCAGATCTGGCATTTTACAGTGCGGAAAAGACATACTACTTTGCTGTCATGTGAATGAATGGAAGAGGCACTTAGTGAAAGAAGAGGTGGCCTTTTCCCTCTGGTGTGTAATTCGAAGGTGAAGGCACGGATCGCAGCTTTATCAAACTCTCCGAATGGCTAAACGCAAAAGATGAATGCTGAAAGTCCTAATCATCAATATATTAATAGAATAGAAATGTGAGGAAGGCTGGAATAAACAGGAGAGGAGAGGCAAGTAAGATACATGTTCCTCCATAATCACATTGTTACATTAAAAGCAGGTAAAGTCAAAGAACAAAACAAATCTCGTCAGCCCTTTTTCAATTCTACAGACATGTGAAGGGTTGTTAACATCCCCTTCGCTTCTTTGCCTGATGGGGTGAAAGAGATTTCCTGCTCCCCGGGATGGAGGAGACCTCATTTTTATATATGAAGAGCCGTGAACACCACTGAATGACACACTACAAAGGTTGGGTGTGCTGCTGCCCTTTCTCTCTTAAATGGTACGTTGGCATTTAGCTTCACACGTGTCAGCAAACCACACACCTCTCAAGTATTTGGGCCCAAAATGTGTGGCAGTGTGTGCGTCCATCTTAAAACAGGACTTCTTTTTTTTTTTTCTTTTTTTTTTTTTTTAAATCAGCTTCTGAGAAACAGTAAGAGTGAAGGCAGGTGTGTCTACCTGTGAGTGCGTTGGAGTTAAAACGAGGAACGAGACAGAGCAGCAAGAGAACAAATTCACATGCACACATTGCATTTCACAGAAACATCATTTACATTTTGAGTCCATATTATGTTAATTTGGAGTGGCCTCTCCACATAATTCTATTACACAGATTGCTCTTCCATGTCATCCGGGGCAGAATCATAATTTCACCAGGAACACACACCTGCTGTTGAGCACCACAACATTTTTGAAAACAAGTGCATCAAATCAATGTGTGTTGTGTGTGTGTGTGACAGAGATGACGGGCTTGGAGCAACTTGTCTTAAAGGGGCCCTATTATGCAAAACCACATTTTCCTTACCTGGCGGTACCTACGTTTGTGTGTCCCAAAAATGTTAAATCAAACCATTGGAGAAATGGCGGAGATATTCATCAAATGTGGTTAGAGTGTTCGCCCTGATATCGGAAGGTCGTGAGTTCAAACCCCGGCCGAGTCATACCAAAGACTATAAAAATGGGACCTATTACCCCCTTGCTCGGCACTCAGCATCAAGGGTTGGAATTGGGGGTTAAATAACCAAAACATTATTCCCGGGCGTGGCCACTGCTGCTGCTCACTGCTCCCCTCACCTCTCAGGGGGTGAACAAGGGGATGGGTCAAATGCAGAGGACAAATTTCACCACACCTATTGTGCGTGTGACTATCATTGTCAATCAATCAATCAATGTTTATTTATATAGCCCTAAGTCGCAAGTGTCTCAAAGGGCTGCACAAGCCACAACGACATCCTCGGTTCAGATCCCACATCATTGGTACTTTAACTTCCATCCATCCATCCATTTTCTCCCGCTTAATCCCTTCGGGGTCACGGGGGGCGCTGGAGCCTATCTCAGCTACAATCGGGCGGAAGGCGGCGTACACCCTGGACAAGTCACCACCTCATCGCAGGGCCAACACAGATAGACAGACAACATTCACACTCACATTCACACTCTCGGGACAATTTAGTGTTGCCAATCAACCTATCCCCAGGTGCATGTCTTTGGAGGTGGGAGGAAGCCGGAGTACCCGGAGGGAACCCACGCAGTCACGGGGAGAACATGCAAACTCCACACAAAAAGATCCTGAACCCGGGATTGAACCCAGGACTGCTCCGGACCTTCGTATTGTGAGGCAGACGCACTAACCCCTCTTACACCGTGCTACCCGTACTATAACTTTTTAACTTTAAATAATCTTGCCTTTCTAATACAGACCAAGTACCACTCATATTTCCTCTATCCAGCCATTTGGAACCTGCTCTTTCCTGCAACGTTTTCTTCCCTGTGACGTCAGCGCATATCACCATATATGGTAGAAATTAACCCCGACGCTGTAATCAATAAGTTCTTCTTTTTTTATATCCTCTTGTTGAGGAGCAGACTACCTCGTACATGCACATGTATCATCCCCTGTTGCCATTTCTAACACAAAGTAGAGTAGAGTTCAAACTTATATCTGTCAGTAGACTCCATATGGAAGCGCTAAAAACTACAGCATGGATGACAGGGAGAAGACGTAGACGAAGTTGATGCACATTTCTGACCAAAGAACAACCAATACATGTTATGTAGACCACAACAAAGTATTTTAAATGTAGAAAAAAATCAAACTATGACCCTTTTAACCACTTTTAACTACAAACCCTGTTTCCATATGAGTTGGGAAATTGTGTTAGATGTAAATATAAACGGAATACAATGATTTGCAAATCCTTTTCAACCCATATTCAATTGAATGCACTACAAAGACAAGATAATTGATGTTCAAACTCATAAACTTTATTTATTTTTTTGCAAATAATAATTAACTTAGAATTCCATGGCTGCAACACGTGCCAAAGTAGTTCGGAAAGGGCATGTTTACCACTGTGTTACATGGCCTTTCCTTTTAACAACACTCAGTAAACGTTTGGGAACTGAGGAGACACATTTTTTAAGCTTCTCAGGTGGAATTGTTTCCCATTCTTGCTTGATGTACAGCTTAAATTGTTCAACAGTCCGGGGGTCTCCGTTGTGGTATTTTAGGCTTTAAAATGCGCCACACATTTTCAATGGGAGACAGGTCTGGACTACAGGCAGGCCAGTCTAGTACCCGCACTCTTTTATTATAAAGCCACGTTGATGTAACACGTGGCTTGGCATTGTCTTGCTGAAATAAGCAGGGGCGTCCAAGGTAACGTTGCTTGGATGGCAACATATGTTGCCATCACTTTGTATCAGTCCATCTTAGATGAGCTCAGGCCCAGTGAAGCCGACAGCGTTTCTTGGTGTTGTTGTTAAACGGTTTTCGCCTTGCATAGGAAAGTTTTAACTTGCACTTACAGATGTAGCGACCAACTGTAGTTACTGACAGTGGGTTTCTGAAGTGTTCCTGAGCCCATGTGGTGATATCCTTTACACACTGATGTCGCTTGTTGATGCAGTACAGCCTGAGGGAACGAAGGTCACGGGCTTAGCTGCTTATGTGCAGTGATTTCTCCAGATGGTGAAATCCCTAAATTCCTTGCAGTAGCTGGTTGAGAAACGTTTTTCTTAAACTGTTCAACAATTTGCTCACGCATTTGTTGACAAAGTGGTGACCCTCGCCCCATCCTTGTTTGTGAATGACTGAGCGTTTCATGGAATCTACTTTCATACCCAATCATGGCACCCACCTGTTCCCAATTTGCCTGTTCACCTGTGAGATGTTCCAAATAAGTGTTTGATGAGCATTCCTCAACTTTATCAGTATTTATTGCCACCTTTCCCAACTTCTTTGTCACGTGTTGCTGGCATCAAATTCTAAAGTTAATGATTATTTGCAGTTTGAACATCAAATATGTTGTCTTTGTAGCATATTCAACTGAATTTGGGTTGAAAATGATTTACAAATCATTGTATTCCGTTTATATTTACATCTAACACAATTTCCCAACTTATATGGAATTGGGGTTTGTACTTGTGTATCAATTCTTTTAAAAAACGGAATATGCAGGAAATGAATGGGTCCTCGGTTTATGATGTTTTGTGGTGACAGAAATGCACCCGTTATTTATTTTAAAACAAAAAATGTTTCTGTAAACACAATATTCACTCAAAAACTCGTTACAGTGCGCGCCGGAGGAAGAATACTGTAAGTGCCACAAGAAGAAAGAGATTGCAATGTGTATGTGTTGGGCAAAAAAGTGTGTCTGCATAACACAATATCCTTAGTAGAGCTGTCAGTTTGATCAGATTAACTACAGTTTACATATTCATTAATCATGATCAATCCAAAATGACGGTCCATGTGGATGAAGCAGATGCACTCTCTCCAGTTCACCAATTGCAACTAAGTCTGAAATATGCCAATTTTGGCTATGTTCACGGCACGCTGAAGGTCAATTGCAAATGTTTTAATCGAATCAAACTTTATTGATAAAGCGCTTTTAATACATAAATGAAATTCAATACAAAGTGCTTTACAGACTGAAAAAGGAACTGCACTTTTTGGGGGAATTTTGCCTATCCTTCACAATCCTTATGTAAGACAAGCACACACAGTTTTCTTTTTTATGCACTCTAACGACTTAATAAATGTGAGCAAGTGTCAGCTTACAATGGAGCCTATGGAAGTCGCTCTATTCTGCCTATAAAGCGCTTAAAAAACATCCAAACACTTCCATCAACACTGTAATTAAGTATTTATGTAATGTAGTAACAGGCACATTTTTAATAACATGTAATATTTACATATTTTGCTCATTTTAAGCATTGATGCATTATTTTTAAAAATGCATCACAATGTTTACTTTTTCCTTGAACAGCGTCACTGATTAGTCACACTCACACTGTACATGTGAGACAGACATAATTAAACATGACTTACTGTACAATGTCTTCTCTCACTGGGATACCGACTGTTAGGATGTTAATATATTCCCGTTCAGATAAAGAATGACTCATAATCATTCTGAGTAGCTCTCAGAAGAAAAAAATTTGGAAATGTTTGTGTTAGACTATGTTTTCACTGCAGGTCATCCATCCATCCATCTTCTTCCGCTTATCCGAGGTCGGGTCGCGGGGGCAGCAGCTGAAGCAGGGATGTCCTGGCTTCCCTCTCCCCAGCCACTTCGTCCAGCTCCTCTCGGGGGATCCCGAGGCGTTCCCAGGCCAGCCGGGAGACATAGTTTTCCCAAGGTGTCCTGGGTCTTCCCCGTGGCCTCCTACCGGTCGGACTTGCCCGAAACACCTCCCTAGGGAGGCGTTCGGGTGGCATCCTGACCATATGCCCAAACCACCTCATCTGGCTCCTCTCGATGTGGAGGAGCAGCGGCTTTACTTTGAGCTCCTCCCGGATGACAGAGCTTCTCACCCTATCTCTAAGGGAGAGCCCCGCCACCCGGCAAAGGAAGCTCATTTCGGCCGCTTGTACCCGTGATCTTGTCCTTTCGGTCATGACCCAAACCTCATGACCATAGGTGAGGATGGGAACGTAGATCGACCGGTAAATTGAGAGCTTTGCCTTCCGGCTCAGCTCCTTCTTCCCCACAATGGATCGATACAGCGTCCGCATTACTGAAGACGCCGCACCGATCCGCCTGTCGATCTCACGATCCACTCTTTCCTCACTCGTGAATGAGACTCAGAGGTACTTGAACTCCTCCACTTGGGGCAGGGTCTCCTCCCCAACCCGGAGATGGCACTTCACACTTTTCCGGGCGAGAACCATGGACTCGGAATTGGAGGTGCTGATTCCCATCCCAGTCGCTTCACACTCGGCTGCGAACTGATCTAGTGAGAGCTGAAGATCTTGGCCAGATGAAGCCATCAGGACCACATCATCTGCAAATAGCAGAGACCTAATCCTGCAGCCACCAAACCAGATCCCCTCAACGCCTTGACTGCTCCTACAAATTCTGTCCATAAAAGTTATGAACAGAATCGGTGACAAAGGGCAGCCTTGGCGGAGTCCAATCCTCACTGGAAACGGGTCCGACTTACTGCCGGCAATGCGGACCAAGCTCTGACACTGATCATACAGGGAGCGGACCGCCACAATCAGACAGTTCGTTACCGCATACTCTCTGAGCACTCCCCACAGGACTTCCCGGGGTACACGGTCGAATGCCTTCTCCAAGTCCACAAAGCACATGTAGACTGGTTGGGCAAACTCCCATGCACCCTCAAGGACCCTGCCGAGAGTATAGAGCTGGTCCACAGTTCCACGACCAGGACGAAAACCACACTGTTCCTCCTGAATCCGAGGTTCGACTATCCGGCGTAGCCTCCTCTCCAGTACACCTGAATTGACCTTACCGGGAAGGCTAAGGAGTAACTGTAAATTGTAATTGACTGCAGGTCAGTTACAATTTTTTTCCCATTTGTGACATTTCACGTCAATGTGAACAGTACAATTACAATTTTGAGTATGTGGTTCCAAATCCGATATGTATCCGATGCAACTGCAGTCTGGACATTTTGGTCGTGTTCACCAATGACAAACATCACATTCCTTGATATTGAGACCAACCGAAATCAGTGTGTGAGATCATGTTTTTCTGCGGATCACTTTACAGACTCTTGTTGTTCTTTTTAGATATACAATGTTTTTCCTTTTTGTAATATAAAGGACTACATAAAAAGATTGCATTGAATCAAAAAAAAAAAAAAAAATCATAATTGGGTAGCATTCCCTGCAGTGTTAACGTAGCCTTAAATGTCATTATAATAGCCTAACATTGTCATCGTCATTCATTCAGTCATTTGATTTTTTTTTTTTTTAAGAACATTATGCTTCCCTGTGGTCTGCAAAGGGCCATGCTCACTGGCCCCTCCATCTCTCTCAGCAAGTAGGTATCATGAATGAAGTGGCCTTCTCATGGATATTGACTCGCCTGTCAGCTGGCCTGCCACACTCCCTAATAGGAGTCATTGGTCTTGGCTTAAGACCTGGCTGAGCACAGGCTGGGGAAAAAAAAGAAAACTGTTATATGTGTCGTTCTGCTTCTGTGGAAAAAAAAACACCTTATTGTGAGATGATTAAACTACTTTATAATGTGGCAATAGAAAATATGTTGGTTTAAAAACGTACAATATTTGTAGCACAGTGATGCCAAATTCTAATCAACTCACCTAAAATGTATGTCCTAGTAGCATCTCTTATATTTGAACAAACTCCAACCATGCACTCACAAAACAGTAGGACTTTTATCCAGGGCAAATTTCAGGATGAACTTAAAATGTAATAAAACCTTTAAAGGTTTGATCACTTTTTTTTTACTTTAAAAGCACACGTTCATCTGAGGAATATTGTAGTACTTTTAGCACAAGAGCTGAACTCCAAAATTTACAACAAGTAATATTTTAACAAGTTTTATATATATATATATATATATATATATATATATATATATATATATATATATATATATATATATATATATATATATATGTTTTTGTTGGGGTTTGTCAGTCAATTACAGTAGTTAGTAACAGCACACGGGTCCTAAATGGGTGTCAAAGTGTACCAACTTGTCGGAATATCTACTTAGACTTCTTCTGTGCAGGTGAGATGCATGATTTATTATCTAGAATAAATTCACAGGGAGCAAAGAAGCAAGGAATCAGCAGACCACTCGATGTCGTAAACATAGGGACACTGGCCTGTGATCACGGCGCCGCTATAGATAGTTTGTCTGTGTTAGCGCTTCTAACAACAATATCACTAATACTTGGTTAATATTCAGAAGTCACAAAATGAAAGTATTGTTGGCGCTTTTTGAATGGTTATTCATTGGATTTTATTGGCGAAATAGTGGAGCTCCCATTGGCTCCGCTGATTCAATAATAAGAATTGCATTAAAAAAAAAAAAAAAAAAATCATAATCATAATGATTGTGAATGACAGGCAAAATTAAAAAAAAAGGGCAGTTCCCCTTTAAATGACTATTGTAACGACATGTGAGTGTTAAAGGTGCCATATGTAATCATTTCATGTCAAGTCATCATTAAATGGCCCTGATTTGTCAAAAGGCATGGATAAATCATGTTCTTTTCGAAGACCTTTATAACTAATAACGGTAATTCAGCCGGGATATGCTCATTTCAAAATTAGATTGACAGCCCCAAAATATTGTTATTGTTTTCATTTCAATGCCCTGCCCTCCACCGTTTGACCAATTAGAAAGTCCGTGAGTGTGGCACATCCAGGTTACTGCCGCTGGTAAAGTTACTAAACATGTCAGACCTTAGTACATCTAAAAGGCGTCGTTTCGATTCTCAACTTATTCATGACAAAGCCAGGAACAAAACAAGGATTTGTTTCAGGGATGCCTTTTAAAGATGGAGACGATTGAAGGCGGAGAAGATATAGTACCGTATTTTTTGGACTATAGGGCACACTCAAAATCCTTTCATTTCCTCAAAACTCGACAGTGCACCTTATAACCCGGTGTGCCTAATGTACGAAATAGGTTTGGTTGTGCTTACCGACCTCGAAGCTATTTTATTTGGTACATGGTGAAATGATAAATGTGACCAGTAGATGGCAGTCACATATAAGATATACATGTAGACTGCATTACGACTCAAGTAAACAACACCACAATTGTACATGTCCCATTGAAAATATAGAACAAAAATCTATCAAAATGGTTTAGTACGACTTTGGTAAACGATGAAGCCGCACCGCTTGATGGATTGTTGTGCTTCAACATATGAGTATTATTATGGTGTGTGTATAAGGTAAGACATATTATCTGGCGTTTTGTTTAGCAATATTATACAAAAGCAACTTTTCTTACCTTCTGGTACCTGCTGATCTGTTTTTGGGAGCTGCATAAGTCCTGAAAATTTGCGCACTTCCACCTTTGTAGTTGGTAGTCGATAAGCTTCTTCTTTTTCTCTATCTTCCTGATTGGGACAAGCATCCTCTGCTGTTGCCATTTCTAGTGTAGTAGTGTAAAGTAGTGTAAAGTTCTTACTTATATCTGTCAGTAGACCCGCCATGAAAGCGCTAAAACATACCGGTGTAGTGAGTTTACATTAATCACCCAAGGAACTTTAGTTTTTAGAGAGTTCCAGTCTGACGGTTTTTCACAGGACACTTTTCCGGCCTTGTTGTTGCACTAGTGAGCCACGGATGAGGAGATGCTGCTCCGTTATTGATTTAAGTAAAGTCTGAATGTTATTAAAACCGATAGCTCCATCTTTTGACACTTCCTCCACTTCCGTCCTTGCACGCTACACCGCTACAACAAAGATGATGGGGAGAAGACGCTGCCGAAGGTGAGCCACATAAATAAGGCCGCCCGCAAAACGGCGCATCCTGAAGCAACTGTCAGAAAGTGGCTTGATGATGGTCTGTAAAACATAATCTGTGCAACATTTTGACCAAAGAAACTCCATTACATGTTATGTAGACCACAAGGAAATGTTTTAATTTAGAAAAATAAATAAATAATATGACTCCTTTAATGCGCCTTTTGTATGAAAATAGACCTGACTCGACCCGCTCATAGGCTGTGAGCCTTATAATCCGGTGCGTCCTATGGTCCGGAAAACACAGTACTATGTGATGTATAATAAATTATATATTATTATTTATAATTATTTTGATGGTGGTCCGTGCAGTCAAACTAGACATTTTAGCAGGGTAATGCCAACCATCTGTCCCGACTCCCGACAAAAATATTATTGCGTAACTTTACAAATACATTTGGCTAATCGACATCAGTAAAATGTGGCATAATTACTTAGTAAACCATCTTGCAAGAAGCATAAACAAGAGAAACCTACAGCGTAGGACTTGTCGATTGCCATTTGAAGTTCCTTGGAGTAGGATTCGGATTTGGCTGCGTATCTGGCAACCCCAGTTATGGAGAGTTGGAGGAGACTGCAGAATTTTGATCGTTATTGCAGTACCATTTCTGGCCACATTACTACATATGGCACCTTTAATGTGTATGGTCATGTGTTATTGACGTTTGGCAATAAAAGTTAAAAAGAATGTGATACTTTGTGACTTTTTCTGAACGCAACTACAAAATAAGCTAAAAAGCGACAAATTCAGTAATTATTTTTAGAGCGCACAGAGATAGTACAAGTGCTACAATACAAGTACATTATATTTGCTTTAATGCAATAGTTTAATGACTGTTGCTTTATTTACTACAATATTTTGTGCATTTCAAAGATAATATCTGCTCTCCTGTGCTTGGGGGGGCCTCCTCTTCAAAAAGCTGATCAATCACAGCTCTGCGGTCTGTGTCGTCAACGACACAAAGCTAGGATTTTTGGGAGGTGCACGCAAGGCTCGCAGGAAGGTATGCAAGAGGAGGGGGCAATACAGCGTCGCTTATGAAAGTTACGTGACGCAAGAGTATACACCAGGCTTAACTATTTTGTTTTTCTGTGTCTAAGTCTTGTGTCAAGTGCACTTCCTAGTTGTATTTGGCTGCTTGGAACATAAAAAAATATTTCTACTTGGGGCGCCATTTTCTATCTTCTGCATTCTGGGATCACGACTACCGCAATCATGCAACCCCGCAGTGACACTCAACTTCTGAGTGTGTGTATGCTAGAGACAAAGAGAGTGGATAACTGATAAGAGTTTTCAATCCGTTTATTCAATTTTGCAAGAGATGGGGTCCGGCGGAGGTCTGTGCTTTTTAGTTACTTGCTCTGACTCTTCCCCTTTGAGAACATCCTGTTTTTTCAGCCTTACAATGGTGAGGTACTGTTGAACAAGTGTTTGATGCCACGAAAATGGGTACAAATAGGTAAGACAACTTGGTTTTACATAATCGGTCCCCTTTAAATAATGTGTGGTATTTTAGCAACCAATCAGACCTAAGAATCTTAAAAAAGGTTGGGGAGGTTGAGGCTTTACCCATCAGGCCCCTATTCTGTGAAACAATTTTCCTGACTCAGTTCAGGGTACAGACACCTTATTTTCCTCTGGACTTGACTTAAAACTTTTTTTTTGTTAGAGTTTATGGTCAGGACAGACTAAATCGACTGTAATCAAGCTTTAAGGTTTGCACTGTCTCTCTCCGTCTTAACCCAACTGTTTTTCTTCCTTATAGAGAGTTTTCTCTTGTTTCTATCACCAAGTGCTTGCTTGTTGGGTTTAGTTGGTTTTCTTTAATGTATGAAGAGTGTAAGCCATTTTCCAGAGATTATTATTTTGTCCGCATTACGTGTCACATCCACATCTTACCAGATCTTTCCAGACCCTCGGTTACTGAAGCTTGGTTCTAGATCTACTCAATATCTAAATTACTTTGAGCAAAATGGTCAACTATGTTTGCTTGTATTGCTCTGCAATACAAATGTTGGGTTTCTGCAAGCAGAACCGGAATTGGCATAAGACACACAAAACCACCCAGAATGTGGTGTGACTGTACTGTATGTCCTGCAAAAGAAGCAAAGATATCACCGCAAAGGTTCGTTTCCTGGCTTTTTGCCAGATGGTCCTCGGGTCACTGCCCAGTTGAGTGTTTGCCTGTCAGGGAGATAGAAAGGCTGTGCTTCACTTTCTAATAGAAGATGATTGCCAAGTCCTTTACAAATCAATAGGATAAAGGACACAAGTGTTAAAACAACATACAAGACACCTCGCATTCTTGCAAGCTAAGAAAGAATGATTCTAAGCTTCACACTGCATGATAGGATGTCCATTTCTGATTTTCTTTGGTCAAATCTGTTTATTACAAAAAAATGTGAATGCAAACTGACCCGCATGCAGACACCTTGTCCAAATCTCCCCAAACTTGTCCCAATCATTAATTACACATTAATAACATAGAAACTATAAAACGCTGATCATTTAAAAACAATAATGGCGCAAACAAACATTTTCTCTGCACAAACCAGGACAAATGTAGCATAGACGATTGGGACAAGTTTGGAGAGATTTGGACAAGTTGGGGGTGCCAACTTCACAGGGGTGAATCACAAAATGTTAAAAACTATAAGAGTCAAACAAAACATTTTTGCTGCACAGATGTAGCACAAACCAATCGGACATGTTTGGGAAGATTTTGACATCGTTGTGGGAGGTGGATCTAGTTAGGGTTAAGAACATGTAAATGTCACGTTAATAACATAAAACTATAAAATGTTAATAACTTAACAATTAGAATAGTTCAACCAAAAACGTTTGTGGCAAAAACAATTGGGACTGATATGGGGAGGTTCTTAATGTTGGGGGGAGTGATTATGAATATTTAAGACTTGAAGGGCAACTTCACTTTTTTTTAAATGTTGCCTGTCGTTCACAATCTTTATTAAAGACATGACGACAAATAATTTTTTTTCAGATGCATTGTAAATATTAAATAGGCGTAAATAAAAGCCTGCTTACAGCGGAGCCAATGGGAGCTCCACTGTTCTGCCCATAAAATCTGAAAAATAACCATTCAAAAAGTTCCATCCATCCATCCATTTTCTATCGCTTGTCCCTTTCAGGGTCGCGGGGGGTGCTGGAGCCTATCTCAGCTGCATTCGGGCGGAAGGCGGGGTACCCCCTGGACAAGTCGCCACCTCAACAAAATTCAATTTACATTTTGAGACTTGAATACTAACCAAGTATTGGTAATATTGTTATTTTAAGCGCTAACACAGAAACTATTTAGCGGCGTAGTGATTACTTCCGTGTTGTCTATGTTTACATCATCTAGTGGTCTGCTGCTTCCTTGCTTTCCTCCTCCCTGTAAGTTTATTGCAGATCAAAAATCATGCATCCCACCTGAAAAAGAGATGGATGAGGAGATAATCCAACAAGGTGGGACACTTTGACAGCCATTTAGGACCTGGAACTGGCAAGAACGACACAGAAAGTGCTTGTTCATTTGCAACACAAATTAATGGAACATGTTTGGGGATGATTCATATTGTAGTGCTGGGGGGTGTTTTTGGATGGATGGCTATAGCAAAGTGTCTCTGATCAAATCCTGATATTATAAATCCTATATCCTTTTTTTTTCTACAAAATGATTGTTTTTACGTTACAAACAGCACTCTGCTGTGTGGTGGAAAAAAGGGTGTGTGTATGTACGTGCATGTCCTTGTGTGTGTGTGTGTGTGTGTGTGTGTGTGTGTGTGTGTGTGTGTGTGTGTGTGAGTGAGTGTGTGTGAGTGTGTGTGTGTGTGTGCGTTGTGCACGCGTGGGTCCATATGAGAGGTCCATTTGGAGATCGCAAAAAGACATTGCCTGACCAGGGCTCAGAAAATCTGCAGAGACTCCTCCCACCCCCACCAAGGACTGTTTTCACTGCTGGACTCCAGAAAGAGGTTCCACAGCCTCCGTAGCAGAACCTCCAGGTTCTGTAACAGCTTCTTTTCTCAGGCTGTAAGACTCTTGAACGCATTAAAATAATCCCCTCAATTCCCCCCAAAATAGATTAACTCGCTGGAATAAAAAAGACAATATAACATACATCCATAAACGTGGATGCATATGCAAAAGTGCAATATATTTATCTGTACAGTAATCTATTTATTTATATCTGCACCGTATCGGCACATTTTTCTTCAAGTACCTCCTTATTGTGCATCTTGAAACAGCCACACCACAATTTTTCAGAGTCCTGTATTTCATCTGAAGTTATTTGTGGATTTTTCTTTGCATCTCAAACAATTTTCCTGGCAGTTGTGGCTGAAATCTTTGCTGGTCTACCTGAATCCCTTATTTTCCACTTCTTAACCAGCATTTGAACACGGCTGATTGGCATTCTCAATTCCTTGGATATCTTTTTATACCCCTTTCTGTGCCAGCAATTGCTGGTTACTGGGGTTCCACCTTCTACCATCCTAGTCACGTCCGTTGTGTCCTTGGGCAAGACACTTCACCCCTTGCTCCTGATGGCTGCTGGTTAGCGCCTTGCATGGCAGCTCCCGCCATCAGTGTGTGAATGTGTGTGTGAATGGGTAAATGTGGAAATACTGTCAAAGCGCTTTGAGTACCTTGAAGGTAGAAAAGCGCTATACAAGTATAACCCATTTATCATTTATTTCCTGCTTTATGCAGTTCAATTACCTTTTCTTGCAGATCCTTTGACAATTATTTTGCCTTCCCCATGACTCAGAATCCAGAAACATCTGTGCAGCACTGGATGAAAGATGCAATGGTCTGTCAGAAGCCCAGAAACTCACTGACCTTTTATACACACACATTAATTACAAACAAACAAGGTCACAGGTGAGGATTGGAACCTTGATTAGCCATTGAAACCTGTTTATGTCAACTTTTGTGCATGTTACCAGATCAAAGTCACTGCGGTATGTAAACTTTTGTTCAGGGTCATTTGGGTACTTTCTTTTGTCATTTTGATTTAAAAAGAGTAAACACAGTTGTTTGCCAATAAATAGCTTCACACAACCACTAAGCATGAGTGGAAGAAAGGTTTTTGTGTTATCATTCATATTCTCTGAAGAATGGCCAAGAAATCATAAATTCTCCCAGGGTATGTAAACTTATGAGCACAACTGTATATATATATATATATATATATATATATATATATATATATATATATATATATATACACACAGTAGTTAAATATATATATATATATATATATATGCCCACCTGAAGACCCCAGTGAAGCTTTTGCCCCTAACTCCCCACCCCCCACTCAACACTAACTGCTGATTAATCTGAGGGATTGTACTATCTAGTCCTACGAGCTCAACTGATAAACTGGAGAAATCCAGTGACTGCTGTGAAAAGGCAGCTGACAACTAGGGAAAGACCTTGTGACA
The DNA here is from genome assembly GCF_033978685.3 of Nerophis lumbriciformis. Lineage (NCBI taxonomy): Eukaryota > Metazoa > Chordata > Actinopteri > Syngnathiformes > Syngnathidae > Nerophis > Nerophis lumbriciformis. The sequence continues at coordinate 45,342,232 of NC_084549.2, read as the reverse complement.
GCTTGGAAAGACAGCTGACAGGAGGGAAAGACCCCGACGGGGCTGTCATGGACTAGCTATCCATGATGGCAGGCTCTGTCGCTTAATAAGTAGACAAAGGCCACCCCTCATTGCTACGACACGCCCAAAGAGAAAAATACCCCCAGAGTCTGCGAGAGCGGGGGCGGAAGAAGACTCATCGGCTGAACACCCGGCAAATGACCCTGGATTGAACACGACGACGAAACAGATAATCAGCACAGAACAAGCAACATCAGCTGAAGGACAAGAGCGCCAAGTATGCAGCTGTGGCTGGTCCAAAATAACATCCATCAGAGGCCTTAAAATACATCAAGGGCGGATGAAGTGCTTGAAGAAAACAAAGCCAGGACCTCGCATTGATCTCTATCTTTTGAGAGAAAGGTCAAGTCAGGCGAGTGAAGCTCAGCGGCAGGATTTAACCCACAGTCCACCGAGCATCAATAACCCAGAGGCTGAAAGTAATTCAAGCACTACATCAGAGATTGTGGAACCAAGCCACTTACAACCTGCTTTGGAGAAGAACATGCAAGGCCACAGACCTCATGTGAAGTGGCCAAAGTCCAGCAGCAAGAAAGAGTGGGGAATAATCGATGCAGACCTGATCAAGATCCTGGACGGAATCAAAGGAACGGTGGAGAAGAAACTGGAGAAGATGGGAGATCTGATCTACTCCTATGGAGCAGAAAGATTCGGAACACACCTGACAGGGAAAAAGGACATGCCATCAACAACCCCTCCAAAGTCCAGAAGGCAAAAGGAAATCGAACGACTGGTCAAAGAGAGAAGGGTTTTGAGAAAGGAATGGAAGAGAGCCTCACTGGAGGAAAGAGTGGGCATTGACCTCCTGCAAACAGACCTGAAGGGACACCTGGGAAGATTGCGGAGAGCTGAAAACCTCAGGACTCGACGCAAGAGGAAGGAAAGGGCGAGAACATCCTTCTACAAGGACCCTTTCAGATTTGTGAAAGGCCTCTTCACAAAGGAAAAGAGTGGATCACTTAAGGTGCCAAAGACCAACTGGAAGACCACTTGAAAACCACTCACACAGACAGTCAAAGATTCGAACAGAGAGAGATACCATCAGACATGCCACCAATACCTCAACCAGAACACCAGCTGGACGACAGTCCCCCAAGGTGGAGTGAGGTTGAGGAAGCAGTGAGGAAATCAAGGGCAGCTTCAGCTCCAGGACCAAATGGAGTACCATATCAGCTGTACAAAAATTCCCCAAATGTCTTACGCTTTCTGTGGAGGCAGATGAAGGTGATGTGGACGAAGCAAACCATCCCAAAAGTGTGGCGCAGAGCTGGGGGAGTGTTAATCCCAAAGGAAAAAGATGCCTCAAACATCGATCAATTCCGGCAAATCAACCTGGTAAACGTTGAAGGGAAGGTCTTCTTTAGCATCGTTGCTAAAAGGATGACAACGTACCTGAAGCAAAACAGCTTGATTGATACATCCGTGCAGAAAGCTGGAATACCTGGTTTCTCAGGCTGCTTGGAGCATACAAGCATGATATGGCACCAAATCCAATCTGCCAAGAGGGAAGGAAGAGACCTGCACGTCTTATTCCTAGACCTAGCCAATGCTTTTGGATCCGTCCCTCATTCTCTCATCTGGACAGCCTTCAACTTCTTCCACATCCCAAATACCATCACAAACCTGGTGAAAAACTACTTCCGTGATCTGCAATTCTGTGTCAAAACAACAGAATACACAACATCATGGCAATCTCTGGAAGTGGGAATAATGGCTGGATGTACCATCTCCCCTCTAGCCTTCACCATGGCAATGGAAGTGATCATTCGAGCTTCCAAATGGGTTGTGGGTGGAGAACGTCTGAAAGGGGGACAGCGTCTACCTCCCATCCGTGCCTACATGGACGACATGACCACCTTGACCTCAACCGTTGCATGCACTAAACATCTGCTGGGAAAGCTTCATGCCAACATCACATGGGCACGGATGAAGTTTAAACCCAGCAAGTCCAGGAGCATATCTATCGTCAAGGGGAAACTCATGGACCAGAGGTTCTACATCGAGGATACTCCCATTCCGTTGGTGTCAGAGCTGCCAGTCAAGAGTCTAGGGCGATTATACAACGCAAGTCTCAAAGACTCGGACCAGAGCAATCAGCTGAGGGAAGAAACCATCAAAGGCCTTGTCCGCATTGACAAGACCTTACTTCCTGGCAAGTTGAAACTGTGGTGCCTACAGTTTGGATTGCTCCCCCGTTTGATGTGGCCACTAACGGTCTATGAGATCCCCATGTCCAAAGTCGAGAAGCTGGAGAGAACAGTCAGTGCATACATCAAGAAGTGGCTTGGCATTCCACGGTGCCTCAGTAACATCGGCCTATATGGTCATGGTGCCCTGGAACTGCCCATCTCTAGCCTCACGGAGGAGTTTAAATGCACCAAGGTGAGGCTGAGCATGACACTGACTGAGTCTCAAGATGAGGTGATCCGAGCGGTTGCTCCCAGACTGACAACCGGGAGAAAATGGATCCCATCTGAGGCCGTGCAACAAGCCAAATCTGCTCTCAGGCATGGAGACATAGTGGGACAAGTGCAGCACGGAAGAGGTGGGTTTGGACTTGGGGCTAGTCGACCCACATGGCACAAGGCGACATCAGCCCAGAGGAAAAAGCTGGTGGTTGATCAGGTTCGACAACAAGAGGAGGCAGACAGATGTGCAACAGCAGTGGCACAGTCCAAACAGGGACAGTGGACTAGCTGGGAAAACCTGGAGCATCGTAAGCTCACATGGAAGGATCTGTGGGAAATGGAAGGGAGCCAAATCAGCTTCATCATCAGAGCCACCTACGATGTTCTTCCCACACCCAAGAACTTAAACCAATGGTTTGGAGAAGATCCTTCTTGTGCACTCTGTCAAACCCCTGCAACACTCAATCACATCCTCACCGGCTGTAAAATCAGTTTGTCTCAAGGCCGCTACACCTGGAGGCACAACCAGGTCTTGAGACAACTGGCGATCACTCTGGAGGAAAGGAGAAATAACAACAAGGCCCTCCCTCCCCCAATCCCTAGTCACCCAATCACCACTCAGTTTGTAAGAGCAGGACAACTCCCACCAAAACCATCTGCAAGAGTGGAGGCAACCCTTCTGGACTCTGCCCGGGACTGGAAAATGCAGGTTGACTTGGACCACAAACTCATCTTTCCGCCTGAAATCATTACAACCAGCTTCAGGCCGGACCTGGTCTTGTGGTCAACCTCCCAGAAGATTGTGCTCATTGTTGAACTAACTGTACCATGGGAAGCAGCAGTTGGTGAGGCATATGAGCGCAAACAACTGAGGTATGCGGACATAGCAGCCGAGGCAGAGCAGCGCGGCTGGCGTGCCCGAGTGCTTCCAGTTGAAGTCGGGTGCAGAGGCTTTGTTGCTACGTCCACAACCAAGCTCCTCAAAGGAATGGGATTAAGAGGTCAGGCCTTCCGGCGGGCTGTCAAATCGCTGTCGGATGCGGCTGAACGAGGTAGCAGATGGATATGGTTCAAGAGAAAGGACCCAAACTGGGCTGCTAAATGACATCTAGGGGTAAAGGCAGAGGGGGGCACACCTGGGACGCCAGATGTCGCCGTTGAGCCCTCCGGAGGTGTCGTGGGCCTATCAACGAAACACCAATGAAGGAGGGTGCCCACCTGAAGACCCCAGTGAAGCTTTTGCCCCTAACTCCCCACCCCCCACTCAACACTAACTGCTGATTAATCTGAGGGATTGTACTATCTAGTCCTACGAGCTCAACTATATATATATATATATATATATATATATATATATATATATATATATATATATATATATATATATATATACACACAGTAGTTAAATAAATATATAAATATATATATATATATATATATATATATATATATATATATATATATATATATATATATATATATATATATACATGTATATATACACACAGTAGTTAAATAAATAGATAAATATATGTATATATATACATATATATATATATATATATATATATATATATATATATATATATACATATATATATATATATATATATATATATATATATATACAGTAGTTAAATACATAAATAAATACATAAATAAATATATATATATATATATATATATATATATATATATATATATATATATATAGTTAGAGCGATGTGCTGTGTGCCCTTCAAAACAACCTCCCACGGAACTTTAGATACTACTGAGGTAATTAGTCAGTATTGCAGCAAGAAACGTCATCGGTGCACATGAAGTTTGAAATAGCATCTTAAAGCGAAACATAAACGTGAGGATGGCGTCGCTAGCATGAATGCTACATGTACAACAAACAAAGGACAACAAACTATGCTGTCGGCAGTTTACCTGCGTTCAACACATACAATTAAAAAAAAACTTTTTTATATGGACAGGCACAGCATGCAGTGTTGACAACTTGGCGCCGTCGTCGCTATATCTAGCGACTTTCCATTCCTCTTGGCGACTTTTTTTGTAAACAGCTACTAGTGACACATCTAGTGACTTTTTCTGGTGTTATTGGAGGCGTTTTAGTGTCAGCTGTGCTTAAGTTGTGCGAGCAGATCGGAGACCCTCACAGGACAGGAATTGCAGCAGTGACGTGCGTTGAGGTTCATGGCTGGTGAGGCACTGACTTCATCACAGTCAGATTTGCAAACATATGAACCCTAAAGAGTATTTTATTCACCATTTGATTGGCAGCAGTTAACGGGTTATGTTTAAAAGCTCATACCAGCATTCTTCCCTGCTTGGCACTCAGCATCAAGGGTTGGAATTGGGAGTTAAATCACCAAAAATTATTCCCGGGCGCGGCGCCGCTGCTGCCCACTGCTCCCCTCACCTCCCAGGGGGTGATCAAGGGATGGGTCAAATGCAGAGGACAAATTTCACCACACCTAGTGTGTGTGTGAGACAATCATTGGTACTTTAACTTAACTTTAACTTTACACATACAAACTGTAGCACACAAAAAAGCAAATTTAATTAAAAAAACGTTATTATGGTCATACCTTTACGGGAACAGTGATGTTCGTGTTGGAGGAGTTGTGAATGAATGAAATATGAAATCCGTGCTGCAGTCTGCAGGTGTACCTAATGGTTTGTCCCTGCAGTCGTTCACGGCTCTTCCGGCACGAGCATTGTTGTTTTTGCACTTTTTGGCTTCTTGTTAAGTGACTTTTTTTGGGTGGATTCGGTCTTGCACGTGGAGGGTTTGGGTGTGGGTTTTGGTTGGTGTGGCGCTCCCGTCGGGGGGTGCATTATGCGGCGGGGGTGCATTAATCGGCACCAGGAGGCGGGATTACTGCGAGCCTCACACAATGCGTCTTTGCAGCAGTTTTATGATTGCTCAGCACAAGAAATATGTTACACACATACAGTTGTTGACAAAATACACTGTACATTATATACCTCAGCTAACTAAACTATGGAAATGTATAATATAGTTCATATAGCAATACGGTCTCACTGCACAGCAGGCCAGCAGTTAGCCGAGTCATTGCGCAATCCATGTTGAGGCACAACTGAGTGACGTGCCTCAACTGGCTGCTGATCACCGCACCGTCTCTTCTCAGTATTTGAACGGCAAATGTGAAAATTCAGCGATTTTGAATAAAAATTATCTAAAACTGGTGACGTTAAATGGAAAATAACTTTATAGTATAATCACTGAATACATATAACAATTTAATAAAAAAATTTTCTTTATACATTTTTTTTCTTTCCATGATGGCAGGTGAGGCCCCGCTCCAGTGACCGCATGTCACTGAATTGCAGTAATTCGCGGATGCGCAAATCATTTGCAGCCTTGACTTTAATGGTGCGTTCCTTACTGCAGTGTTTTTCAACCATTGTGCCACGGCACACTGGTGTGCCGTGAGATAGAGTCTGGTGTGCCTTGGGAGATTATTTAGTTTCACCTATTTGGGTTAAAGATATTTTTTGCAAACCAGTAATTATAGTCTGCAAGTTATGTGTTGTTGTTGAGTGTTGGTGCTGTCTAGAGCTCGGCAGAGTAACTGTTTAATACTCTTCCATATTAGTAGGTGGCAGCCGGTAGCTAATTGCTTTGTAAATGTCGGACACAGCAGAAGGCAGTGTGCAGGTAAAAAGGTATCTAATGCTTAAACCAAAAAAAAACAAAAGGTGAGTGCCCCCAAGAAAAGGCATTAAAGCTTAGGGATGGCTATGCAGAATGAAACTAAAACTGAACTGGCTACAAAGTAAACAAAAACAGAATGCTGGACGACAACAAAGACTTACTGTGGAGCAAAGACGGCGTCCACAAAGTACATCCGAACATGACATGACAATCAACAATGTGCCCACAAAGAAGGATAAAAACAACTGGTATATTCTTGATTGCTAAAACAAAGTAGATGCGGGAAATATCGCTCAAAGGAAGACATGAAACTGCTACAGAAAAATTCCAAAAAAAGAAAAAGCTACCAAAATAGAAGTGCAAGACAAGAACTAAAACACTACACACAGGAAAACAGCAAAAAACTCTAAATAAGTCACGGCGTGATGTGACAGGTCGTGACAGTACACCTACTTTGAGACAAGAGCTATAGTGATGCATGGTTGGTTTTGGTTTGAATTCATATCCAACAATTGACAAACGACTTTTTACTGTCAACTGAGTTTTGTTTTTTTAATGATTTCTGCTGGTGGTGTGCCTCCGGATTTTTGGCTCAAAAAAGGTTTAAAAACACTGCCTTACTGTACGTCTGTACCTATGATATTGCAAAAACGTAATTAATTAATTAATTATTAATTAATTATTTCTATACTTACTGTCACCAAATTTTGAGCAAATCAATGACTTGCAGTACAAAAAATGTCCTGAATGACATTCAGACGACCAAATTGCATTTGTATCCAAATAGTGGGGTATTTTCTTAAGCAAATGTTATTTATGCAAGCAAATGATGACCGTTGATTAATCATGATTGAAGAGCGTCACAGTTCAAGAGTGTGATTTATCTCATTTAAAAAAGAATCACTTGACAGCCCCTCCACATGATGAGGAAACTAGGTACTTTTCATGTCAGCAAACACATTTTAACAAAGGTTTACAAATCACAAATTGAATTCGTTTTCATCTTTAACCTCTCATCCCAGTACAACTCACTTACCTCCAAACACAAAACCAAACTCTCCCATGTCGTTTATCAGACCAGCAAAATACTCGGTTTACCACAAACTACCCTCTCTGAACTGTGTGACCGCTCTGTGGTCAGGAGAGCCACCCTGATCACGGTCGACCCCTCACCCTCTCCATCAGTCCTTCCAGTTACTACCATTAGGCAAATGCTACAAAGTCCCACTGCCCCTAAAAAACATCTACAAAAAGATCCTTCATTCCCTCTGCTATAATAATTCTGGACAAAATCAAAGACCCCTTCTTAGAATATTTTTGTTTTTAATAGTCCTCTCTGAAAGTACTGCACCTTTTGTTTTTAATATAAGTTGTGTTTATTGTTGAGCCTGTCAAAGGAGAATTTATGTACCTGTTAGAACAGACAATAAAGTGTATCCATCTATCTATGCAGACGTACATACATATGAATCTATATATATATATATATATATATATATATATATATATATATATATATATATATATATATATATATATATACATATATATATATATATATATATATATATATATATATATATATATATATATATATATATATATATAACACATACAATATATACATATATACACACATATATATATAACATATACATATATACATACATATATATAACATATACATATACATATACATTTTGCAAGCCTTTGCTGTCATCAAGCATTTTGTGTACTGCGTAGCCAGTTAAATTTATTTATTTTTGTACTGCATCACCTTCCCCACGCTTTAGTGCTCTTCCTAGCAGGACTCGTTTTTGGTTTGTGTGCCGTAAAATAAATGTATTTTTACCTGCAAACTATTGCCCGCTATCTACTCCATTTTTGAATAACGACTACCTGATATTAATGCTGCTAAAAACAGTGTTTTTTATGCAGCTTGTCATGATCCCACATGACAGTTTTGGACATTAATATTAGCTTCCTGTTTTTGCAATTATTTTCTGACCAGCGCCTTATTTTTCATTCTACTTCCTGTCTGCCTTTGTTTTAGAGACACTGGCTTCTGGCTTGAGCATCTGCCCCCAGTTAACAGTTAGGATACTCACCTTCTGGCAATCCCTAATCAGAAAGCTTCTTATGCGTCATTGTATTCTGTCTAGTGTGTATGTGTTCTGTTTTGCTATTAACTTCCATGCAGCATTGCTTTCCTTATGCTTGCTCAGTTTAGCTTGCCTTTTTGTGCACTTCCCTACTGCAATATATTTTTTTATTTAATGCTTTTATCTGAATTTGTCCCCGCATCTTGGGGTCATGACTACTGCAGCGATGCATGACCATAACAGTATGAATTAATCAGCGAGTGTGTGTATTTAATGTTGTGACCGGGTAAATCTACTTATATGTTTATGACGTTTCTTTTTGACCATTTGTGGAAAAAAAAAATAGCTGTGACGACTTCAAGATATATAAACAGTGTATATTTTTAAAGATACATTATAATACTTTTGGAAAGGGTGGGGTGAATTTAATTTGCAAAAAAAGAGTTGTAAAATTGACTGAGCAGTATAATTTACAATATATATATACAATATATATTATCTGGAACACAAGGAAGTGTTTTAAATGGAGATTAAAATCATCACATTTAAGTCTCATTTAAGTAAAGTGCAAACCTTAGTGCTTTTGTGTTTCCTATTCAACACCAGAAGTAAAAAATAAATAAATAAAAAAACGTTTTCACATGTTAAATTTCCCCACCTATTTTTTTTTATGTTATCTTATAAAAAAAAAAAATCCAGACATCAATATTTTGCCTGCATTAGCATGAAATGAAAGTTCACTTTCACAACACCCTTTCCGGCGGTCCTGTCCTCCTGACTAAAAGCATTTTGGACATGAATTAGGATGTCATCCTTTAAAGGTAAATGGCTCCAATTTTACTTTTGATTTTTTTTTCTGTAATAGGTACTTCTCAAATTCCAGCCTGGTGTAACCTTGAATAAAGAAATGTATAATTTTCTCTTTTTCCATACCTTGTATTTCCCCCTTTTCCATTTTGTGTTAGCTAACTCAGTTTGTGAAAGAAAACAGCAGGGACTAATAACAAAAAAAAAATAAAACAACAAAGATTTTATATCTATAACGCATTACAATGGTGGGTGATGTGTTTGAGCAGAAGGGATCAGAAGGCAAAGGTTTCATTGACAAACTAAAGAATAGAACTGAGAAGCACCATTATAAAATGGTTGTTCCGCAACGGAAATAAGAATAATTAGTCGGCCATAATATGAATTGTTTGGGCTCATCTTTTACATTTGCCTCTGATGTTTGAGCATTACAAAAGTGAAGGTAGAGATTTTTATTCATCACATGTACAGCAAAAGCTACTGTATCTCTGCATTTAACCCCTGCTCTTGAGGAGCAGCGGCAAGCCATTTTGCAGCACCGGGGAACTAATAGGGCAATGTGGGCAAAGTGTCCTCTCCAAGCAGCAGCATCTGGGATAGAGGAAGCAGGATTTGAACCGAGAACCTTCTGGTTACTGAACAACCTGCAAATTCAACCAACCCCCACAAATTATGCATGGGCTTGCAGCTTCGTCCGTCAGCTGCTCGCATTTTCCCCGCACATTTTGGCCAATCAAATGTGTCTCTGATTGGCACTCAAACTGGCACTTTAACTGTCTAATCAAAACATATTTTTTATTTTAGCGAATCAGAAACAGCAACATAAAACAATAAATTAACTATTTAATGATCAGATGGCACAATTGTCCTGCAAAGCTGAGATTTACTTACGTTTTCTGTCTACAACGCTAAGCCTTCTAGGAAATATAGTAAACATTTAGCAACACACCATCATTATCACTTTCTACTTTGCATGTATCAATATAGCCTATTTTCCTGGCTATAAAGTTGCACCGGTATTTAGGTCGCAGCCACTAAATCTTAAAAGAAAAATACATTTTTACATATATTAGCTGCACCAGACTATAAGCCGCAAATATATACCAGTACGAAAAATGTTGTTAATGTTTTTACATACCTTAATTGTTTCCAAAGGTGTCTATAACACGGCATAAAACGTCTAATCCACCAAAACAGAAGTCCTCTTCATAGACCAACCAGCTGCGGAAGCGAGCTCTCCAATCATCAAAACAGACTCTACAGTGACATTTTGATGAATTTACATTAATAAAACATACTAATAAGAATGCTATTGTAAGTTGGTAATACTAACACAGACACTTGTAAACGTGTTAGCATGTTTGCTAATGCTAATGATGCTAGCTTGATTATTTTACGATGGCATGTACAAATATGCATAAAAACACTCTTACAAGCATCACACATGGATGGTTTAGTATGCATGAATTGTTTAGTTATATTGTAAAACCTACAAATGCTGCTTTGATTGATGAATTAAGAATCCTTTCGAACAGAAACGCTATGGGTGAATATACTTCTGCCTCGAAACATTGTCAACCTGCAATGAGTGAACTCAATCAAAAGATGGCACCATAGCCCAAACAGTAACACCATTTTCAGTGTCTCTGTCGGTGTAATGTGAAAACTTTTTGTTGAATGCAATACATTATGGCCGTTAGTGAAGAAAAACGCATAAATCAGGGACACCGTTTCATAAGCCGCAGGGTTCAAAGCATTAGAACAAATCAGCGACTTATAGTTCGAAAAGTACAGTATTTATTTAACAACAATTTAAAAACACATTTTCATTTGTAATGCTTACCTTGCAAAGATGTAACATTTACACGAGATGATAATCTTTCATTTACTAACACAATTTCCGTACTCAGCAATTCACAAACACTCTTAAAATGTGGGGGAAAATGTATTAGAACACAAATGTTTTTTAAGATGGACAAACATTTTTTAAGCGTCAGATAAACGTGGAAAGTGTCTGTAACATGTAGACTACAGAGCAGACAGCAGACGATGAGGAATACTTTGGTGGTGTTTATTTCTGTAATTATAATTAAATATTACTATTAGTTCAAATGAATTCAAACAGTACATCCATTTCAAAATTAGATCTGATTATGTACTTTTGCTGCCTTCTTGTGTCTACTTTTAAGTCGTTGGGGTATAAAATGACAAAAACATCAATACTGTATCAATCAATCAATACTTTTTCCTTCAATTTTTGTTGAAATCCTTGTTTTTTTTTTTTCACGTAAAAGTAACAAGAAACACTTCAAACATTGATAACAAATTCACCAAATCACAAGTTAATTCAGTGTTATCAGAAAAAATAAGCCTCAAAATATTAAAACTTGTGCCGCAACTTTGTGAAAATGCTGTTGGAACTTCAGACATTTTAGGGCGTAACCATCACAAAAAAGGCAGCAAAAACTTGGAGGGACTGATATTTAGGGACCGAGTCCCTTTGGGACAGAGGACCCTATTGTATTTCTAGCGTTTTATTACTATACCGCCCAGTGACGTGCAGTCACTAGAGGCAGGTGAGGCCCCGCCTCACCTGCCATCATGGAAAGAAAAAAAATGTAAAAAGAAAAAAAAAAAAATTAAATTGTTAAATGTATCCAGTGATTATACTATAAAGTTATTTTCCATTTAACTGCACCAGTTTTAGATTATTTTTATTTAAAATCGCTGAATTTTCACATTTGCCGTTCAAACACTGAGAAGAGACGGTGCGGTGATCAGCAGCCAGTTGAGGCACGTCACTCATTTGTGCCTCACCATGGATTGCGGACTCGGCTAACTGCTGGCCTGCTGTGCAGTGAGACCGTATTGCTATATGAATTATATTATACATTTCCATAGTTTAGTTAGCTGAAGTATATAATGTACAGTGTATTTTGTCAACAACTGTATGTGTGTAACGTATTTCTTGTGCTGAGCGATCATAAAACTGCTGCAGTAATCCGCCTCCTGCACCCCCGCCGTAGAATTTGCACCACCTGACGGGATGATGTATCAACTAAAGCTCACACTTAAACTTTCCACGTGCAAGATTGAATCTATTTAAAAAAGTTATTTCATAAGAAGCCAAAAAGTGCAAAAACAATAATGTTCGTGTTGGAGGAGTTGTGAATGACTGCAGGGCCACAACATTAGGTACACCTGCACACTGCAGGTGTACCTAATTCACAACTCCTCCAACACGAACATTATTGTTTTTGCACTTTTTGGCTTCTTATTAAATAACTTTTGTAACCTATTTTTATGGGCTTTCCTCTTTGTGATGTTAAGTTCCTGTTATGCGCTGTTATACAGTATATGCCTTGAGCTCTTATTTTGAAGGCGCTAAGAGCGGAAGTGATGACACGTTGGAGTGGAGCGTAGGTTTTTGAAAGAAGGTAAATAAAGTGGTCCTCGTGTAAACTGGAGCCTCTGTGTTTGTTATTTTGTAGTTTCATGCAGTATAGGCGACATTTATAAACCCTCGGTTACACTTTTTTAAATAGATTCAATCTTGCAAGTGGAAAGTTGAAGTGAGGGCTTTAGTTGATATAACACTCCCGTCAGGGGGTTCATTAATCCAGCACAACAGCGGCGCATGGACTTCACTAATAAGTAAAGGTAAGACCATAATAACGTTTTTTTATTAAATGTGCTTTTTTGTGTGCTACAGTTTGTATGTGTAAAGTTAAAGTGAAGTTAAAGTACCAATGATTGTCACACACACACTAGGTGTAATGAAATTTGTCCTCTGCATTTGACCCATCCCCTTGCTCACCCCCTGGGAGGTGAGGGGAGCAGTGGGCAGCAGCGGCGCCGCGCCCGGGAATCATTTTTGGTGATTTGACCCCCAATTCCAACCCTTGATGCTGAGTGCCAAGCAGAGAAGAATGCTGGTATGAGCTTTTAAACATAACCCGTTAACTGCTGCCAATCAAATGGTGAATGAGATACTCTTTAGGGTTCATATGTTTGTAAATCTGACTGTGATGAAGTCAGTGCCTCACCAGCCATCAACCTCACCGCACGTCACTGATACCGCCGCCTATTTGAGCTGTAATTTGACCCCCCCTCAAAACTCACCAAAATGGACACACACATCAGGACTGGCAAAAATTTAGATCCAATCAAAAAACCAAACCCCAAAACTCAAGATTGCGCTCTAGCGCCCCCTAGGAAGAAAACACAGACAAAACTGCCTGTAACTCCCAGTAGGAATGTCGTAGAGACATGAAACAAAAACCTCTATGTAGGTCTCACTTAGACCTACATAGAGGACGTTTGCAATTCCCCCTTCAAAACAAAAGTTGTGTAAAAACAGTCACCTTTTTTCAAACATTATCTCCTCTGAGCACGTTTGTCGGAGATTGAACCCTTCTGATTAAATGTTGATGAAAGAGTTTTAATTACTGCTCCGGTTTGGATTTTATGAGCCCTCAAAGTCGGCCCCGTCCATCGCCGCTTGCAGCTTAAATTGTTTTTGTTCCTGTAACTGTTGAACAGTCAAATACATTATTCAGTTAATGCCTTCCTCTTCTCTGCATCTTGGGATCCATCTATTGCCGTGGCCACAACCTGACAATTGGGTCATCAAAAAAACGTAACTTTTACAGAAATACACATTTCCACTTGTGGCGAGTTTTAATCAAGCCTTATTCACCCCATCCATTTAAAATACCTTGATTATACACAAGAAAACCGGGAACACAAATAGATAGCCATTCCATAAGGATGCCTCTTAACTATAATATGTTGTGGTCCAGGCATATTCCAGAAGCCTGACCCATAGCCCATGGTGCTCAAAATCCTCTCTCATAAACGTTCCAAACGCTCTGTGGGCCAGTGTCCAAGCAGAAGGCCACATGGAGGGTAAGCAATAAATTCTTCAGTGCTTATTGACTGCAAATTCTCTGTTAGTCCTCTGTACCAACCAGTGAAAGCTTTACATGTCCCATGATGTATGGCACTAAAAGTAACAGACACACACACAAAAACCACAAATACATTTACTTCCTGCCAGTTCATGAAGATAGATGTCTCGGTAGAAGCCTGAAACGTAATTAAATGTGCCACACACAGGTGAATATACTGAACTACTTTAGATCTATCAACAACTTGTAAGACTGCTGAAGTCTGACGAAGAGAATATATTTGATGTACCAAAATATGGTATACAGAATACATAGTTTGCCTCTGCCTCTGTCCACAGACTTAATTACTTTTTTAGGCAAGCCATGATTCTTAGGATTGTGTCTGTCCTGTGACCTTTCATGGTAGAACAAAGGTGCAGGCTTGTGGGGATAAGGCCATTTTGTCTACATCTCAAGTTAAACCTGAGGTGGTTGCAGTAGTCTGCAACCTTACAAGGCAACATTTCATTATCCCACACCATTTTTAGGGTATCCAACCCAAAATGTTTAGAAGCATGTCTATGAATGTTCTCATTCTTCCAGGTGTCTTCTCAAAGCATTTAATCAATCACAACTGGACTGTTTGGTTTGTCCAAGAAGACTTTTTGCCTCTTATCCGAGTAGGCTTCATCAGTTTGTGCTCATAGACTTAGATTGGTCAGATTTAGTCCTAGATCTGACCAATCTACCCGGATGAGAGGTCAAACATCTTCTTGGACCAACCAGAAAGTCCAGTTGCAATTGATCTCTCATTTCTTCTGAGTTCTTTAGTATGCCTGTCATTGACTACATCCACATGCACATTTAAGTCCTCTGTAATGTCCAAATAGTCCAAATCAATACACACAACTGAAAGCAATTCTGTAAAAACATCAATAAATTAATTTGAATTTTGTGGTGGTTTTGTAAAAAAAATGTTATGGAGGATTGTCTATCTCTATTTTGAATGACATTCTCAAATGTTGAGCAAATTCCAGATGACAGTCTGTGGGTGAAAATATTGTCCCTCTATATTGCACAAGCACCTCCAGCCCTCTGGTTTTGTCGTGTCTCAAACACATAGTTGAAGTAAGGTGGACTCGTTACGATCTTAACTGCTTTTGCCGTGTTTTTGTGGAGCCAGGTCTCAGTTAAAACCATAATATCGAGGTCGTAAGAGTAAATACAATTATTAATTAAAAATGTATTTGTTCCTCAAATATCTGACATTGGGTACTTCGTTTTGGAGATTAGTTAGAGTTCCACTGGACATTGTGTTCTTCAAAGGAATGTGGATTACATTTCTCTGATCGGACAATCTAACTGTCTGTCTCTTAACTCATCTATGTGCTTGATAGTAGTTATTGTTTTGGAAGAAAGCACTTCCTTGTTGGGCCTCTGGTTGATATGTTCATCAGCGCAGATGCCCTTGGCATCCTAGACAATGTCATTGACGCTGTTGCACACATTAGTTATTTAAGTACTTGCTTATATTTTAGTTAGTCGTTAATATTTATTATTGACATTGAACAAGAGAGCACATCCTACCAAGTCAAATTATTTGTGTGTTAAACATACTTGGCCAATAAAGCTGATTCTGAATCTGAAAGTATATGTCGCCCATACAAACCAATGTTCGGACTTAGCTTCGGCTTAACACCAAGTCCATTGCAGGTGTCTTTACCAACTCTTGGAAAAGACACATTATCATGTAGCTTTTGGTTGTATGTAAGAGATTTGTTCACCCTTTGAGCTGGAGGTAAATGTGGACGTCTTACAAATGTATTCCAATGGGAGTAACTCGTGAAGTCCTTTTTCACTTTCCAAGAACAAAATCCTTGCTTGTAGGGCACTAATTTTGTGTTGACCTATCCAACAGCTTTCGCGGGGAGACTTTGTTTGGGTTACTTCTTCAGCTATGTTGAGAATTGTGTTGTTGCTAAAGCATAAAAAAAAATATATTGAGCAAAAAAGAATATTCAGAGTCTTGGTTCACTTCAAAGAAAAATAATAAAAATATATCCAAGACTTATAGAATGATTTTAAAAGGGAATAAAGCAGTAAGCAAGCAGGAGCAAACCGACACGTCTGTACTCCTTGAAAGCAGGAAGGAGTAAAGAGCAAAAGTGGGCAAAGGGAATGATTGTCTCCATGGGCAAAGCTGGTAGTACATGCAAAATCCTCATTAAAATAAGGCAATATGCACCGTTTTTGCTCTTATTAACAGTGTACATACATGCAGTCTTAGTAGATCACCCGCAACACGCCCACTAATAGAACATAAAATTATACACACACTGTATAGCACTATTATTTGGATCATAGTAGATCAGATCCTAAACTCTTTCCTGACTGGAAGGTGTGACAAATGACTGAAATTATTTGATTTAAAGACATTTTATTGTTGATGGGTTCATACTGATAATTGAATACACATTCAATTTATTTTGACGCTAGACACAAAGAATCCAAAATATTCCTGCAACCAGAAAACCAATTTTTGCCCTTTTTTAATCTCTACATTTTCATTTTGTTTCGAGCTTCAATCTGAGCTCCCTTCCATCCTTCGCTGTCTTCCTCACCAACTTACTGCTGTCTCCTTTTTTTTTTTTTTTTTTTTTTTTATCTCTGAGCGCAACAACTGTGGGCCATCTGCACACATTACTGCAGTTCCGAACAGAAGCAGGGCCTGAGGAGTGTCCCATCATACGTCACTCAGTGTCTTTCATTAGCTACCCACCCCCATTTACACATGCTGTACCCCTCTCTTGCAGCCCCTTGGCCTCAATCTCCTTTGTGCTGTGATATGCATGCACTTTGATGCCTAATAAATGGCTCCGTCCTTTTTGACATGAGCAGCCTGTGCCTGCCCCGTTCAGCCAATAATTAGCCTGCTCTCCTTAGCAGCCGGGTACAAATTATACGCCACTCTCCCTCTTCCCCTCCCCAACTTTCATTCATTTATAGGCACAGTCTGCTCACCTCTCCCTCTCCATCTGTCTGTCACTTGCTTTAACTTCTTTAAAGATGAAACTGGTTCTTTGTACATGTTTCTATGACTAGATGAGCATCGCTTATTGTGTCCAAATGTCATGCTTCAAGTATGCAACTTGGATTTTTTTTATTTTAATTACTGGTTTTGATACACAATGACATATATGACTACACAGCGAAGCTAAGAGGACCCTAACCTGTTCATGCAACTCCACTTCTTAACCCAATTTGAACATTTCTGTTTAAATATTCAGGTATTACATCACTTCATAGTCTGATTAAAAAAAATAACGATCGGTAATAATAACAAAATTATATGTATATACCTTTTTATAGAGGGTAAATGTAATGTAATGGAGGCTAGTGTGACTGGAGGAGTATGTTGTGTATAACTCAGCTTTCAACACCTTAGGAGCAATGCTGGACAAAGAGCTTTTAGCTCATTGCCTAGAGCTGCTGCACATAACTCTCAAGTAGTGAGGATTTGTGTTCGCGCCCCTGGTAAGGTGGAATAATGTGTTAGTTATATATATTAGGAGCAACATAATTTCTGCACCAATAAGTATTCAGATACATTCTTGATCAATTTAAGTAGACAGAAAAAAGGGTAAATGGTAATTTTCTATTTACAGCTAAATTATTAAAACTGATATCGTTGTATATTAGTCAGGAAATGTATATATTGGTAAATTGTACCTAAAACCATAAAGCCAGGTTGCATAATTGCAAACCCATCACACCTAATCAGATATTACGACCTATGTTTATTCTTCTGTAACATATTCAATGTATGACCGGAAATAAGTCATTAGTAATCACACATAAAATAGTCAAACTTATGTCTGGATGCATCAGGACAATTTTGATAACACTCCCAAGATTATGCCGTGAAAAAATTAAAATGTAAATATGTTAATACTATTAGAGACATCTGCACCTGGGAATAAGTTGATTGGCAACACTAAATTGGCCCTAGTGTGTGAATGTTGTCTGTCTATCTGATGAGGTGGTGACTTGTCCAAGGTGTACCCCGCCTGCCACCCCAATGAAGCTGAGATAGGCTCCAGCACCCCCCGGAATGGATGGATGGATGTTTACACCTGTTCCCTATAGAGGCCTGGGTATTTTTTTTGGAATCAAAAAGATTGTATCGGTGTTTACTTAGACTTAGACTTAGACTTAGACTTCCTTTTTATTGTCATTCAAATTTGAACTTTACAGCACAGATAAGAACGAAATTTCGTTACATAAGCTCATGGTAGTGCAGGATAAAAAAGCAATAAGGTGCATATATAAATAAATAAATATATATAAATAATATATATATATATATATATATATATATATATATATATATATATATATATATATATATATATATATATATATAAAATAAATAAATATATATAAATATATATAAATAAATAAATAGATTACTGTACAGATAAATATATTGCACTTTTTCACATGCGTCCACGTTTATGGATGTATGTTATATTGTCTTTTTTATTCCAGCGAGTTAATCCATTTTGGGGGGAGTTGAGGGGATACTTTAATTATGATGCGTTCAAGAGTCTTACGGCTTGAGGGAAGAAGCTGTTACAGAACCTGGATGTTCTGCGGCTTTTTATGGTTTACGGTACCATATCATGGCTAACAGGTGCCGTATCAATTGTAATTACCTCTGCCAGGAAGTTACGTATTCACTGGGATTTGTCTGTTAGTTAACAACATAATCCGGAAGGTTATAGGCAGATTTTGATGAAACTTTCAGGAAATGTCCAAAATAGGAAAAGAAACATGTGATTAAAATTTGTTGGAGTAATGCTAACAAATTCTAAATTACCACACATTATAGGCCTGAACTTTTTTGCTAAAGATAGTGGATGACTGGCAAGAGGGTCACTCTGATTATTTCCCTCCTCTATAGAGCAAACGCGTTCAGCTGCTCAGACCAAAAGACTGAACCCTCTTGCAGCCTATTTGCAAAAGACAGACGAACATGCACAAATTAAATTATCCTTCGATTAAAGGAGATGTTTGCAAACTTCACACGACTGCCGAGAGGATGTTAACTTTCCAAAGAGTTACAAGCATTATATCCGTCCCTCTTTCATCTTGTAAAAATTACACTCGTATGTAACACACACACTTTTGCTTTGTCGTTTGTCAGCTATTGATTGCGATTTGGCTAAATGTTGATAATAACATTAGCTTTCATTGAATGTCGGGCTGGGCAATTATATGATCGTGATTAATTTGAGTTTGATCATGGTGGTCATTGGTAGCATATTTCTTCGATCAAACATGGCGGATATGTCTTTTAGATGTTACTGCATTAGTAAACAGTGGGGATTCAACAATGCTTGGTATAATGCTGCACGGCACAATCCACCTTTATTGACTGTGATCCAGTGTGTGTTTGTGTACATGTGCGTGTGCGTGTGTTTGTGTGAAAGTGTGTCTGTGTGCGCGACCTGCCGTTCCACCGTCGCGCAAGTCAGTCTCCTCACAACATAATCAATGTTCAATCAGCGTTGTGCCTCTTCCCCTTACACAGCTGGAAGTGCAGCCAAGAAGAACAAAATAAAGAAATATGACTAACACTAACATAGAAGTTGAAACACAACAATTAAAAGGAGCAGCGGCCTTAGTTTCAGTACCTGCTGCAGCACACCAGTAATCCTACTCTGCATGCGGACTTGCAAGCACTCAGGATGTCTATGGGACTGTATTGGTCCCAACTGG